>NC_064565.1:111963966-112266997 GCF_937001465.1 Orcinus orca
CCTTTGAAGGACATCTAGAGTGTTTCCAGTTTGGGCTATTACAAATAAAGCTACTATGAACATTTTCATACAGGTTTTGTGTGAGCATAAGTTTTCCTTTCTGTAGGATAAATGCCCAAGAGTACAATTCCTGGGTAAGATCATGTTTATTTTTTTTTGGTTTTTTTTTTTTTGCGGTACGCGGGCCTCTCACTGCTGTGGCCTCTCCCGCTGCGGAGCACAGGCTCTGGACGCACAGGCTCAGCGGCCATGGCTCACGGGCCCATCCTCCCGGACCGGGGCATGAACCCGTGTCCCCTGCATCGACAGGCGGACTCTCAACCACTGCACCACCAGGGAAACCCCATGTTTAGTTTTATAAGAAACCCACCAACCTCTTTCCCATTACATTCCCACTAGTAATGTTTCAAAGTCAGAGATGGGGTGAGATTGGAAGTGTTGTAAAGATAGACATAATGGCAAAAGATTAACTTGATAAGAGGACTCTGATGACAAGGAAAGCTTAAGGGTAAGGAGGAGAAGCAAGATGTGAGACTAGATTTCTGAGGGAGGATTGAAAGGATTTGATGGGTGTCCACATTTAACTTCAGGTTCACATATCCTTTGGCCTTTCCTTCTACCCACCAGATATTTTTCAGAGTGTGAGTGAATAAACTGTGGCCCAGGTCAGCCCATTACTTGGTTTTGTAAATAAAGTTCTATTGGAACACAGCCATACCCATTCATTGACACATGGTCTGTGGCTGTTTTCCTGCTGCAGTGGCAGAGTTGAGTAGTTGTGACAAAAACCATATGACCCACAAAAAGAGAGCTACCTACATATCTAAAGAAACTTGATAAGATACTTCTTTTAAAATTTTATTTATTTATTTTTGACTGCGTTGCGTCTTGGTTGCAGCGTGCGGGCTTCTCATTGCAGTGGCTTCTCTTGTTGGGGAGCACAGGCTCTAGGCTCACGGGCTTCAGTAGTTGTGGCATGTGGGCTCTAGAGCGCAGGCTCAGTAGTTGTGGTGCACGGGCTTAGTTGCTCTGCGGCATGTGGGATCTTCCCGGACCAGGGCTCGAACCCATATCCCCTGCACTGGCAAGTGGATTCTTAACCACTGCACCACCAGAGAAGTCCTGATAAGATACTCTTGATGAGATAGATTATAACAGGATTCTTATTTCGTGAGAAATCGGGGGTGTGGTGTGCAAGGCAAGTGTTGTTCTATGTTTGTTTTGCCTTGTTTTTTAAGGGTTTTTTTTTACCCATTTTTAAAAATTGAAGTATAGTTAATTTACAATGTTGTGTTAGTTTCAGGTGTACAACAAAGTGATTCAGAAATATATATGTGTGTGTATATTCTTTTTCAGATTCTTTTCCATTATAGGTTATTACAAGGTATTGAACATAGTTCCCTGTAGTGTACAGTAGATCCTTGTTGTTTATCTGTTTTATATATAGTAGTGTGTACGTGTTAATCCCAAACTCCCAACTTATTGCTCTTCCCTTCCCCACACTGTCCCCTTTGGTGACCATTAAATTTGTTTTCTGTGTCCGTGAGTCTGTTTCTGTTTTGTAAATAAGTTCATTTATATCATTTTTTTAGATTCCACATAGAAGTGACATCATATGACACTTGTCTTTCTCTGTCTTACTTCACTTAGTATGATAATCTCTAGGTCCATCCATGTTGCTGCAACTGGCATTATTTCATTCTTTTTTATGGCTGAGTAATATTCTTGTTTTGCTTTTAAACTTAATGTTCCACAGACGTGCAAAGGGTGCTCTGGAGAAGCAGGCAGGCCATGGTTTCAGGTGTTCTTTTCTCCCTTCATCCACTTTTTCAATTTTACCTTATCCTTATTTGTATGTTAGGGTTCTACACAAGATCTTTACTTTGAAAAATGATGGCAGCAGGATTAGGAAGTGTGATTATCAGTGGCCCCCAAAAGCACTTAAAAACCACTGATTTCGATGACCTCTGACATCTCTTCAACACTTAAGATATTGTGATTCCATACTGAGGCATCCCTTCAGACTTAACATATTCAACTCAAAAATTCATTTTCTCTGCCCCAGAATTGGTCTCTCTCTTCCTGAGTGACTGGTTTAAGAAATATTGCCTTTCTGGCTCAAAACCTTAGAGTCATCAGATTCTTTCTCTTTACTTAAGTATCTTTTTGACGAAGTCCTGTTTGTTTGAAACCATTACGTGAGGGGAGAGGAGGCCGAAATTTGCAGCTTCTCCCTCTTTCCCTTTTTGTAAGCACTCTGTAGGTAATGTGGGAGCGTGGGTGTGTGGGTGCATATGTGTGTGCAAGAGATCTATGCTTCCTTCATTAAGCCTGATAGTTTTAATTGATTTCTATATTTCTATCTATATGAAGTGTTATGTTTTAGTAATATGTTCATTCCAAAAATTCAGAAAATTCAACAGAGTATAAAAGGCAAAATAAAGCTCATCCTAATTCCACTCCCACATGAAATGACTACTGTTACGATAGTGGGATATCCTCGCAGATTCTCATGCATATTCTAGCTCTCTCCCTCTCTTTCTGGGGCCGGTAAGTTACTAAACACAAGGTCATGCTATTCTAGCTCCTGGTTTGTTTTTTAATTTTTAAAAAAAATTTTATTTATTTATTTATTTTTGGCTGCGTTGTGTCTTCGTTGCTGCGTGTGGCTTTCTCTAGTTGTGGCGAGCAGGGGCTACTCTTCGTTGCGGTGTGCGGGCTTCTCATTGCGGTGGCTTCTCTTATTGCAGAGCACTGGCTCTAGGCACGCGGGCTCAGTAGTTGTGGTGCACAGGCTTAGTTGCTCTGCAGCATGTGGGACCTTCCTGGACCAGGGATCGCACCCGTGTCCCCTACATTGGCAGGCGGATTCTTAACCACTGAGCCACCAGCGAAGTCCCTGTTTTTTAATTTTAATGTTAACATCTTTGCATGTCAGTATAGATCTACTTAATTGTTTTTAAAGCTTGCCATAATCTTCATTTTATGGGTACACCATGATTTAACCAGTTCAGTAGGATCACTTTTAGTTCTGATCCTTTGCTATTGTAAATGACACTGCTTGTACTTAACATCTTTGTGTAATTGTGTTTCCCCAGGGTAAATTCCCTACAAGTATAATGGGTGATTCAGAGGGATTGCACCTTTTCAGGCTTTTTGATACATTTTGCTAAATTGCCCTCCAATAAAGTTGTACCAATATATTTTTCCACTACCAGTATATCTTCTAGAAGTCTTTGCCTCTAATAGGAGGGGGAAAATGTTTCATCATTTTAAGTTAATATCACGATAAAGTAGAATATTTTCTTTTAAGGTTATTAGCCTTTTAATTTCTCAATTAGCCATATCTATACTTTAAGCGTTTTACTCTTGCTGTGTTTAAGTGTGCTTTATATATTGGTAAGTTGGGCTTAACAAGTAACTTTATCTATTAAAAATTGGGAACCAAGGGGAGGGCAGACCCAGTGTTGTGCTCCAGCAGATAAACCCTGTACCTCCATCTGTGATGAGACACCTCCCACCGTAAGACCAGTTTGGGATCTACTGAGTAGTTGGGCCTTGTTGGGTCCAGAAGAGGTGTGGGTGATAAGGGCTACGAGCACTTCAGAGATGTGGTCTGGAAGCATTAGCGGGTGAGTGAGTAGCTCCTCTGGTCTTCTAAAAATGTGTTTTTGTATCACTACTTGGTATCTGAGTGGTTGCCACTGATGACGGTAAAATGGTACAGGGATGGGTACTGTGGAAACATTGGGTTTAAGGCAAGAGATTTAGTATGAAATCTGAATTCTTGGAAGTCTTGAAATAGGCCACTTGTACAAATGTTTGGCTTGCTAGTTGCTTTTTTTCCACCTCGTTGTATTTTTTTAAAGAGAAAACAGGCAGTGGGAAGTCTCACAGCCTTACTTCTAATTGGGGATATCATTATGGGCATGACGCTTAAAATTTTGAAGTAGTTACTTGTCTCCTCACCCTGGGAGGGGAAGAAGTATAGTTCTGATATTGTTACTAGTGAGGTGAGAGTAGTAGGTGTGAACTTTGGAATATTGGTTACTGCTTAAGTAGATCCTGTACCTTAAATTGTTTAATTTTAAGTATTTTAAAAAGATACTAAGTAGAAATAAGGTCGTTATCAACTGGTTGTGGAAGTCAGTGAGGCTTCATGGTACAGGATTAGTATACCTGCCCCGCACCCTACCCCGGCCTTGACTCTGAGCAGCTCTGCCAAGCCTCAGACTCCTTCCTCCATGACTCTGCTCAGCTGGGTGTCCCCAGACTCCCACTATATATGTGGCTGCTTAGTAGAATCATACAGGGTAAACCACTTCTCAGAAGCCGCAAGAAAACAATCAGGAGCTTAAAATTCTGTGTCTCTCACCTAGACGAGTCAGCAGTGTGTGAGTTAGTGAGGCACAGTTCACATCATTCTCCAGTCAAGTGAATGGGCTTATCATGAGGGGGGTGCTTCTCTCACATGTTTCTCTTCATCACCATGTATTTATTAAAACAGTTGGCTACTGTTAGTAGACTGTACCCATGAAACATAATATAAGGCTCACTGGCCACATAAGTGTAGCATCTGTGTCTCAGAACACCATGTTCTACTGACAAAATGTCCTAGACAATTCAGTTATTTAACAAAATCATGAAGTCAGACCGTGTGTAAATCACTGTCTCAGTCACATCGGAGGGAGGAGGGTGTAAAGGAGTGTAAGCAAGCCCTTTCTAAAGCCCTTGAATGTATGTTAGGGAAATGAGAGGTGCAGATGAGGAGATAGAGCACTGCAAGGCCAGGGGCTGAGACAAGGTAGCAGCTGCTGTGGCATCAGGAGGAGAATGGCAGGAGGCGGGAATGGGCTGTGAGAGGGGAGAGGAGTAGTGTGAGCATTTGGGGTCACTTGAGAAGAGACAAAGCCTCCAGGGCGAGAGAGTGAGAGTAGATGACGGGGCAGAAGAGAATTGGGAGAACCTTTATCTGGAATTTGAGATCTTAAGAAATGGAATAGATCCCACCAGGCGTCGGGCCCAGCAACCTAGCATGAGGCCACACAACTGGCAAAATTGCAAGGGGGGACTTGAGGCAAGGCCAGCCTCCTTTTCATGTTGGGTCCCTTTCCCCAGCACACATATATAGAGCCACCAGCCTGGGGATTACGGAGGGCTGCCTCTTACCTGTGAAGTAGAAGCAAAATAAGAGGATTGATTAGCTTTTAAGACTGATAAAATGATTGCAAAAGAGTACCCTTCACCCTGCTTCCCCAGATGTTAACATTTTATGTAGCCACCGTGCAATGATCAAATCAGGAAGCTAACATTGATACAATACTGTTGACTAATCCACAGACCTTTTTCAAATTTCCGCAGTGTCTGCTAATGTCCTTTTTCTGGACCAAGATGCAGTTCAGGATCACACATTGCTTTTAGCTGTAACATCTACTTACTCTCCTTTAATCAGGAACAGTTTCTTTGTCTTTGACATCATGACCTTGACACTTTGGAAAAATACTGGCCACTTATTTTGTAGAATGTTCCTTAATTTGGGTTTGGCTGATGTTTCCTCATGATTCAATGCAGGTGATGCCTTTTTGGCAAGAAAGACCACAGAAGTGATGCCATGCCCTTTGCAATGGGTCCTTTCTGGAGGCACACGAGGCCAGTAGTCTCAGTACCATTCATGATGATCACATGGTTAAGTGGCGTCTCTGTGTAAAAGTACTATTTTTCCTTTGTCATTTAGTAAGTCTCTTAGGGGAGTGAGCATCTTTGTTTAAAATTTCCCCAGGTGATTCTGGTGTATCTCCAGGGTTGAGACAGAGGATGGCAGAAATACATCAAGATGGATCAAAGAAGTCGAAGATGTTTTCACTAGAAAGTCTTATTTCCAAATGGGGGAGGTGAAGCTAGATGTTCGGATACGGAACAGAGAAAGAGAACTAAGTTCTGTTGTGGAAAGTGAAGCAGTTTTGAAGTATTTGCTGCTGGGAGTAACTGGTTGAAAAATCAATCCAGTTTGAAGGAATGTTTCTGGCTGGAGTGAAAGCAGTTGAGCAGCATGAATTTTAGGGAACCAGGTGTGCACAGGTTCCATCACCTTCTCTACCCTGGGGGCTGAAGTAGAGAAAGTCTTCAGTAAAGGATACCCCACATTGTTTAGGGGAGCAGGAGACCTGGAGCTGTGAGCAGGGGCAGCCCTGAAACTTTGTCTTAACAGGACAGGTCACACGGTCATTAGGGAGCCCGGTGGATTAGGTGTCATGATGATCTCAGCAGCTTGACCATGGTACAGTGTGTGAGGAGCTGTGTGAACAGCTTACTTAGTAGGTGTGAGGAGACAAGCAGGGGGGTGGCAGATAAGGAGGATGTGGTCAGAGAGGCAGAGAACGTGCTGACATAATGCAGGCTGGCCAGAGAGGGGGGACTGGGCAGGGTCACTAATGTGAATGCTGATGAAGGGAACCAAGTGAAACCTAAACAAGAACAGCCAAGTTGATTTACTCTGTATGTGTGTCTTCATTCAGTAGATTCTTGCTGCATCACCTTTTCTGGTGAATCACTTAATTTCATAAGCTTTTCTGATCATCTTTTAGTAATATTTGGTCATGTTTATTCCTTTTTCAAGCTTTTTTAAAATCAACTTGTAATTGTGTTCAACTTGTAATGGGGAACAGAACTCACACAAATGGTTGAAATATACCTAAAATTAGAAGTCGTCAATTGGAATATGAACTTGATTGCTCTCATGTGTCAGGACTGTTAGTAAACAATAAAGTTGATGAATTTTAGTTTTTCTTTTATATCATGCTGCTGATTATCCTGTGTCGATGGTAACTAACCATGGAAATACCCAGGTTTGGAAGTCACTTGTCCTCAGTGCCATTCTCTACTTCTCGGTAGTTTGAGTAGCCTTTTACCTGTTAAGCCCAATTCTAGCCTTTAGCTTTCTATCTGGCAGTGTTTGTGGCACTGGTTTTCAAGGCGTGGTTGGTAGGCCTATTTACGTGTGTAGACCTATACACAATACTTAGTTATTTGTTAGAAATCTTAAAAATTTAGGGGTGATGTGTGGGGAGGAGTGAAAGGAGGGAAACAGAAGCAGAAATTAGATAAGCCAGTTGTTACCAACTTAGTAAACACTTTGATCTATTTCTCTCATTCCCTTTGTCATTTTGCTCTTAAAAAATTAAAATATGAACTGTAAAACATTCAGACAAATCTGAAATACAGAAAGTGCAGAGTGAAAGTACTCTTCTTGCCCCTCCCCATAGGCGTATTATACTCAGTTTGGTGTGTATCCTTCCAGACTGTTTTCTCTGAGGAAACAGGGAGTTAGGTTCCTTGCTCACCACTGAAACTGTCAGGTAGATTCCCTCAACTTTTCTTGGTGAGGTGTTGCAGAGTGTCCTTCCTTCAGGTCCCTGGATCTGCACTACTTTTTTAGAGGAATTCCTTGACTTTATGGTGTGAGAACATCACATTTCCCTACATCCAGTGTTCATCTGGATTTTGTATCCCAGTGATCACGTATACTCATGTTCAGCCACTCATCAAGCATGAATGGAGCACCTGCACACACTGGGCTACTACTGGAGCAGAAGGAAACAGACATTCATTAGAAATACAAGGAAAAGCAGAGTTATGTACAGCTGTGAGAAACACTGTGAAGCAGTACCAGGTAGTAGGAGAATGTATGATAGAATTGACTTGGAAAGACTTCTCTGAGGAGGTGATCGTTGAGCTGAGCAGTGAAGGAAGAGCGGGAGTTGGCTGGGAGGTGGGGCGGAATATGAGCACGAAGAGCATTGTGGGCATAGGCACCCACATGTGCAGGGGCCCGAAAGGAGCCCAGTGTGACCAGAGCATTGGTGTATAGATAGTGGGGGAGGAATTGCAGTGCAGGGTGAGGTCAGAGAGGTAGGGTCAGACCATGCAGGGTTTTATGGGCCATGTTAAAAGGGAATTTTCTCCATCCTAAGAGCAATAGGTAATTGAAGCATTTTAAACACAAAGATTTAAGCATTTTAAGACAAAGGATTTAAGCACAAATCTTAATCATATTTGTGTTATGAAAAGATCATTCTAATTGTGATGTGGAAAATGGACTGTAGGGAATTCAAGGAAACCAGTCAGTAGGCTCCTTAGTCGTCCAGACAAGAGTTATGGGGACTTGGGTGGTGATGGTGGAGTATAAATGGATGGATTTTGGAGACTTGGTGATGGATTAGATATCGGGGCAGGGTGAGGAAGAGGGAAGAGTCGAGGATGAATCCTAAGTTTCTGACACGTTAAGAGCATCAGTAGTGGCATCTCATTCCCAGAAATAGGGAACAAGGGAAGAACATAGGCTTTGGGGCAAGAGCATGAGTTCTGTTCTAGATGCATTAGGTTTGAGGTACCTTGAGACATCCAAGTAGAGACACTTCTAGCAGGTTGCTTAATATACTAGTAAGAGAACTGGATTAGAGATAGGAATCTGTGAGGCATCTGCATTTAGGTGTTCATTAAAGTTGTGTGTGTGGATGAGGTCACCTAGGGAGAGATGATAGAATGAGAAGAAGAGGGCCCTGTACTCTGCCTGGAGGAATTCCCAATATTTAAATGGCCCACTCCAGGAGGATGAGCCAAAAAGGAGACAGAGGAGCAACCAGGGAGACAGGAAGAAAAAAAGTAGGGTGTTGGTAAGTCACAGAGGACAGGGAGGAGCGGTTTTAAAAGCAGGGTGTAGCCAACTTCAAATGCTGCCGAGAGCTCACGCGTGATGAAGGCTAGAAATTGTCTTTAATGGCAGGCGGGTCGTTGGTGGCTGTCTGAAAGCTATAAAGTACTGGCTGTAGAAGTCTCACGGGATTGGGCTGAAGAGTGAATAGGAAAGAGATGTGGGCTGTAACAGACACAGGGAGGTGTTCTGAGAGGTTAATTATGGCAGGCAGTAGCTGGGAGGGGGTTATGGAGTCAAAGGAGAGCTTGTTTAGTTTTGTTAGTGGGAATCTAATAGATCATATTTAAAATTGAGTTTGGAGGAATCAGGTAAGAGGGGAGTCGACTATATGAGGAGATAAGGTAACAGACAGGATGAGATCCTGAGAAGGCAGGAGATGAGTGGAATCCAGAAGCAAGGAGGGTTAATATAGGTAGGTGAGTATAATGGTTAGAAGCAAGGAGGGTTAATATAGGTAGGTGAGTATAATGGTTAGCAGAGAAGAGAATTCAATGGTGTTTTCCTCCCCGCTCATAATGTAGGTGACAGTGTCATCTGCTGAAAGGGAAGAAGAGGGCTTTATGTTTGAATCCAGGGTGCCTTTCATCTTAGAAGCACCATAAGTAGCTTTCTATTTCCTCGCTTCTCTCCTCCATTTTTTAAAAACAGCTTTTTTGAGATACAGCTTGCATATCATATAGTTCACCCATCTAAAGTGTACAATTCAGTAGTTCGTAGTTTATTCACCGATAATGTGCAACCACAAACAACACAATCAATTTTTAAAATTCCATCTCCTCAAAAAGAAACCCCATACTTTAGCTATCACTCCCCTTCCCCCCAACATAGTGAGCATTTTGATCTTCATCTTTTGTTCATAGTGAGCACTTCTTCATCCTTTACTATCAGAAAGCATAGAGTATGGTCTGATCTCAGATTTTCAAAGCAGAGTATAAACTGAGACACATGAAGGGTTATTAAGAACCTCAAAACTTTGATGTAGTCAGAGAAGCAGACGGGGCTAAGGTCTATGACGTAGTAGGGTCAGTGAGTAAATTCAGCAGATAATATACTCAGAAAACCTACTAAATGTTAGATACTTCCCTGTCAAAGAGAATCATCTTAAGAATAGAGATTAATAAAATGAAATTGTAAAGGCAACACATGTAATTAGATTATAAGAGAACATTTACTGTTGATAAATGATTTTTATCTCCTGGTCCAGAAAAAGTACATTCTGGGGTACTTACAACTTATATATGGGATGACAACAAACTGCTGTCAGAAATCTAAGACATTAACAGAATAGGGTAGTGACAGCAGACTCAGAGAGGTAAAGGGTCTGCTTACATTGACACTGAATAAGGTTTCATAATGGGATTATTAGGAAGATACTTTGTAAGCATTTAGAAAAGAAAGCAGTAGTCAGTAGAAATCAGCATAGACTTAAGTAAAACGGTCGTACCAAATTAACTTTATTCATTTCCTTATATTCAGGAAATGTGGAGGAAATAGTATATTCTTATTTTATCAGAATATTTAACAAAAAGCCTTTTGAATATCATTTGGAAATAAGTGTATATGTAAGTGGCTGAGCAGCCATACCCAAAGATTATTTATAGATCATTACTGAAAAGAGCATGATGATTCAAAGGCATAATGTTAGGCTCCATTCAGTTACTTCCTTTTCGGCATTTTGGTTAATGATTGAGGCCATGCGAGGCATACCTACCTATCAGATTTCAGATGATACAAATATGGGTACAATAGCTGGCATTTTGGATGTCCTTCAGAATTCAGAAATACCTCCACAGTGTTGAATGATGAGCTATTAATGAGATTAAATTAAATAGTGAGAAGAGTTAAAGCCATCATTGCAGTGTTTATTCCGAAGATCTGGCTTTGAATGAATTATATGATATAATTGCAAAAATTCTTAAAGGTAGCCCTGAGCTACATTAAATTTGCAACATTTGCAGGGAAATGGTGGTCCGGTGTCTTGTGCATCATTCCATCTGGATAGAGTTGAAACATTAATCCTGTCTTTCTTAGGAGGGTGGTTAAAGTAGCTGAGAGGAGGTTTTTCTGGAGAAGACTATTTAGGGAAGACAGGCAAGCTGTTTTCAATGAGGAGCCAATGAAGATACTACCTTATCTGCAGTGCAGACCCAGGACCAGCCGACAGTATAGTGAGGCAATGTTCGTTTCACTATGAAATTTTCTAACAGCTGTCTGATTCTGAAGTCTGCTAATCCTGCATTACCGGACACTGGAAATATTTAAAGTGAAGCAATGTGGTCATTTGGTAAGAAGATTTAGAAGGTTGTAGAAGGGAATACCGTGGACCTAGATGATTCTTTAGGTGCCATTAAAGGCTGATGTCCTCTGAATCTGTGCTAAGTAATCTCCCTGAAGTAATTTCTGGTCATAAATATTTCCATTTATTTAGCTTTTTATAGCCTTTATTTTTCTCACATATCTTTAGTATTCTACTTTGTTGGCTTATTAGCTATAACTCTTTTGGTTTTTTTAGTGGTTCTTTTAGAACTTACAGTGTATGCCTTTTAACTTGTGGTTTGTCTTCAAGAAATATTATACTGCTTCATGTATAAAAACCTTAACACTGCCCCCCCCTTGGAGCTATTGTTGCCACATATTCTTGTTCTACATATGGCATAACCCCAAAATACAGTTATTTATGCTTTAAACAGCCAGTTGTCTTTTAGAGACTTTTTTTTAATAATGGAAAAATCGTTTCCATTTATCCACATTTCTGTCTCCGGTGCTCTTCATTCTTTTCTGTATACACAGATTTTCATCTTGAATCTCCTCCTGTAGGACTTCCTTAAACGTTTCCTATAGTGCAGGTCTGCTGGTGACAAAATCTTCCAGCTTTTCTGTGTCTTAAAAATTCTTATTTCACCTTCATTTTTGTATAATATTTTTACTAGGTATAGAATTCTACAATGGCAGTTTAGTTTAGTTTTTCCCCCAGAATTTTAATGATGTTCCTCCACTATCTTTTGACTTGCATCATTTCTGTCAAGAAGTCTGTTATTTTTTGATTCTTTGTCTGTAATGTTTTTCCCCCCTCTGGTTGCTTTTAGGATTTTCTCTTCACTGAATTTAAGCAATTTGATTATTCTATGGCTTGGCGTAGTTTTCTTCCTGTTTCTTGTGCTTGGAATTTTTTTTGAACTTCTTGGCTCCATGGGATTATAGTTTTCATCAAATTTGGAAAATTTTCAGCTATTATGTCTTCACATATTTTGTCTGTCCTTCCCCTTCCTTTGGGGACTGCAGTTACACATGTATCAGACTGCTTACAGTCATCCTGTAGCTCACTGCTGTGCTGTCTTTTTTCTCCCTCTCTTTGTGTTTCATTTTGAATAGCTTTCATTGCTCTGTCATCATATTTACTAACCATTTCTTCTGCACTGTCTGCTCTGCTATTGATCCCATCCAGTGTAATTTTTATTTCAGAAATTTTAGTTTTTATTTTTAAGTGTTTGATTTTGGTGGGGTTTTTTTTACGTCTTCCATACCTTTACTTAACATGCTCGTTTTTTCCCTGAATGTACTGACTATAGTTATAGTAACTTTTAATGTCCTTGTTTGATTTCTACCATCTGTGTCACTTTGCAGGGCTGTTACTGTTGACTGTTTTTCCTCCTCATTATTGGTTGTGTTTTCCAGTTTTGATTCTTTCCAGGCTTGCTTTTAAGCTTTTTGGAGAGCAGAGTTTAGTCCAGGGCTAATTTTTTATAACAGCAGAGACAAAACCCTTTGAGAGCTCTGCTTTATGCCTGTGAATATGAGGTTTTCCATCAGGTTGATGGGAGCCTTGCGTGAGCTCCATGGCTCTGTTCCCTGACCTTGGGTGCTTACTCGCATGCATGTGCTTACCAGTACTCAGATAGAGTAGCAAGTGAGTCTTTGCAGGTCTCTAACACTCTCTTCAGCGTAGCTGTCTCCTCTCTGGTACTTGGCCCTGCAGAAGTTCCAAGTCTCCTTGGCCTCCATAGATTACCAGCTCTGTCTCCTCACGTGGAGTTTGCCTGTTCTGCCTGGTTTCCCTCTCCCTGTGACGTGGCCTGGAAATTTTCTCCGGGCAGGCAGTAAGCTGGGGCAATTGTGACGTTCGTTTCATCTGTTTCCCTTCTCTCAGGAATCACTCTCCTGTGCTGCCTGAAGTTCAGTGTTTAAAATTCATTGTTTCAAATATTTTCCTCCAATTTTTGGTCTTTTTCATGGGGGAAGGTAAATCTGACCCTTGTTTTTCATCCTGCCAGAAGTGGAAGTTTTTAGTGACTTTTTATTTATTGCCAGTATTTTAGCTTTGCATTCAAAGCCTCTTTCAGCTTCATTTCTTCTGTCACTCGCTTATTCCCTCCACACCTTTTCTCTGACAGGCCCTGTGCTGCTTCCTCTCCCTCATCCCCAGTTCATGCCATTCGTTCCCCTCAGTCTCCTTCTCCCCAGCCAGTTCTTGCTTGGCAGTGTCTCTCCATTCCTCATGGTCAGCTCAGGTGCCTCTTCCATGTTGTTTCCCTCCCATTTGAGCAGAACTGAACTTTTTCTCCCTGTTCTGTTTCTACTACAACAACATTGTTTTCAGCGTTCAAGTATACAGGTTGTGAATCTGCTGGCCTTCCCTGTCGAGCACATACGTCAGTCCCCACCTGTGCACACACATGCAGTTTTTGACTCCTGAGGGCCAGGATGGGGCTTGCCCACCTTTGTGTCTTGTACAGGGGTCTGGGGGTATGTAATATATAGAGAAGGTATTTAGCAAGTGTAGGTATGTTATATATGTTTGTGAAAATGAATTTTCTCCTCTCCCCCAAAATCAGGCTACAGAAGAAGTTTCCAAAAATCTGGTTGCCATGAAAGAAATTCTGTATGGCACAAATGAAAAGGAGCCACAGACAGAAGCAGTGGCACAGCTCGCTCAAGAACTGTATAATAGTGGGCTCCTTAGCACCCTAGTAGCTGATTTACAGCTCATTGACTTTGAGGTAAGAAATCAGTTTTTTATTTTTCAAAAACACTAACTATTCGTAGTCATTTTCCGTATGTTCTCTCCTCTGAAACATTTTAAGGTTCCTGTTGGGCTCTTGGCTCAGGGGTACTGACCTGTAAGCATACCCGGGCTGCCTGTCTAATTAGCGGGGCCAACTCAGGAACTCAAGGGTATCTCGGACTTAGGCCAGGTTTTTTCCCCCTCTTTCACTACATCGTATATGAAGTTTTTTAGGTATTTGTTATGCCCTTTCATTTAGGCTGTATTTAATAAACAGCTGTTGGTTTACATAATTCACTGGTTCTTGGCTCTCAAGGAAAAAACAATCTAAAGAAGACCATAGAGTGTTAGAATTTTTGAGGTAGATGAGATCTTAGAGAACATCTAGGTTTTTTTGTTTGTTTGTTTTTAACCTGCTGAGAACTCACTACAGTCGAGATTATATGTGTTTTGTTTGCTTGGCACTGCTTTTAAACATTTAAATGAGGATAACATTAAAACAGCAGGAGATTTTATACACAATTTTGAATTTCTGGCTTCCCTTGGAAAATTTGGCAACATTGGGCCTTGTAGTCTGTGTGGCCCCTCAGCCCGTGGCGTTGGCACCCACACTTGGGCGAGCCACAGACGGCACAGCGTGCTCATTTGCATTTCCTGCTCGTCCCTGGTAGGCGTTTGAGATTGGTGCCCAGGCTTATACAGCCAGATCATCCCATGTTGGATATTTAGTGCATTTATTAGTGAGAAGAATGGTCCCTGATACCAGTCTGAATAAACTAGTCTGAGAAGTGTGTAATGAAGGGCTCTGGCATAGTCGTGAGCAGTCTCCTCTTCGACTCTTCGTTATGGCTGTGCTTTGTTTAAGCCCCAGTGTTTATCGTCCTGAGGGATTGTATGTCTATTCAGGTACTTGGAAAACCAGGGGAGAAAATGACAGACACCTGTAGCTAGATTCAGTTTTAGAGAAGGGTGGGGAAGATGTGGTTCATAGGTTACTTGAATGTATTATCAATAGATAATAAAAGAGAATAAAAATTTACTTCTGTCTTTTAGAACAGACAGAACTATGATATTTCCATTTATATAGCTGGTTTCATATATCTTTAATAGAGTGTCAAATTCCAACAACAAGGATTTTTATCTCCACTACAAAGGTGGGAGTGCACTGGACCATCCAGTTCCTTCTCCTTCGTCTTGCCACCCCACTCCCCAACCTGGACCTTGAACTTAATATTCATTTGGGACTTTAGAGACATAAATTTAATTTAAGAGAAATGTGTGCCCTTGAGACTGGTTCTTCGAGATTGCCATTACTACTCCTGACCTAGCATAGGCCCCAGGGTGATCTCTAGTGCTGGAAAGCTAGCGTTTCACTCACTCTCCTGCAGACTTGTCAGCCTTATAAAGTGGCAGTTCTGAAACATCTCTTGGGGTCTACTTCTGCATTTGTTACTTTCTTGTGCAGCTTTCTGATTATAAGTTTCGCTGTATTGTGTTAACATCTACCTATTTTGTTTCGTGAAGTACAGTGGTGTAACACTGATCTCTGAAATGTTGCATCATGTGATACTTAGTACCTTAATTATCTATATATAAAATTTTTCCCAATTACACCTAGTTTAGTAGGAGGATATGTCTACTTGCCATTAAAGCTCAACTTCTTACAGAATTCTTTCATTTTTATTACACTAACAATACAGTTTCTCCTCCTTCCACCACTATAAAAGGAAGCTATATGTATTGTTTACCATACAAGCATCCTATTTGAAGCTGCTTGGGTGGGAATCGGATCCCTGAACAATGTAAGCATATAGCAAGGTTTTGTTTTTCATATCTGAGTCAGCATGATTCTGAGAGTTAGAAATCATTGAAATTATATATAGTAAGATTTCACTTTGTCAACACATTATTCATGTCAAAAATACTTTACTATTAAAACTTAGGGACTTCCCTGGTGGTCCAGTGGTTATGACTTCACCTTCTAGTGCAGGGGGTGTGGGTTCGATCCCTGGTCGGGGAGCTAAGATCCCACATGCCTCGAGGCCAAAGAAACAAAACATAAAACAGAACCAATATTGTGACATTCAATAAAGACTTTAAAAAAATGGTCCACATCAAAAAAATCTTTAAAAAATAATTCGCTATTAAAACTTAGAATTTGAAATTACGAAGGAAGAAATAAAATAAGAAAATTTAATGTCTATGAACATTTTAAAGTCAGATATTCAGTCATAATTATAAATATACAGTACCTAGATTTGAGTTTATTTAGGGCATTTTGGCATTTAGTCAGGCATTTTGATATTTTTGTCTTCCTTAATAGGGCAAGAAAGACGTGGCTCAGATTTTCAACAATATTCTCAGAAGACAGATTGGTACAAGAACTCCTACTGTTGAATACATCTGCACCCAACAGAATATTTTGTTCATGTTATTGAAAGGGTATGTATAAAGTATAATGTAATAAGATTTATATTTTTGACTTGAAAAATAAAAAGGAAAGATGGTCTTGGGCAAAAACAGGATGGTGAATGTCAGAAAGCATTTCCTCTGTAGTTTCATCAGCTCATTTTCCCGTAGTTCTGGAACACATTTCCCTCCTTAAAATTTAACCTGTGAGCTAAACTTAATTTGAAAATGCCCATGGGATTTTAAAGTTAAGTGAATTGTGAGCCTTTAAATTCTCAAACCATACATGACTGAAGAAAAAAATAAGTCCTCTGTGTTCTTGTTTCTGTTCTCTAAGATGTAAAAACCTTAATTGTTGAAATATCAGCTAAATCATGATTTAAAGACATCTTCTTTGGATGTACATGCACACGGTACTGCAGTAAAGGCTTCCCAGTAAATGGAGCTTGGATGCTATATAGCTTAACCTTGTTCAGTCAACAGTCAACAAAGTACATGTTTATGACGTACTTCCCTTTGCTTTTCACCTGTGTGTGTCCACTCACCCACTTAATCTGGTAATTCACAGTGCATCTTCCTGGAATTACTGTTGGACTAAGCAGGCATTTATCTTTGGGTAGCCTGTCAGTTTCAAAAAAAAAAAAAAAACAAACAAAAACCAAAAAAGCCTTAAAACTAAAAGTTAAAAAAAAAGTCCTCTTCTCTCTCATCGCTGATTGGCAAGGTAACCTCCTGTTGTTTCACACCAGAGTTGTTTGCCAGCTCTGGGTACGTGTGCACTGGTGGTGTTCTGTTAAATTGGCGGGCAGCTGTTTTATTGGCATGACTGGTGGCGTGAATCAGCTTGCTCTCCTACCCCAGCTTTATAGCTTGCCTCACTCTGATTCATATCTCTGTGGTTTAACACTTGCCCCAAGTTCAAACTCGTTTAGACAAAGCATGAGTCAGTGCATGTGTTGGATGCCAGCATTCTATTTCCTTCTTTCTAATTCTCACTGTCTATGTTGCTTCTTCAGATGTTGCCATACGGAATTTTTGGCATCTGATTTTTTGTTGTATCAATCCAGAGCTGCGTGTATGAACATGTAGTGAGTAGTCTGAAATTTTAGTGTTCTTAGAGCAGCTGCCAGATGCCTTTGTGTATTTTTAAAGCCAGTCTTCCTTTTTCCATAGAAAGCAGCGGTTGTTAAAATCTATGAATTAGTTAACTCTGCCTGTGTTTTCACTTTAGAGTGACCAGGGGTATGATGTGAACATTGTTTAATGTCATGTAAAGTAAGACTTTTGAGGTAATATTTAAAGAAAGGTTTCAAGCTCTCAACTGAGCTGACCAGAGCAGAAACCTCAGTTTAGGGAGGCGAGGAGAAGCCATTGGTGTTGGGATCCCACAGAAGCCGTCCCCCCACCCCTTACAACCCCTTTCCTACCTGTCACCAGGCTTCAACAATTACTAACATTTATTAACATTCTTGTTTCATCTATTCCTTGCCTCTTGTTTTTCCTCCTCAAACATAACATCACTTCAGTATGCATCCCTAGTACATAATAAAGGATTCTTTAACATAACCATAATATCATTTAAAAACCTAATATTATCTAATGCCCAGTCACTGTTCAGATTTCCTTGATTTTCACCAAAAATGTCATTTTTCATTTTGTTTAAATCAGTTTTCAAGCAAGGTCCACAAACTGAATTTGGTTGATATGACTCTTAACTCTGTTAATCTATAATAGTTCCTGCCCCCTTCTTTTAACACCATTTATTTGTTGAAGCAACTGGGTCATTTGTTTTGCAGGGAAACCACATATTTGGGATTTGCATCCTGTGGTTTCACCTGTAACCATGTTCCTCTCTCCTCTATTCTTTCAAGTTAGTTTGATTAGATTCAGCTTCAGTTTGGGGGGGGCAGAAATTCTTCATGAATGGGATTGTGATGGGATTGCTTCCTATTGGGCAACGCAGGTTGTCCTACTTCTGGTGATATTTAGATTGATCAGTGGATGTAGGTGTTGTCAGTCTGTCCATTATAAAGTTCTCCATCAACCCTTCACCTAATGGTTTTAGTATCCACTGAGGATCATTGTCTAGGTTCAAAATGGTGATTTCCTAATTCTGTTATTCCTTCTCTGTATATTAAATGTGTTTTGTTCCTCAGCAGTGACTTCTATAGGAAAGACAGAATAGATGCTTGAGTTTTTCCACTGTATCATTTTTTAGTATAATCGATCGGTGCCCTAGCCACTTCCTTAGATGAGCAATGAGTATGTTATTGTCTTAAGCACCATTATGACCTCAAGTTGTAGGGGGTTTTAAAGTATATTTGATGTGTCTGAGTCCGTTGCAGTCATTATGACCAAATTTTTATGTCCAAATTGCCCCGTCTTGGGCTATTGGGAGCTCCTTCAAATTGGCTCCTATGTCCTTTTGGCAAGACCCCATTCGTCTTTGATGGCTTCCTTGCTGTCTGGCACAAGATGTCCCTTGCTCATTTTGTACAGATCCTGCCTGAGACCCGGAAACAGCCATTTCTTCCAGGGGCCCTGTTGAAACTACCTGTTTAAGATGTTTCTGCTTTTCTGGGAATTCCCTGACAATCCAGTAGTTAGGACTCGGCGCTTTCACTGCTGAGGGCCCAGGTTCAATCCCTGGTTGGGGAACTAAGATACTGCAAGCCATGCAGCGTGGCCAAAAAAATAAAAAGATTTTTCTGCTTTTGTTGATTAATTAGTTTGGACTACTTTAACGCAATGTGATTAGCCACTCAGGCTATAAGTATTGACACTTTGATGTTAGACATTTGGGGGAGTTACGCTAACAATATTAGTGTGCATTTGAAAATAATCCTGTTGCTAGTGTCAGTCTAAATCTGGAGCAATCATTTTTCCACTGGCGATTTAAATGTTAATGTGCTAACAGGTTGTACAGCGTAACTGTTTACCTTGTACTCACGGGTTTACATTTAATCGTTTAAGACAAACTTGACAAACTGCCATCAAAACCTGCCCAACTTGTTGCACCGAAGTGTCTTACCCTTGTCTTTCTAGTCCCCTGCCTGTTACAGATCAGCAGAAATGAATTGTGTGATCAGCCATGTTGTGAGCAGACATTTTAATAACACCTAAGAGCCAGTAAGCCTTCTAGCTGCCATGCCACAAGTGATACAAAGGAACGTGGTTTTGATTTTGTTGGGAATCTATGATGAACATATGTACAACAGAAGGATAATTCTACTAGATAACACTACTAGTGGATTTCAGGGGATAAAATGTGGGTTTAGTCAATAAGGCAAGAGTTGGTAACAGAAGATGGACTTAGGATTGAGGTTCCAGATAGTTTCAAATTTGCATAGGCAGAAAAAAAGAGTGAGTACAAGGGCAGGAATGAACACAGTGATTGACAACAGGAAGGAGATAGAGTGTTTTATGGCATAGTGGGAGAGGAGTTGTACCAGAAGAGTAGCTATGATGTGGGGAAGCCTGGGCATCAAAGTTTGTCTATTTGATTAGCAAGAAGAAATCGTTATAAGCTCCTAAGCTGGAAAGGCTGTTGATAACACTAGTCGTCGGATAGATTTGTTAAGACAGAGCTTGAACAAAGGTGCTGGTTAGGGGTCACTTGAGTGACTAGGTGTGACTTCATGCAGCACTGGGAATGGATAAAAGAAAATGAAACTGAGATATTGCAAAGAAGTATTTAAAAGGGGTGGTGACATTGAGGATGGGAAGGTTGGGAGTAGGTAAAGAGGGGAAGGTTTAGAACTGTGCTGTTCAATACTGTACCTACTAACAACATGTAATTATTTAATTTTAAATTAATTTAAATTAAATGACATTTAAAATTCAGTCCCTCAGTCATACTAGCCAGATTTCAAGTGCTCAGTAGACTGCATAGTTACAGAACATTTCCATTATGAAAGAAAGTTCTGTTAAACCTGTTTTAGACCCAGGTATCTGAAGCAAAATAGTGATGCCATATTAGACTTGTAGAGTTTATGGTAGGCCTTTAACTGAAGTTGTCCAGAAGCAACAGAAAATGCCTCACTACAGCCCAGGGTAGATCTGAGCTGGGGCAATTTAGGAGCCATGGAGGGAACCATGCGGTCGTAGGAGCATTCACTAGCAGGCCAGAGGCAACAGAGGAAAGACCTCAGCCAGGCAAGACATAGAAACAGAGGAGGTAGAAAGGAGAGCTGGGAGAACTTTTCTTTTTTTAAAGAGAGAGATGCAACGATCTGCATTGTCAGGAAATTAAATAGCAGAATTTATGAGAAAAGACCATTTGTTTTAGCGAAGCGGAGGCATTTACTTGTAAAACGTTAGGAAATGGATTCGATGGCAGGAAAGTAGAGGACACTGAGTGGGGAAGGAGATTAAGCCTGTGTGTGCAGCTTGGAAGGAGGTGGAGGAACAGAGTGATGTGTTTGAGCAGAATGGCAGAGTCCAGTCCAAGGGGTTTGATGTACATCAGAATGGAAGAGTCTGCTGGGCTGAGAGGAAAACAAGGTTCTCTTTCTGATCACGGGGAAGGAAGAGGCAAGAGACATTGAGGTGGGTGTAGAGGAAGGCTGTGCGGAAAGCTGATGAGGGATGCCGTGGAGTCCCCTGTGTCCACTGCGAGAGCCCTCGGGCCATCCCTGACTAGGCACTTCGTGACATCCTTTGTAGCATTTATGTGTTGCTGCCAACGGTCTTGAAAGCACTCTTTTGAGTACTGAATTGAAACAAGTATAAATGCTGTATATTTGATAGACCCGTTTAGATACTATGAATTTTAAGAAACTATTTTGCTTATTTCATATTGTTTTTTGATTCAGCTTTTGGTTTTTCTGAAGTGGTGAGAGCACCACATGTAAAACTAAACCGTATTTGGAGGTGTGACCCTGTAGACGTCTCTTCAGATCTTTTAGCTTAAGTAATAAGCTTTTATTTTCATGATCGCTCTCACGGCTGTTATTTTTCTTCAGGTTGAAGCAGTCACGACCAACTAATGTGTGTGTGCACTCTAGACTAAATCCCTCTGAGCACATATTCTACTCTGAGAGAGATGCATTTCGTAACCTGCTCTGTCACTTAATTAGGACATGTCTGAAACTTCCTGTTCTAAAAATTGGAACTGTTAGAGTTTTTAAAAGAACAGTGATGGGGAAAAAAAGCAGTCATCTTTGTCTTTTCTTTTTGCAGATATGAGTCTCCAGAAATAGCTCTGAATTGTGGAATAATGTTGAGAGAATGCATCAGACATGAGCCACTTGCAAAAATCATTTTGTGGTCAGAACAGTTTTATGATTTCTTCAGATATGTCGAAATGTCAACATTTGATATAGCTTCAGATGCATTTGCCACATTCAAGGTAACATAAAAACTGTAGAATTCTAAATATACATACAAATGAGATTAACAGGTGTGGTGTTTTTCCTAAACCTTCTCTACCCTCCAAGTCTATACATGGCTGCCCTCTAGCGGGAAGAGAGAAGATATATTTAAATATGTATTGTGACTCAGGTATACGCAGTAGAGTCACAGCTTAAAAAGGGTAGAAAAGTTAGATTCTAAAGTCTGTCTAAAAGGCAAAAGTCCTGTACGGTCAAAAGTACACTTTTCTGTTAAATTACCCATCAAGTACAGTATATAGATATGCAGTACATGTGAAAATCAGATTTTTCTCCTGTGTTGGAACATACTGCAGCAGTTTCTTTGATTAAGCATCAGACAAAGTAGTTGGCTTCTGTTCAGGGCCATTGTTAATTTGCAGTATACTAGAACCACACTCAGGACAGAGATTTCCCTATTGTGGACAGGCCCAAGGGCACAGTGGACTTCTCTCTCCCATCTCCTGCTCAGGCCAGAGCTTGTTTATTAAACACAAGGGGTGGGGGTGCAGAATCACCAGCACTACTACTCCCCCCTCCCCTGCCTACCTTGTCTCCCTGTTGTGTGTTTGTGTAAATTAAATACACAGATGATACGATACCACTGTACAACATGCACATTTTTGTTTTGAATTGCAAAGTTCTGTGCTGTTTAAGGTATGTAGATAAAGCAGTAATGTTTTTTAGTGTTTTTCACAATGAGAGCAAGCCTTTATACGTTATATTCCCTTATGTAAAATGTCTGACCTCATAAGTGAATATTTAGAACTGTAATTTTAATATAATCAGAATTTAATATACTAACCTGCAGACTGCTGTGCTCAGAAACGATGAACACTGTTACAGTGAGAAGTGGCCACTGTTTTTGTGAAGGTTCACTTTTATGTATAAAGAGCCATTGAGATAATGAGCACATCTTGGTCTCTGAATAAAATTTGTCCCTCAGAGCGAATGAACACCCTCAAAATGGGATGAAAGCCTGGGAACTTGGCCGCCTAGGGATTATTAGAGAGGATGTCAGAAGACCTCAGATATTTATATGTTAATGTACAAAGCAAAATGAAATGAATATGAGATTATAACGTAGAGTGGAAAATACGACATCTTAGGTATCACTGCACTTGGTGGGATGGGACTCATGACCTGGGATATATTGATGGAAGGGGACGCCCCATTCAAAAGAAGCAGACCTGTAATGAAGGGAGATGTAGCAGCACCATGTGTCAAGAAGGGATACTCCTGGGTGGGAAGAAAGCCAGAAGCCTGAGCGTGGGACACTCTGGGAGGAGGAGGGTGAGGGCAGAGGAGAGGAGCAGCAGTGGGGTCGGAGAATGCAGCCAGACCGCCTGACCAAGAAGAGCACAGGTCACACGCTCCTGGCGCAGTTGGCTCAGAGGTGAGAGAGATGTGCTGACTAACTCTGTGCCACAGATGTGAGTCCCTGATTGGCCTTGCTGATAATTCCATCTCAGATAGGATTGCTTTTTTGAATGAAATTCTCACCAAGAAGAAAACGGTGGTGATGAATCACTGTGGGTAAAGCAGCCCTGTCAGGTCGTGGTAGCCAGAGAGGGAAGGATTGGGCAGAGTCAGGCAGGTATTCCCTACCTGAAGAAGAGAAACTTTAAAACCATGTAGGATTCTAAGGATGAGCTCTAGAAGAGAGAGCAGTGAGGCGCGAGCTTGGCTTCTGTATCTCAGCTGCTCCCGATGACTCAGAAGGGGCAGAGCTGATTAAAGAGCCTCCTGAATGGAGAGCTCTCCAAGAAGCAAAGTTAAGTAGAGCCCAAAACTAAGACAATATAAGAGAGGCACAGACCTACCAAACACGCCGAAGGTACCACCCACCCCTCCTTAAAATGTCTGGTCGGCTCTGGTCTCACTTTCACACCAGAGGTGCTGACAAGCAGGGAGGGAGGACCGCTCCTCTTCTGGTTTGCTAATGTCTTCTTTGCAAAGAACATTTTTATACCAGAAAAGAGTAGATGGTTCGTGCTCTCCTTCGAGAATATGACCAGAGCTACCTTCCCAGAAAGTGCACTCTACACACAAAAACTTTGAAACAAATGCAGCTTATCCATAAAGTCCAAGGAACAGGTGCTGAGTCTTAAAAGGGAATTAAAACTACCTGCGTGAAATATGTCTAAGATTCATAGCTTGAACGAATGGGTTCTGAGATAGTAAATCAGTGGCCAAATATTTGTTCGTGATTTTTTTTTTTTTTTTTGAGGAATTAAGGAGATGGGGAGGGACATCAGAAGGCCAACAAATATATTTCCAATTTTCCAGAGTAAAAGAAGGTAGATTCCCCAGAGAGGCTGGTGGAGCTCGATATTATACCTGTGTAAGGTACTAGAAAGTATTGCTAAAGAGATGATTTCTGAGCATTTTGGAAAGGAAACCGTGTACCCACAGCCAGCATGGATTCACTAAGAGTAAGTTCAGTCATACTAATCTCATAGACGCCAGTAGATCAGGGGGCTAAGGGTGTGGCTGCCTGGATTCAGTTCCCAGCTCTGCTGCTGATTTAACCTCAGTCTTTTCATCTGTCAAAATGTAGGTAATACTAGTATGTCAGGGTTATTGTGTCTTCACATAGTATGGGTGCAGTGAACAGTAGCTATTAGAATTATTCCTTTATGACAATGTGGATATATTAGATGTTGAATAATTATACAGGTCTGTTTTCATGGAAACAATGAAAAGGTAGGAGCTAGATGGAGTTTCAGGGTAGCAGTTCATAATTAATTGAACGCCATATCCATAAGGAGCCAGGAAATGGATTGCCACCCTCCTGGAGCAGAATTTTTAGTGGATTTGTCTTTACTCAGCACAGCTGAACATTTTTATTAAAGACTTAGATAAAGGGTGATAACAAATGTATACCATGAGGGGATAGAAGGCAGATAACAGAGATCCTGAAATAAGGCCTCATAAAGATCCAGAGAGGCCAGAAGATAACAGGTTGAAATTAAATACGGATGAACTGAGGTCGTCCTCCTGAGGACTCAGCTCTGTCAATAGGAGATGTGGGAGTAAGGCATAATAATAATAGGTAATGCTAGGTGTAATTGTTACAGAGTGTAATAATGACTAAAAGACAGGTAACGTCATATCATACTCAACCCTATGAAGGAGATACTGTTATTATCTCCTTTACAGATAAGGAAACTGAAGCCTAGAAATGTTGGGGGAAGTCAGACCATAAATGGGGAAACCAGAATTTGAACCCAGGCAGTCTGACTAGAGAGCCCACCCTGAGTAAACAAAATTCTGAGTACGTCCAGTAAAATTAAACAGTATGATGCTGTTTTCCTGCCCCTAAGCTACCTGTGACCACATAATGTGTGACCTAAGGAGCTGTCGATGGTCTCAACCCCACTATAAGCTTATAAGGTAACAACACATAAATGTGTTCCATTCCAGGCGCTACACTTTAAGAGGCACATAGACAAATAGATGACTTTCAGAAGACAGTAGATGGTGAGGGGGACTGAGAACCTGTCATTCGAGGAGTGGTTAAAGGAACTGGACGTATTTAGCCTGAAGAAGAGGAGACTCGGTAGGGACTTGCGTGAGAGCACCACTTGTATTTAAAGTGGGTCCTAGAGAAAATGTACTAAACCTAGTTCTGTTGACTCTGACAGTTTTCTGGAAATAACCTGGGGATAGGTTTTGACTCTCTAGCACAGGAGGAACTTTCTGACTTTCAGAGCTCCAAAGGTGAACCACACAGTTGGAAGAACTGAGTCTCTTGTCCTTGGACATAGACAGTCATCAAGTACGAAATTGGGCCACATGACTTGCCAAGCCTCTGTGAAAATAGCCCCCGGGTGAGCAGCATTTCTTCGGGGATTCCAGGGCTGTCTTTGTGACATGATGTTCAGGACCCAAACTCACATAACTTTTAGGAATCTTTTTAATTCAGCCCACCCTAAAAGTCGGCTGCTCAACCTGCTGGACTTGGGAGATGACCCCTGACCTTTCTCCAGGTAATACCAGGGTCTCGGCTATACTGGAATTTAACAGGTTCTTTCTGTCCCCCTGCTGTCTGGCCCAGCAGCTCTGCTGATCTGGGACCGCGTGCACCCTGTCCACTCTGCAGGTCGCTTACCAGATGCTGGCTGCATGACCACTTGCCTTCGTTTTCTGATCTGTCGGTTTCTGCCCCCCCCGCAACCCCCACCCCAGCCTGGTTTGAGCTCTCCAGAGCTCTCGGCTCTAGTTCCAAGGGTAAGGTCTTTTCCCACCTCTCAGGAGACAGAGGCTCTGCGCAAGTCCCCACTTCCTCTTTTCCCAGCTTAGTATCAGCCTTTTTACCGGCTCCCGGCAGTGGTTCCTTCCCTGCCAGTGTTTTACTCTCCTTAAAGGAGGGCTGCTTTAGCAGCCTCAGCACCCCTTTCCAGTGTCCCTACCCCAAGGCCATGGAGAAGTGATTCCTAGATTGGCAGTGGTTTCCTGAGCTTCCTGGTCTCTTTAAACCAGATGATAACAAGTAGAATCTCTGATGGGGAGATGTTTGAGGTTCCCCCTTGTCGTGTGTGGCCCAACTGTGAGCCTCTTGCTGCTGCTGGAGATACAGCTTTCAAGGTAAATAGTCGCCTTACTCAGACCTAAAGAAAAAACTCTCGCGCAGCATATTTAGGATCTTTGCTTTTCAGAGTAATACTTTCTACCTACCTCTTCCTAAGAAACCAACCCCAGTGGAGAGCCGTTGTCCCTGAGACCCCCTCCTTTGGCATTCTCTTTCGTCATATCATGACAGAGTGGTGAGCACCTGGCTCCTGGCTCTGTACTTCCTCACAGTGGCCTTCAGAAAGACCCAGCCACAAAAAGTAGACGTGACACTCAGTCTTGCATGGATCTAGCCACAGCAGTCCTTAAATTCACTTTTTCATTGTTCATTCAGTTCATTCCACAAGTCTCTGAGTGCCTGCTCGTGTCTTTAGGTCCTGAGGTTCAGCAGTGATCTCTTTTTTCTTTTTTTTTTTTTGGCCACACTGCACGGCTTGTGGGATCTTAGTTCCCTGACCGGGGCCCCCTGCAGTGGAAGTGCAGAGTCCTAACCACTGGACTGCCAGGGAATTCCCAGTTCAGCAGTGATCTGTCCAGACAAACGCCTGCCCTTGAGGCTCCTAACTCAGGGGAGACCGTCATAGACCACACAGTAGCGTGTTAGAGGCGGGACACACTCTTTAACAAGCATGCTTGATACATTCCCATAAGGTTCTCATGTTCCTGTCTCCCTCACATCTGACCCCATGGACCAATAGATAATATAAATTCTTCTAGCCCTGCCATCTCCTCCTTCCCATGTGGGGAAGCCTCATAGCATTTCTTTCCAGATGCTTGAAGGTACTCAAACTCCAGGTTTTCTAATTTTGCCTGTTTAATCCCCAAGGGGGATTTAGGAAAAATTGGGTAGACCTTCCATGGGCATAGGACACATACCCCATCCAGCAGTTTGAACACCTGTAAATCTTTGGGGTAGAGTTAGAAGCCTTCTTAAAAGCATACTTTGAAGATTGCTTAATGTGCTGTTTTCCCAAACATGTTCCCTGATTCTGTTGGTTCATTCATTTATTTATTAAATATTAAGCTCTTACTATGTGCTGGATACTGCATAGGTGCTGGGGATTCAGAGGTTAGTAAAAATAGACATGACCCTTGTATGTATAGACTTTATAGACATGACCCTTGTATGTATAGACTTTACAGCCTATCATGAGAGAGACATTAATAAAATAATCCCACAGATGTCAAGTCATAACTGTGACCATGCTTTGGTGCCAGTGACCAGTCAGGAAGGGTCCCCCATGGAGGCGATGTTTGAGTCGAGGTCCAAAGGTTGGAGGTAACTAGGCCAGGGGAAAGCCTATGCAAAGGAGGCCTTTCAGGGAAGGGTGCTAACAAGCAGGCAGCAAAAGAGCTCCCTGCAAAATCTCTTGAAACCTGATGGATCCCCACGAGGGTACCAGAGCTGTAGCTCTTTCCTCATTCGTTGACCATGGAGCATTCCTTAGAGCCCTTCTCAGGACATACTTCAGGAAACACTAGTTCATTGTAACCTGGGTAAGTCAAACATACACAGCAAAGAAAACAAGTTAAAGGAAAGTTGGTTTGCAGAAAGGGGATTATTGGCAGTGACCTCTCCAGTGGGCAGCTGTAAAGGAATTTAATTCATTAATTCACCGAAGATGAATTGGCTGTTCCTGCTGTCACGTGTTTCCATTCTTGTTCCCACCTGGTGAGACCAAGCCTAATTCATTGCTAACTTCTATGTCCTTGAAGGCAAGGACCATATCTTTTTGTCTTTGTAGCCCCAGCACCTAGAACTTTATCTGGCACATAGTAGGTGTTTTCTGAATGAATGATCCTTGAGTTGTTTCCAGGGAAATTCATGGGGTGAGGCATAAGCTCGATTTCATAGGGGTGCACAATTGGACTCTAGGTCATACTAACTTATGGTGCTACATGTTTGCAGCATTAGTCTGCTTACTTAGGAGCTAATGTTTATAATATGATGGGGCTTTTAAAAAACATTCTACCTCTGAAAAAAGATTGCATTCAGTATGAAACTGAATGTAACTGAATTTAGGAGGAAGAAGATGGAACCTCCAGTACTTTTTCTAATAAAAGAAATGTCCTCTTTCGCCACCAGGAGCAGTATACTATTTGACGTTTTATCACAACCGTTTACTTTTATTTCATTTCAATTCTTGATTCCCTTTCTTTGAGTTTTTATCTCCATTGCCTTATAATTTTTTTTTAAATTTTTCCTTCTAAGAGCTGTAGACCTGTGACAATCATTACAATCACAATTTGATTATTAATGATTTTATTTGCTCTTACATAGAATCAACATTTTCAGTACAATTCATGCTCAAGTGTTTTTAAGTATAGTAATTTTTAACAACAGTTTTTATCAGGTAAAATGGCGTGGAATGTTTAGGATTCTCTTTTCTAAAAGAACTTGAATGCCAAACAACTGTAAAAAGTGTATTTTCTTTTCCTAGGATTTACTTACAAGACATAAATTGCTCAGCGCAGAATTTTTGGAACAACATTATGATAGAGTAAGTACATGACACACTATTTTAAAATAGCACATTGTAAGTTTTGTTACCAGAAATGAAAGATTTTAATTAGATTTTGTACCAGAGTATTTATTTTGGAAATACAATGTTTTTAATTGATGCTGTAATCATTTCTCTACTAAAACAAGGTACAGAGCGTTACGTGGTCAGAACAGAATTTTATCTTTTTGACGACACACTGCACTTTGCATCTTTTCTCACTTTAGAAGAGGAAAATAAAGCACTTTGCTGCTGAATGATAATATACAGTTAAGATAAAAAGAAAATTACCGTCTGACTTCTTATCTTCCCCTTACTTTCCGTTAGTTGCTCACATTCCTGCTGCTTACAAATAGAGAGAAAGGGGCACAGCAGCAGGTAGATGGGCAGAACTCTAGCCTAGAGGACGCAGCAGCCAGTTCTGCCCTTGCTCTGCTGCTGACTCCTTGTGACCAAGACCAAGGCCCGCTGGGGGACTCAGAAGTCTGTCCGTATTTGTAAAATGAAGACATTGGATTAGCCCAGCCTTAAGGCCCCCTCCAGATCGAGCTAGTAGTAGAACCCCCAGAGGTTTGTGAATAGTGCTGGGTGCTCTGATAACCTGGTTGCCCTTGATCATCACAGCAGTAGCGTCATGTGTTCTCTCCCACCATGTGTCAGCTCTGCTCTCCACAATTCCCATGAGCACTTCCTTATGCCGTACTAGTTTAATGTAGGCATTGTCCAAGATCTCATAGGTGCTCCTGGAGAAGTTATGATAGTAACAATCCACTTAAAATTTCTCTCTCTCCCCCAACATTTGGCTTAGGTTTGCATTCTTCCACTAGTTGTTTGAATTTTTAAAATCCTAGGTATTGTTAATACTTCATTGTTCACTGTGCCATTGAACTAAATTAGAAGATTCTTGGAGGCAAAACCTATGCTTTCTAATTCTCTTGTGTTCCTTTTCCCGTCTTTCCCTCCCACTCCCAGTAACATCATAACACAGTGCTGAGTACATAGTAATTCCCTCATAAATAGCCTCATCAATGGCTTAAACATAGCTGGTCTTTTTTTTTTTTTCTGCCCGTGTACATTGGGATGTGGGTGTGTTTTTTTTTCCTGTGCATTTGTTGGTTTAAATCGGAAGCACAGTCGTTTTGTTGGTGCCTTTTACAGTAGTTAGAAGCGTGGGCTTTGGCACCAGACTGCGTGGAGTTTGGCTTCGAGTCCCAGCTCCACCGTGTGCTTCTAGCTCTTGGGCAGCAGCCTTCATTCACCCTCTGTGCCTTTAGGATCTTCAGCTCTAAAAGAAGGCTCATAATAGCACCTTCTTACTACTGGGTTGCTGTGAGGATTAGATAAGAATGTGTGTGTCAAATGCAAGACACAGTGCCTGCAGCACAGTAGGCATTTAATAAACATTAGCATTATTATTTCTATTACCACATGGTCTCAAGGGTTTTTTTTTTTAATTAAACATATGAGTATCTTAATTTAAAACCTACCAAAGATAAAAACTAATTTCCCAGAAATTTGCTACCGGCAATGATGTCGCTTTAATTTTGTGATAAAATATTTTCCTGTATGTTATTAATGGGTGACATTGGTTAACAGGATTTTAGCCAATTTATGTGCAGCAGCTGACAAAAATGTGCATGCAGTGCAGTCAGATCCAAGGAGGAGAAGGAAAGTGGGGAGGTGCAGGCAATTTAAACTAAGCCGAGGTGGAGTTACTGGGCAAAGACACATGCTCTAGAATCTGTACACTTGACTCTGAGCTTTCTAATAATTAAAGCATAGAGGGAAACAAAACCAAGGAAAAGCTCACAGTATCTGTAAAGCTTGTTCAAAAGAAACAGCCTTTTCTAGCACTGGGACCTGGAACAAATTTCTTCCATCGACATTCTTAGACGGGAATTGAATTACAGTGTCATGTAGTGGACGCAGTCACCGAGCGTGCCTCTGCAGTAAATAGAATGGTGCTCACGGAGAGCAAATCTTTGAGGGGCCCAAACAGTGCCTGACCTCTGTCTCTCCTAGTCCTTTATTGCTGGCCCAGGGATAAAATCTAACCAGGCAGTTCTCCTTGAGAATAATTTCTTGCAACCAAGCTTACCCTAAAAATTATGCAGCAGAAAATCTTAACTTGCATTTTCTGTCGAGAACTTGAGGTGTTCCTGTTTCTGCATTATTGATTAAAGGCAGACCCAATTGTTTGATCATTGGCTTGACGATCATTTGAGAGAAGGTAGGGTTAACAGCCATCTCTGAAGAGAAGAGTTTTAGTTGCTTGCATACTAAATAGATGGCCATCCCACCTCTGCCTAGAGATAAGCAACAGAATGAATGCATAGGCAGTTCTGGTTAGCTTTAAACCAAGGGCTGGAAAACGTTTTCTCTAAAGGGCCACCCAGATAGTAAATATTTGAGGTTTCATAGCCATGCAGTCTCTGTCAGCTCTCCTGTCTGTTCTACTGCAAAAGCAGCCATAAAGAGTTCATAAACTGAATTTGTTTACCATACACAAGTGAGCATGGCTGCGTTCCAATAAAACTTGTATAAAAACAGACGGTGGGTTGGATTTGGCCCATGAGCTGTAGTTTGCCAACCCCTGCTCTAAACCACAGACGAATGGCTGATGAGAACCCATCATAAAGCAAAGGTAGAAACGGTTTTAGCATGGACAAATTACAAAGCAGGCATCCTCTACCACCCACCACAACCAAGGAAAGGTCTCAGTAAAGCACTGATACCCAGCAGAGTCATACTAGTACTGCAAAACTTTGGAACTTTTAAAACCTGTCTGTAGTTAAAACAAACAGCTAAGTGGCCTTCTCTTCTAACTTTTGGGAAGTGTGGCCCTAGCCCTTGTGTGCCCTTCACTTCTGTTTCCCACCTCCCTGCTTTCCTCTGCTTCTGCTCCTTACCATTCCAGGGACACTGTTCTTGTTAGGGAGTACCATTTTGTAAATCTAGTGGACATTCGTCAGCTCTTAAAATCTGTATCATTTTGCATTTTCCAGGTCTTCGCTCATGCTGTGTTCTTCCCTTTCTATTCCCCAAGAGTATCTCTTCTCCTCCCCATTTCTGAACAAAATCTCTCCCATTAGTCAAGTTTGAGCTCAAGTCCTACCTTCTGTGGGACACCTGCCTATTTAAAAGTGCTGAATTTCTTCTCTCTTCTATTTTTAATTATTTTCTCTTCTTGCTTTGAAAGAACAGGCAACTTTTCTCTTTGTGCTTGTGCTTTGGACTAGTTGAGTTGTAAAAAATAGGAATTTTCTAATCTAACACCAGGAAATGAGAGCTGACTCAACAGTGAGAAAACAGTGGGGGGAACGGGAGTTATGTTGTGTGCATATGGAGTTTGGACAGAAGAGGACCAGATTTAAGCTATATGCGCACCTGGCTAGAGCTGGGAGGGGGCCAGGAGCCTTCTTCGTGGAGGTAACCAGTGGGTATCACCTTGAGGATGGGTGTGAAGCAGACAGGAGGGGCTGAGCTTGGGCAGCGATTGGCCTTTGTGCTGTTAGAAGTTTGTACTCAAGCTTTTTAATGTTATTACTGGTCTTTAAAAAAATAACTCTGATACGTGTTTTCTTGTCTTTTAGTTCTTCAGTGAATATGAGAAGTTACTTCATTCAGAAAATTATGTGACAAAAAGACAGTCACTCAAGGTATGACAAATTATTGAAGTAATTCATTTCTCTCCACCCGTTATTTGAAATGTGTGTTTGGGGAAAGGGAGATATGGTGCTATGGGTTCTAGACCTTTACAGGGAAAATAGACTTGCCCATGGTCAAGATTTTTGTGGAAAGGAACAGGCTGGGTTCAGCAGTGGTTCCTGCGGGGCAGCTGCCCCTGCTCACCTCCTCATGTGTTAGAGATACCAAAATGGAACATACAGAATTTTGAAGAGGATTTAATCATTTAGTAATGAGGTATTTTAGATTTGGGAGCCTATTGTTAAAACTTAGAATCGTATCACCAAATTGAAGGCGCTGCAGGTGTTTTGTTCCCCAGAATGCTGCCCAGATGGCACAAGCTTGCTGTGTGAGGGGAGAGGGGTGGCCGTGAGCAGTGACACTGTGAACCGTAGACGAGTTTGGCTGCTTTGTATCAAAATAGGATGTGGACAATTCCATTTGAAACTTAAATATTTAAAACTCTAGAACAGGGTTTGGCAAACTACCAAATCCAGCCCACTGTGTATTTTTGTAAATAAAGTTTTATTGGAACACAGATGCATTCTTTTATTTACATATTGTCTGTGGCTGTTTCGGCTACAACAGCAGATTTGAATCGTTGCCCCAGAGACACTGTATGGCTAGCGAAGGAATGGATATGAAGCAAGTCTTTCATTCCTACAGTTTCTCATGAACACATGGAGAAATTTTGAGGACCAGTGGTACTCTAAAAATGTATTTTAATTTGTACTCCTTTTTGCTGCCACATTGGCATTTATTTATCCCTATATTTATTTTACCAGCAAATTTGTATTCCCTGTACCAAGCTTCAATTTATTTATTTGTTTGTTTGTTTTTGTTTATTTTTGGCCCCGCTGCATGGCTTATGGGATCTTAGTTCTAAGACCAGGGAATGAACCCTGGCCCTCGGCAGTGAGAGCGTGGAGTCCTAACCACTGGACCGCCAGGGAATTCCCCCAATTTTTTATTTTTATGTCCAAAGAAATTCTTTAAATTACTGGTCATCCTTCTCTAGATAATCACATTGAAATGAGTCATTTTCAGTATTTCTTTGGATTCTGTGACAGAAAATTAACACCCAATAAGTCTATACATACTTAATACTACCTTCTGAGCCTCCATAAGAGTAAATACTGGGCTTCTTACTTTGAAAGTTGTGTATTTTGTGATTCAGATTTGATGTGAAACCTATGTGAGCTTTTGAATTCTTCCTCTAAATTCTTTATAAATCCTAAGTAGAATAGATTTGTTTTCCTGCACATCAGGTTATTTTTGATTTACTATGATGACATGTTATTTATCTAGAGATCAGTTATCTGGAAACTTCAGGTATCTAGAGCGTAGCCAGGAACCCAGAAAGGAATTAATAACAGCAAGTAAACCATGGCAAAGTAGCTCTATCCATGCATTTTCCTTCCCTTAGACCTCACTCCATGTCGCTTATTAGACTCGGGTCCAGCGTGCTTTTCATGTATTCATGCTTTTATTTCTCACTATACTCTCATAAGATATAGGTCCATTATCCACTCCCACTGTACAGATGATAAAACTGAGGCACAGAGAAGTTAAATAACATTCTCAAGGTTAGAGAACTCACAGGGAGCAGGGAGTCAGGACTGGAACCCAGGCAGGCTGGTGCCAGGGGCCAGGCTCTCCACTGCTCTGCTTCTGCCTGTGTCCACAAGGACCACAGCTTGGTCCCTGTCCCCAGGCAGGTTATACCACCTGCACACTAGTCCTTGACTAGAAGTTGGCACACTGACAGCATGAAGAGGTGATTGCTGGCTTCAGAAAAAGAGAAATCTAGAACAAGCAGGGACAATTTTAAAATTAAGGGCTGATACGGTATAGTCAACTCCGTAGAACTCAGGAAGCACAGACTTAGCTGAAGGCATGAACTTTTTTTTAGCTTAATTAATGTCATTTTTAGTAATGTTGAGTAGTCACTAAGAAAAGCTTAGAGTATCTTCAGGATACCTTGCTTAAGAAGGAACAGAAAAGTATTTGTTTTTATAAACCTTTCTGAATCAGATAAGATAAAATGATAAGTTTGGTGTGTTTAGGGGTAAGTATGTGGAAAACTTTGTACATGAAACCCTTTGTCCTGTAAAGTTCAGATAAATAAAATAAGAAATAGTAAAATTATTTTTAAATTAAGCTAAGGTATATAGTTATTCAGTAACTTATCGTCTGACCAGTTTCTTTTTACTGAGATAACACAAATGCATATTTAAAGACTAGGTTCTGACAGTCTCAGATTCTGGGCCAAATGTGACTTGAATGTCCTCTTCAGAGAGCAGTGTGAGACTCACCATAGGTTTAAACCCCAGAAGAAGAGGTAGGTGTTCAAGTAACAAATAGGAGGCGCTCGTTAGCTTTTAGGTCATAATTCAGTTCAGTTCATCAGTCTTTTGAGTGCCTACTAATATTCTGTGCTTAATAATGATGATAATTTAATGAATTGTTTTTAAAACTTTGGTTTTACTTCAAATCTTAAATGATAATGGAAGAGTAATTGTTTGTCTTCTCAGCTTCTCGGTGAGCTACTATTAGACAGACACAACTTCACAATTATGACAAAATACATCAGTAAACCTGAGAACCTCAAGTTAATGATGAACCTTCTACGAGACAAAAGCCGTAACATCCAGTTTGAGGCCTTCCACGTTTTTAAGGTAGAGTACTAAAAGCATAAACACTAGTTGTTCATCCCATTTCATTTACAAATTACTGAAGTTTTATTAGGTTCATTTTGGTAATCTCAGTGACACAGCTCAGTTCAGTCAATTTTCATAGTTGTGTGGTACAACATTTAAACAAAAACAGACCCAGAAACAGGGTATATACCATTCGCATTTGGGAACAAGAAAAGTTTATTTGTAGAGGGGTGTCGTTTATCTTTGGCGTAGAAGATTATTAATCATCACGTAAAGGGTAATCCATTTCTTAATGCTTTCCACGGAGCTTTTTGTTCTTAAAATCCATTCTGACCTCCTCTGCCCAGAAATAACTCCTGCTCATTTTATTCTACAATCAAAGTCTATATTTAATACCAACTGCTGAGTTTCAGAGCATGAGTGAATATGTCAGTCCTTTTTGTGCTAAAACATGTAATTCTCCCCCTTTTTTAAATTGTAAAATAAGGTCACCTCTGAATTAATAATCCTGGCTTCACCACAGGCCCCAGGGAAGCATTGGATGTGTATAGCATGTGCTCTGCTAACTGCGGCATACATGTCCCCGTGTCTTGTTCTTTCCCTTTGGCTGATGTTGATTTTTCTCTGTGCAGGTGTTTGTAGCCAATCCTAACAAGACGCAGCCCATCCTAGACATCCTCCTCAAGAACCAGGCCAAACTTATAGAGTTCCTCAGCAAGTTCCAGAATGACAGGACCGAGGATGAACAGTTTAACGATGAGAAGACCTATTTAGTTAAACAGATCAGGGATTTGAAGAGACCAGCTCAGCAAGAAGCCTAATTTCCTGTAAACATCTAAAATATTAAATCCAAATTCAGCATTTGCTGTTAGCTATTCAGCATCAGGCACTGTTATCAATTCATGAGGAACATTACTGCTAATCTGCTGTTAAGTGAACGGTTTTCATTTTACCTTGTTTGTTTTTTTTAGTCCAAGTTGGAGAACGTAGCTGCTGCTTTCTTGCACACTAGAGCACACGTGGACTTTTTCTTGATCTTTGTGTCATTTCAGAATTCAAAGACTCCGTTTGCTGTAGAAGTTCTGAACATGGCTAGGTTCATGAAGGCAAATGCATAGATGATAGTGTGTGTTAGGGGAAGAGGGCACTGATACTATCAGAGCAGACCTGCTTGTTTGCATTTATCTTTGTTAAAGATCTGGGTGTGGATTCTTGGTAAGATTATATGCCTTCACTAATGGAAGACTGTGCAGAGCTTTATTTGAAATCATAGGGGAACTATATCCAAGATGTGAGCTTCTTGGGTGGATAAAGTTGACACACGAATAAATTGATACTGAAACTTAGCAGCTTCTCAAAATTGTGAAGCTTCGTAAGGTCATAAGGAAAATGTATATATGCTTTTCACAGCTTTCTAGAATTTTTTGACATTTGATTTTCTTGAGACTTGTAAACCTGGATATGTTGAAGGGTATTTGTTAATTTTACTTTTTGAAGGTATTTTAAAACAGTAGAGCTAGCAACGACACCTCGCATTTCATTTCAACAATGCTTACAGTTTCCTTTTGTATATAATTCTTAGAATGCTCATTTCTTTTAAATGATTTAATTTGTACAGCAGAGGAATGTTATTGTATTAGTATGTAACTATTACCTAATATTGAGTTTTTGCAAAAAATGAATGCTCATAATATGTAATTGAAATACTTCAGATCACCTGAAAATGCTGATTTAAGTATCACAGCATTAAAAGAAAAAGCAAACCAGTCCTTTGTATTCAGTTATCCAATGGGGTGCCATCAGTAGGCTACAATACAGATCTGGAACTCAGTCAGCTACACTTTCCTGCATAATATTGGCCTTACTCATTTAAAATGAGTCATGAGTTCTCCAGATCTATGAATGATACCGATTATGCTAAATTAACGCCGATTCTTTGTGTGTGGGGGAGACCTCTGTAGAGCACCTTTTCTTTCTTAAAGTAATCCAGTACAATAGTTGTGAAACTGAATAATTAAAACTTTGGCTTCTCTTAGGAAAAGAAGAGTTCCTAGTCATAGGTGTCCTATGGGGAAATTTATTTTTTTTAATGTCCTGTTCCTTAATGCTGCAAATTATCAGTATTTATAAAGTAACTGATTTTGCACCACTTTTTTGTTACTGTGACCACGGCAGAACAACGTCTCCTAGAATATATCTATGTAAAGTTATTAGAATGGTATCTGTTCATCTTAGTGATATGAAGATCACAACTAACAACTTACAAATCAGAGTTTGTCAGTTCGAATTCAGCATGGCTGTAGCTGATTAAGAAATTTATATAATTATTCTTTGCTAGCCTCTCTTACTAATTGAATTATTTATCAGCCAGTAAAGTGAGACTCCCAATTGATGTTTCAGCGGCTTTAAGATCTCCTTCTAGGAGCACCAGTTAGGAAAACAGCTCCAGAAAACATAGATATATTTTATTCTGTTTAATTGAAATGGCAGTCTACACTTATAATTGGTTTTCCTGAGGCTGTCTTTACCAAAATCTGTGTAAAATAATTCATGTTTTTCTATCGGAACTAGAGAAAGCAATCCAAGCTCCTTGAAATGAAAATATCCAAGATGCTTAGGAAGGCAGACTTGGCTGCGATGCATCATTCTGGTTCTTGTGGTCCAGTGCTGGGTATCCGGATTCCGTGTGCAAACATTAATTACACCAAGTGGAAGAAAGGTTTCCTTGCCAAGCTGGTTCTTAGAACTTGAAACAACAGCTTCCACTTTGGCAATGCTCTCATAGCACTAGAGCCTTTGTGTGGAAGACAGGGGTGCAGTGTGTCAAAGAAAACACTGATGTATTACTATTGCATTGGAATCTGGGGATAGTTAAGACTTTGGGGTTTTTGTTGTTAAAATGTGAAAACATTCAAAGTTGAAAAGTTGCATTTGAAGTTATGATCATTTAATATATTCATATTACCAAAACTATTATACTGGAAGTGGTTTCTTTTTGTGTTATAAAGGTTTCATTTTACATAAGTCAGTTACTCAATGTGTGATTTTTTTAACCCTTAAAAAAGGTGGAGATGTATACAATTGTTAACAATGCCATGAAAGCATTTCCTTTCTCTTGAGGAAAAGTAAATTTCTTATCAGATTATCTGGCTGGCCCTGTAATTTAAATTAAAATAAAATTTTGGAGAAACAGCATTGTCGGTTTTTTGGTTTTATGTCATAGATAAATTCATTTGTGTCACTGTGAACACCACCATCAGGAGACACAGTAGCACAAAGTTTGTCACAAACTGTACCCGGGAACAGTTAATACACAAGCCTCTAAGTCTTTTTTTTCCCCTTCGAGGTTTTATTTTTGTTGTCAAAAGTGTGGTTTTCATTTAGGTCATAGCTCCCTGGCCTTTCCTTTCACAGTTAAGTATTATTAAGCCTTATACAAGCGTTGCTTCTTAGACCGTAGCATTTGGGGAGTAGATCCTGTTGCTGGTTCTGTGATTATTAATACGCTAAGATAAAAGTGAGTACTTGGCAGGACTCTTTATAAATTACTTGAGTGAAATTATATTTTCTTTTTTTTGGGGGGGGGGGGTGTGCTGTGTTGGATCTTAGTTGCAGCCTTGAGGTGCGGGAGCTCAGTAGTGGCCCTGCGTGGGCTTAGCTGCCTAGCAGCACGTGGGAGCACGTGGGACCTTAGTTCCCCCACCAGGGATTGAACCCGAGTCCCCTGCATTGGAAGGTGGATTCTCTACCCTGGGACCACTGGCGAAGTCCCTTGAGTGAAACTATAATGAAGGTTGAAAGAACTATGGAAGGAAGCACAGTGTTAAACGGCACCTGCAAGGAGGTCCGTCCTCCAGGCCACCTGCTAAGACGTGGCACACAACCCTGCCCTCGAGGTTTAGTGTAACCCTTGTCAGCGGATGGGGTCTTCATCCTCCCCGACGTGTTCTTGCCAAAAGCACTCATCTGAAATCTGAATAACAGCGTTTTGCTTGTTATAATCTCTTATAGGTAGTGCAACCCACGTGTCTGTCGCGCTTCTCCAAAGACGACGGGACCAGGCGACGCTGCCCCTCCTGAGGGTGAGCGGGGGAGCCGCGCGTCACGCGGAAGGAGAGTCCACACCGAGGCCTGGATTCGGGCTCTCACGCGAGTTCCGCTTCCTCCTTCAGCCCCCGCCCCGCCCCCCGTCCCCACGCCCGCAGCTGAAGTTACCCGGCTTCTCCCTTCATCTGTGACGGTCAAACAGACCATGGTGGCGAAGGGCCGAGGAGGGCGGCCGCGGTCACGCGCTTGTTCTGGAAGCGGGAGCCGCCGGAGGCCGTGAGTCCCCGCGCCCAGCGCGCCCCGCAGAGGCCCCGAGGCGGGGCACCGGCCACTCCTGTGTCCTCCCCACACCTCACGACCCTCCCGCCAGAGAGGTGAAGGCACGAAGGACGAGGTGAGACTCCCCCACCACAGTCTCAAGGTGCTCCCTCCCGTCGAGCGGCGACCCCGCTTCCGGCGCCAGCGCGCTCTTCCGGTCCCTCGCAGCCGCCGGGCACTTAGCCACAGACGGTTAACGCGACCAGAGACTTACACCTTCTCGCGGGCACTGCCGCCTCCCGGAGTTCACGCCTTCCGGGGCGCCGGCTGTTGCTTCGCGGGCCGCGCGGTCTCGCGCTTGCACGAGGCCCCCCAGTGACCCTCGGGGGATGGCGCAGCCCGGGTCCCCGCGTGGCCGTCGGGCGGGGCCGCACACCGGACCTCGGCTCCGGTCCGCGCTGCGGCGGTAGGGTGCAGCGCGTGCACGGAAGGCCGGTGTCCGCGCGCTGCCCGGGGACCCTCCCTCGGTCCCCAAGCGTCAAAACTGCTAGCAAAACGGAAATTCCCAATCCCCTCATGCTCTGCCCGCTTCCAAAAGAGTTTTTTTTCTTTTTTTAGTAAAGTATAGTATAACCCTACAAAATGATTGCACAGTTGGGAATCGGGGCCAGAGTTAGGAAATGTCCGGGTCTAAATTAGAATTGAGATGGGGATCACTGTGGAAGGGACTAGGGTGGAATCAACTCTGGGCCTCCTTCCCGTTTTCCTGCACTCAACGCTTTACCTTTAAAGATCCACTAGGTGGCAGTAGAGCTCTTTGTTTTCAGCAGCTGCCAAGCCTGGGGCATGGGGCGTCCGGAAAGCAAAGCCAGCCTAACCAATGTGAAGGGACCCAGGGATCCTGTGGCAGGTGGGTGCCGCGGGTCCCGGGCTTCCTGAGTGCCGTTCTGAGCAAAAAGGAAGCAGCAGTCAAGCGAGGCTGTTTAAAAAAAAAAAAAAAAGGATAGGGCAGATGTGTGATAAAAATGTGAAGTATGATAAGGATAGTAAAGTGTGAAGGGTAGGATTTACATGATGGGTATATGGTTGTTGTGTTTTTTAAGAAACGTTACTTTTTAGAAGCGTTTTAGTTTTACAGAAAAAAATTGCAAAGATAGTATAGAGAGTTCCCTTATACCCCGCACCTGGTTTCTCTGTTATTATTAACATCTTAAATTAGTATGGGACATTTGTCACAATTAATGAACAAATACTTACGAGTTATTATCAACTAAAGTCCATACTTTATGCAGGTATCCTTCGTTTTCCCCTAATGTCTTTTTTTCTCTGCCGGGACCCCATCCAGTATCACACATGACATTTAGTCATCATGTCCCCGGGGGCTCCTCTTGGCTGTGCAGTCTCAGACTTTCCCTGCTTTTGATGACAGTTTTGAGGAGCACTGGTCAGGCATTTTGTAGAATCTCCCGTAGGTGGGATTTGTCTGATGTTTTCCTCATGATTCGAATGAGATTATGGGTTTAGGGGAGGAAGACATCCTCATCACAGCATATCAAGGATGCACAGTGTCACCAGGACCTATTCCTGTCGATGCTGACCTTGATCTCCTGGCTGAGCTAGTGTTGTCAGGTTTCTCCAATGCAAAGCTGCTCTTTCATCTTCCCTCTTTCAATTCTGTCCTCTTAGGAAGCAGTCGATATAAGCAGCCCACACTCAAGGGGTGGGGGTTAGGCTCCATCTCCTTAGAAGCAAGTACCTACATATATTTCTTGGAATTTTTCTGCATAGGAGCTTTGACTCTCCTCCCCCATTATATCGTTTTCCCCTGTAAAATCCTTTCAGTTTTCTGCCTGAAACATTTTGTGCTTGAAACGTTTCATAATAAAACGAAACAAAATCACTGATCCAAAAAATGGCTGAGGGTAGGGTGTGGTGTTCACCCAGCGTGTGTGGCTGAATGCAAGGTGAAAGACCACTCCGGTGTTCAGGATGTGAGGGGACAGAGCAGCACGTGCAGCATCTTCACCACCGCACGTGTGTGTCCAGCACACGTACCAGGTCCAAACCAGAACTCATGCAGGCCTCCCACCCTCCAGGCTCAGGGCTCTGGTTGCTTAAATCAACAGTCATCCTTGATTCCTTGCCTTGTCTCCCACCATCTCCTCCCATCCAGTCAACAGCAAATCCTGTTGGTTCTGCCTCCAAATGCTTTGGTCTCAAGGTTTCAGGTCAGATGTCCTTGCAACAATTATAACAAGACTTCTAAAATTATAAGAAAGCTTTTTTCCCTTCTTAGGAAACAGACTTAGAAATTTAATTGTATGATGATGCAATACATATCAACTTTATTTTTGTGGTAACTAGTAGGTAAATATTGGGCTGGCCAAAAAGTAAGATGTTACGGAAAACCCAAACAAACATTTTGGCGGCCCAATGTTTGCTAACCATCTCCATCTAAATCTTCCTAAAGCACCCATGTCAACATTCTTTCAAGGTTCTTCAGTAACTGCCAACAGTCCTCATTAATACTGACTGAGTGATTACCAAGCATTTTACAAGGGCTAACTCACTTAATCCTTGTAACACTCAGATGGTTAGGCCCTCTATTATCCTGACTTTACAGAAGAGGAAACAGAGGGACAGAGAGGTTAAGCCACTCAGCCAAGGCCACAGAGCAGCAGGCGGCAGAGCCGGAAGTGGACTCAGCAGGCAGCATCTCTTTTCTTCTTTCTCAGTCTTACACTCTACATCCTCTTCCAAGTGCCTGCCTTCCTCCAGAATTAACAAGAGCAGATAATTGAGCCCCAATGAGCAGTGGCAAAGTGGGTCTCAGAATCTCACCCACTCTGACCAACTGTTTACATTAAACGCCCAGGAGGAGAGGCCGTTTGTCTGGCACCCTTCTCACAGGTTCCTGGAACCATGAGGCAAGGCTAAGAGCAGCTTCTCAACCTGAAATGAACATGCCACTGGGGGGGGGGCGGGGCGGGGGGCAGGGGTGTGGCCTTGATTAAAAGCTGATTCTGTCTGGGATGAGATCCTACTTTTCTAACAAGCTCCCAGGGTGCTACGGCCCCAGGACCACACCTGGAAGAGCAAGAGAGGGCAGGTGACAGCTGCAGGTGCCAAGAAACAAGTGTGGATTACCCAGCTCCTGGGGTTGGCCGCAGAAACAGCTGCTGGCGAGGCCTGGCAGGGCAAGTGAGTAAGGAGGAGCAGCTCCGGCAAGTGTCCGGGTTTGAGATGGACGGGCCTCTCCAGGATGAGGGCACGCAGGGGACCGGGCGTGGCGGAGATGCCGGGTCTCCGAGAGCTCACTGAGCCGTGGCCACCAGAGAGGTCTGGGGGGCTGGGCTGTGGTGTGGACCAGCCTCGGGGGCCAGAGGACTGAGTCAGGCCTGAACCCAGCCCCCATAGGGAGCTGTGCACGGCCACCCAGAGAAGGCGCGGGGCTGGGCTGGGCGGAAGAGTGATGCAGGGCGCCCGCAGCGTGTTGTGCATCCCTCACCATGGTATCGCGGTTTATTTTTATGCGTCTGCCCTCAGACCAGGAGCTTCTCAGGACCAGGAATGGGGAGCGGCCGGGGGTGGGGGGGAGGGATATCACTCACCTTTATGTCCTCCGCCCTCACTCCAGGCTCAGCCGAGAGGTACAGCCCACCTAGGCGGCCGCAGCTGCACACTTCCAGGGGGCGCCGTTCACAGTCGGATGGTCCCCAGGTTGTCTACTTAATTCGACGCTTCTCCAGCAGGCGGCAGTGAAGCGCCTTTATTTTAGCGCCCGTGAAACACCGTCGGGGCCGCCTCTCGCTGACCCAATGAATGAACAAAACCCCAGTCGTCCGGTAGCTGCGGTCCCCGCCCCTGGGGCCAGGTGCTCAGACTTGCTGAAGAGGGAGGCGGCTGCCCACCCACCCTGGGAACTTGAGATCTCCTGGGTCTTGAGGCCGAGCCTGGAGCCGCAACCGGCACACTGTGCTGGAGCAACTGTGAACCAAGCCTTAACGAAGGTCCAGCCTCTGGCGGTGGGGACAGGTGGGCGTCCACCCTGCCATCAGGCCTTCCGGGAGGGCCACGTGCCTCCAGCACGTGGAGGACATTCCCGAGCTGCCACTGGCCGGGGTTTTGAGTCTGGCTGGTAGCAGCTTTACGGGCTGACACTGGGGCAGCAAATCTCTGTCCTGCTCGAGGTGCAGGAAGACGAGACTTGAGAGGGAGCAATGTTCCTCCGGGCTCTGCGGTCCTTCCTCATTCCGCACCAGCCGGTGTGGGTGCAGCGCAGAGCGGACGCCCAGGGCTGGGCCCAGGGAAGCACGCGAGGCGCTCGCTTCCCCCGAGGGAGTCCCGGGAGGGCTGGGACCTCTGGCAGCTCCAGCTGTTCCTCCCCAGCTCAGTGTGCAGCTCGCAGCGACTCAGCTGGAAGCAGCTTGCGGGGGCGGGGTTTCCTTCGCTGAGGCTCGCCCTGTTGCATCCACACCACGCATGTAACCCCCTCCGCCCAGGAGTGCATCAGCCGGCTAAGGATGGTGAGCAGGAGGTAAATGTCTCGGAGCTGTGGTGCCTTTCTGAGTCGGCCGGGCCTGGACATCCCACTCCGACTGTGTGTAAGTGACAAGAACACACCCTTGTTTGGTCCAGCCACGCCACTGTGGGCTTCCCGTCACATCCATCCAAACACCACCCTAAGGAAAGGGTCCCCGAGGCCCCTGTAGGAGGGGTTCAACACTCCACTGCAGGTGTGGGCAGTGGGAGGGATGGATAGCTGTTCCCAGGGACACCCACCAAGTGGCTGCTCCCTGACGTCGAGGGAATGTCACAGAGGCCAGTGTGACGGGAAATCCTTTATTCCTCTTGCAGGATGTTGGACTTTGACCCAGATGTCTTAATCCTTTCAGTCTGCTATAACAAAATGCTGTAGACTGCTGGCTTACAAACAACAGACATTTATTTCTCACAGTTCTGGAGGCTGGAAGCCGAGATCAGGGCGCCAGCATGGTCAGTTCTGGTGAGGGCCCTCTTATGGGTTACAGATGGCCACCCTCTCCCTGTGTCCTCACATGGCAGAAACAGGGTGAGGGAGCTCTCTGGGGCCTCTTGTATAAGGGCATTAATCCCATTGGTGAGCACTCCACCCTCATGACCTAATCACCTCCCAAAGGCCCACACACACACCTTCTCTAATACCATCACATTGGGGGTTAGACTTTGACATCTGAATTTTGGGGGACACAAGCATACAATCTATAACACCAGACCTGCACTTGTGAAGGTCAGAGGTTTAATAACTGTCTCAGTGAAAGAATGTGTCAGTTTAAATATTACTGTATTTTGAAAATGTATAAGACAAAAAGTCAAGTTCATACAGGACTTTGAGTAAAATTTCCGTATATGCATTTCCTCTCTCCTTTGTCTCCTCATCTCTGTGTAGTGGGGAGAGTAAAACCCTCCTCTTAGACTTTCTATGAGGATGAAACAAGCCCGTGTTTATGAGGACTTGGGAGTGTGCCCAGCACATAGTAGGCCCTCAATAAGTACTTGCTTGGAAAAACCATCAGGTGTCACATTTTTAGCAGTGTCCTTCAGAATAATACTGCCTTACCCTGATTCATCACACTGGCTGATGGTTAAAAGCAAGTCTCAGGAACATCCCAGCATCTGCCCTGCCCAAGGCCACCGTGCTTAGTAATCATCACTATAGCTATTGGTTGTTGAGCGCTGCCTGCCTGCCAGTCATGGGGCTGAGGGTGTACGTGCATCAGCTCATTTAATCCTCACCAGAGCCTTATGAGGGCAGGACTCAAATAACAGTAAAACAGAGCGGTTGAGAGCATTCATTCTACAGTTCAGCACACCCAGTAGAAACTCCAGATTTGACCTCTGCTTGCAGCCAAGGTTTCCAGGTCTCAAAAGACTCTATTCCTGTGATAAGAAGAAGGAAAACAAACAAACAAAATTGAAATTATATGTTTCTATGAAGCTAGCAAAAAGTGAACACAAGGAAGCCTTGATGAACTAAATTCCCAAGAGGACTGAGACTTTCATAGGTGAACAGGAAACTGAGGCAGCTTCCATAACCTGGTCTGGGTAAGAGCAATGCTGCCATAGATGGAGAGACTTTGCAAAGATAAGGGGAAATCAGCCAGATCTTGGAAAACAGAGTGGGTTTGTGGTACAGATTGGAGTCTGGAAGAGCACCAAACACAAGGACACTTGGCCCAGAAATTTCCTCCTGTGAGTTTTGCCAAGAAAACAGCAATAGGGTAGAGGATGGTAAGTAGAAGGAAACAGCATAATCCCAAACATTCTTATGGTGATTGGATTCTGGGGCTCTGCCAGAGCTGAATCCAAAGATGCACCAAAAATACCTGAAATTGAAGCCAAATGCCTCCCAGGTCAAACGATAAAATAAAAAAGTCGGTGTCCCAGGAGACTGGGGACTGGGCCAACCACAGAGAACATGGTGGAATTAAAACTGCAGCCCAGGGCTTCCCTGGTGGCGCAGTGGTTGGGAGTCCGCCTGCCGATGCAGGGGACGCAGGTTCGTGCCCTGGTCCGGGAGGATCCCACATGCCGCGGAGCGGCTGGGCCCATGGGCCATGGCTGTTGAGCCTGCGAATCCGGAGCCTGTGCTCCGCAACGGGAGAGGCCACAGCAGTGAGAGGCAAAGCTCATCCTGTTCTAGGAGGAATCTGAAGGATCACCCCTGCACCAGATGGAAGAAAGTGCTTATAGTCAACATGAGTGTGTATACAATAATATCATTCTACACATTCAAGAAACTCCATGAATACCAAGTAAGATAAATTCAAAGAGATCCATATAGTAGGACCTCAATTATGTTGAAACCACAAAGAGAAGATCTTAATAACAGCAAGAGAAAAACAACTCGTCGGTAAAGGCAAACAACAATACAATAATAGCTGATTTCTCTCGTCTAAAAGGATGGAAGCCTGGGGCAGTGGAATGACATATTCAGAATGCCAAAGAAAAAATTGTCAATCAGGAATAGTGTATCCAGTGAAACGATTCCTCAAAAATGAAGTAAAATAGAGAGATTTTTAGATAAATGAAGACTGAGAGACTTTATTGCTAGCAGACCTGCCTTACAAGAAATATAAAATCCTCTGAGGGAAAGGAAATGAATCCAGATCTTAACTTAAATCCATGGGAAGAAGTAAAGAGAAATAGAAATGGTAAATATGTAGGTTTATGTAACAGATAAACATGTTTTTCTCTTGTTTCTTCCCTTAACTTCCAAAAGACATGTTTGCATAAAGCAATAAGTATGACACTGTAGTGTTGTGTTTATAACATATATACATATGGATAGATGATAGGTAAATAGAATGATTTGTTGTCTATGACAATAATAGCACAGAGGAGAGGGGGATGGAATTGAACTAGACTGGAGCAAATGTTCTGTGTTTTACCAGAATTGAGTTAGTGTCAATCTGTGGTTAAATGCATATTGTAATGCCTAAAGCAATCACTGTGGGGGGAAGAAACTTAAAATGTCATTTAAAAATCAACAAAAGAATTAAAAGGGTATACTAAAAATATGTATTTAACACAAAAGAAGGCAGTAATGAGGAACAGAGGGGGAAAAGGCATACAAAAACCAAATAGCCAAATGGCAAATATAAATCCAAACATATTAATAATTACATTAAATGTGAATGGTCTGAACATCCCAATCAAAAGGCAGATGTTGTCTGACTGGGTGAAAAAGCAATATCCAGCTAGATTCTACCTACAGAAGACACACCTTAGATTCAAACACACGAATAGGTTGGAAGTAAAAGGATGGAGAAAGATAAACCATGCAGTTAACATAAACTTACCATGTCACCCAGCAATTCCACTCCAAAGAATCTTCCCAAGAACAGTGAAAGCATATGCCCACACAAAACCATGGACCTGAATGTTCACAGAAGACATTATCCATAATAATGAAAATCTTGAAACAATCCAAATGTCCAAAGACTAATGAACGTATAAACAAAACGTGATGGACTCATACAATGAAATACTATTCGGCAGTTAAGAAGTACAGACATAAGCTACAACATGGATGAACCTGAAAAAAATTATGCGAATGGAAAGAATCCGGACAAAAGATTACATGTTATCTGATTTCAGTTATATGAAATGTCCCAAATTTATGAGAGAGAGAAAGCAAATCAGCAGTTGTTTAGGGGTGAGGATGGGAGAAAGGATGAATTGCAAATGGGCATGAAGGAACATTTTAAGGTGGTTGAAATGTTCTAACACTGGATTGTGAAGATGGTTGCTCAGCTACAGATTTACTAAAAACTATTGAATTGAAAAAAGTATACATTTAACAACCAAAAAAAAAAAAAAGATATATGACAGAATATTTTGCTTCTATCCATCTGCCTTAATGTTTGGAAACACTTTAAAATACAAATAAAAATTGTTTGTAGGGCTTCCCTGGTGGCGCAGTGGTTGAGAGTCCGCCTGCCGATGCAGGGGACACGGGTTTCGTGCCCCGGTCCAGGAGGATCCCACATGCCGCGGAGCGGCTGGGCCCGTGAGCCATGGCCGCTGAGCCTGCGCGTCCGGAGCCTGTGCTCCACAACGGGAGAGGCCACAGCAGTGAGAGGCCCGCGTACCGCAAAAAAAAACAAAAAAAAAATTGTATTTTTTTCTATTGCCTAAATATAATCCATTGGGAAATAAAGTAGTAATTGATAATGCACTTTTTCTAGTACAAAGTCATGGTAAAATATCATTGTAATATGGACATAAAGAAGAATAATTTCCATTTTACCAAAAAGAATTTTAATGAAGGTGAAATAAGACATTTCCAGAAAAATTACAGCTGAGAGAATTCATAGCCTGCAGACTCACTGTACAAGAGACGCTAAAGGGAGCTCATTAGGCTGAAGAGAAATGATACCAGATGGAAATGCAGATCTAATAGAAAGGAATAAAGAGTGCCAGAAATGCAAATACACGGGTAAACATAGAAGACTATTTTCTCTCTTTCCTAATTTCTTTAAAAGGCAGTTGACTTTTTAAAGCAAAAATAATGCCATATTGTGGAGTTTATAACATATATAGAAGCACAGTATAGCCCAGGGGAAAGACGAGAGGAGTAATTATATCGTTGCAAGTTTCTTGTGTTATGCAGAAGTTTCTTAATACTAATTAAACATACACTGTAAGAATACATGCTTTATTTAATCTCTGAAGCAACCATTAAAAAAATTCAAATAAATGAAAATTAAGAAAGTACAGCTGCAAAATCAATGATAGAATACTACAACATACCTGATTCATTCAAAAGAAGACGGAGAAAGAGAAACCAGGAAAAAGGATCAGATAGGATAAATAGAAAACAAACAGCAAGATAATGGACTGAAACTCAACCACATAAATACTTACATTAAATGTATTAATAGACTGCATAAAATTAAAAATTGTCGGACTGCATAGAAAAGCAAGACCTAACTGCATGCTGTTTATAATAGGTGCACTATAAATATAAAGGTACAGATAAAAGTAAAAGGATGAAAAAATTACAATGCAAACACTAATTCCAAGAAAGCTGATGTAACTGTATTAATATCAATAAAGTAGGCTTTGAAGCAAGAAGTATTACCAGAGATAAAGAGGGATATTTCTTAGTAATTAATAGGTCCATTCATCAAGATGACATAACAATCCTAAATATGTCTGTGCCTATTAACAGAGTTTCAAAATACGTGAAATGAAAACTGACAGAACTAAGTGGGAAATAGTTAAATTCACAGTCATCGTTGGATAGGCAACTCCCCTGTGGTAAGATTGCCTCCAAAGACAGCCAGTACCAATTCCTCCATCCTCCAACCATGTTCCATGCCTTCCAACATGAGATGGAGCTGTTTTCCCGCTCCTTCAACCCAGACTGTCCTTGTGACTTGCTTTGACCAACTGAATTTAGCAGAAGTGACACTATATCAATTCCAGCCCAAGTCCTTATGAGGCATGGAAGATTCTCTTTCACTCTCTTGGACTAGACTATTGAATATGAGAGACAGGGAAGCCCCTTGGAGGACAGCTGTTGCGACCTAGGCAACAACAAGTACCAAGGCCTCAGACATGTGAGTGAGTCTTCCAGATGGTTGCAACTGTACAGGTGACACCAGCTAACACCTCAACAAGAAGAAATGCCCAGTGGACCCACAGAATCATGGGGAACAATGAGTTGTTTTAAGCCATGAAGTTTTAGGGTGGTTTGTTATGCAGCAATCCATCATTGAAACACAACCTTTCGTAGTACTTGCTGGAACCAGCAGACAAAAGCCAGTGAAGACAGCAGCTTTACCACACGGGGACGGCATCCTCTGTATGCCCACACCCCCACCCACACACTTTGCTGCAGCTGCCCAGCCCAAAGGAGGGGTCGTGGGAAGTCCCCAAGGAGGGCCGGTGACTCTGAGAGGTGGAAACAAGAGAAGGTGAGGAGCGAGATGTCCATTTGCCTGAGATTCTGGAGCTCTTACTGCAGCTGTTCTTCCAGGGCAACAATGAAAGGCGTGTAACCTTTGGACAAGGTGTAGGGGGGATGACGGCACAGCAGCAGACGCAGCTTTGACGCGGATGCTGACTTACTCCTTCGTGAAAACGCTATGATGGTCAAAAACTAGCTCTATCAGAAAAAAAGGGTCCCAATCCTGCCAAGGAGGAAGTGTCCACACTCGCTGGAGCCCCGCTAGGCTAGGGATTTTTTTTCATGTGTTTTCTATTGTTTAGTGGGTGGTGAGGTGATGTGAGCCGCAGAAACAAAAGAAGAAATGGGTCCAAACTCATCATATTGTATACATTAAATATCTATAGCTTGTTGTATAGCAAATATACTTCAATAAAGCTGTGAAGGAGGAGGAGGAAGAGAAATAAGAAAAGGAGAAGAAATGGGTGACTACACCTGCTCTGCTCCTACTCTGTATCCTGGTTTCGGAAATCTACCATCTTCCTGGGGATGATGACTTCAGGAAGAGAAAAGAAAAGGCCGTTAAAAGAGTGGTTGAGGGCTTCTCTGGTGTCACAGTGGTTGAGAATTTGCCTGCCAATGCAGGGTACACGGGTTCGAGCCCTGGTCTGGGAAGATCCCACATGCCGCAGAGCAACTGGGCCCGTGAGCCACAGCTACTGAGCCTGCACTCTAGAGCCTGTGCTCCACAACAAGAGAGGCCGCGATAGTGAGAGGCCCACGCACCGCGATGAAGAGCGGCCCCCACTTGCCACAACTAGAGAAAGCCCTCGCACAGAAACGAAGACCCAACACAGCCATAAATTAATTAATTAATTTTAAAAAAAGAAACTCAAGGCTAAAATCAGGGAGTTGTTAACGACCAAAAAAAAAAAAAGAGTAGTTGACATCTCGGAGGCGGATGAGAGACACATGGCTCTTCAAGAACGTACGGGCCAGCCTGAGCAAGGAAGGCCTGATTTTTAGCTTTTCCTGCAGGAGTGAGGTGTTTGATGAGGAAGAAGCCCTGAGGGGCTATTACTGGGTGCTGGGTAGAGCTCGGTGGCAGGAGCTCTGGGCCACCTGAGCTCCCTTCAGCAATTAGAGGCGGGTCCCTGGGCCATGGCAGCCTTGAATAGCCGAGCACCCAGCTAAGCCCTGCCCACCTCAGCAGACACCCAGGCAACCCTGAGACACACGAGCAAACCCAGCCAAGATCAGCAGGGCCACCCAGCCCATCTCAGCATCAGTCAACCTCCAGCTGACCCTGAGATTCATGAGAGAACCAGGCTGAGGCCTGCAGAGAGCAGCCAACCTCCAGCTGACCCCGACATGCAGGAGTGAGCCCGAGGTCAGCAGAACTGTCAACCAAGTTCAGCCCAAGTTAGTCAATCCCGGCCAACCTGCAGATTCATTATCAACAACATCAAGCTACTCATCAAGCTGGACAAGGCCTGGGTGCCCCTGGCAATGCACTGGAGCAGAGATGTTTTTTTCAACAAATGGTGCTGAAACAACTAGACAGTTACATGCAAAAGAAAGGAAGGAAGGGAGGGAGGGTTGGAGAGACGGAGGGAGGGACTGAGAGGGAAAGAAAGAAAGATCTAAACACAGACCTTTCACCCTTCACAAAAATTAACTCAAAATGCATCATAGACTTAAATGTGAAATGTAAAATTATAAAGCTCCTACAAGATAATATAGAGAAAAACCTAGATGACTTTGGGTATAGTGATGACCTTTTAGATACAACATCAAAAGCAAAACCCATGAAAGAAATTATTGATAAGCTAGACTTTATTAAAATTAAAAACTTCTGCTCTGTAAAAGACAGTATCAAGAGAATGAGAGAGGGACTTCCCTGGTGGTCCAGTGGTTAAGAATCCACCTTCCAATGCAGGGGATGCAGGTTCGATCCCTGGTCGGGGAACTAAGATCCCACATGCCGCGGGCCAACTAAGCCCGCACGTCGCAACTACTGAGCCCGTGCACCACAACTAGGAAGCCCGTGTGCCTCAAACTACAGAGCCCACGCGCTCTGGAGCCCCCGCGCCACATGGAGAGAAGCACTTGCACCACAATGAAAGATCCCGCGTGCTGCTACAAAGACCCAACGCAGCCAAAAATAAATAAATAAAATAAAAACAGAGAGAACAAAAAGATAAGCCACAGACTGGGAGAAAATAATTGCAAACGATGTATCTGACAAAGTACTATTATCTAAAATATACAAAGAAATCTTAAAACTCAACAATAAGAAAGCAAACACCATGATTAAAAAAATGGGTCAAAGACCTTAACAGACACTTCATCAAAGAAAATAGTCAAATGCAAAATAAACATGAAAAGATGGTCCACATCATATGTCATCAGAGAAATGCAAATTAAAACAGCGTGATACCACTACACACCTATTAGAACGGCCAGGATTTTTAGGGCAGTGAAAATACTCTATATGATACTATAATGATACAGATTATTGTACATTTGTCCAGACCCACAGAATGTACAACACCAAGAGTGAACCCTAATCTATACTATGGAATTGGGGTGATAACAATGTGTCAATGTAGGTTTATCAACTGTAACAAATGTACCATCTGATGGGGGCATGTTGATAAGGGAAAAGGCTATGCATGTGTGGGGTCAGGGGGTCATACTGGAAATCTGGATACCTTTCACTCAGTTTTGCCGTGAATCTAGTCTCCTCTAGAAAATTAATTCTTAAAAAAAGAAACTGGAGGACATTATTGAAGAGCTGGAAACTGACAACTCTTTACTTGGGCTTAAAATAGGGGCTTTTAGAAAAGGATGTATCAAAGAGAAATCTAAACATACAGAACAAGTTGAGGTGATGGCTGGCATTACACGAAACATTCAGTCTTTAGAAGATTCATCAAAACACATCCAATATCAAGTACCTGCAACTGCAACAGGCTTCAAAATGCATCAGAAGAAAAAAAGAAGAGCTTTAGACAATGCTAAAAGATGCTTTGGATGAAAATGATGATCTGTAGGGATGCATGAAGCTGCTTTCACAAGAAGCCAAAGAAGGAAAAGGGAGAGTGAGTGAACATATTAAACACAATGAAATGTTAGAGAACTCTGAAGAAAATCTGATCAAGCCTCAAGTGGCCACTTGCTACAGAGAAGCAATTGGCTGGCGTTCTTAGAAGACAAGGTGGATGGTGGGAGCTTGGAGTCAGCTATAACGAATGCACCAGAAAACAGGAGACTTCTTAGAAGATGAATCAAAAGGACTTTTGAAGAAACTGATTGATGCCACTCAACAAAATGGTTATTTTAAAACACTTTAAAAGAAATAGAATGTACACTAAATTCGTCGAAGAAGATGAAATAGCCAGTGCTCTCATATTTAAAGTCTTCAAACTAAGAACGCTTCACTGAAGTTAGAAAAACGCAAAAAGGGAGAGGCGTTAATACCAGCAGAAATTTCAAGTCCTTCCTGAATTACAGCAAGAAAAATAAACGAATGTTCGCCAAGTAATCCAATCTAGAGAGAATTTGCTGTTGAACGTCATAGGAGAATCTTTCCAAAGCAGATGGCAAGGTCAGCTGGGCTGGATACCTACAGTGTACAAGCCAAAATTCCATCAGAAGAATTCAAAAGACTCATGGGCTATTACTGAAGCCAGCTTATTTCCCATGAGAGAAAAAGCTCATGATAATGTGGCTAAGAGCTCTCTTGGCTGAAAGAAACCTTGATAATGTAAGAAAAGCATTTCGTACATCAGACAAAAAATACTGAGGAAGAACTTTAATCTTTTGAAGACCACCTTATGTCCCTGATGTTCCAAATGGACATATGGCAGAGTCCCAGAGGACCACTAGAGGGGGCTACCAGGTGAAGTACAGGACGCCTGGTTAAACTGACAAATATTACCCCAGCCAGGTCAATATCGTCGGCCATAAATGATGCTGTGACGTGTATCTTTGATGTGATGTGATGAAAATGGCACTTTACCTCTGTGATCTTCCTCCCCCAAACCCATGACCCCTATCTAACCATGTGAAAACCATCAGACAAATTCCCTCTTAGAGGGACGTTCTACAAAATACCTCAGAACTGTCCAACAGTCATGAAAAACAAGGAAAATCTGAGAAACTGTCACAGCCAAGAGGAGCCTAAGGACATGTGATAACTAAATGTCCTGTTGGATCCTGAGTGAGATCCTGGAAGAGAAAAAGCACATTAAGTAAAAACTAAGGAAATTTGAATAAAATATGACCTTTAGTTAATAATAATGTATCAATATTGAGTCATTAATTGTATTAAAAGTACCATACAAATGTAAAAGTTCCCTACAGAGGGGAAATGGGGTGTGAGGCATATGGAACTCTCCATACTATATTTACAATGTTTCTGTAAACCTAAAACTGTTCTAAAAAAAGTTAATTTTTTAAAAAGTCTGTGAGAATACAGGAGATTTGAACAATATTATCAAACAACCTGTCGTAATGGACATTAATAGAACTTTAAACCCCAAACTGCAAATTACGCATTTTTTTCGAGTGCACATGGAATGTTTGTCAATGTCTACTATACGCTGGACCGTAAAGTGATCCTCAACAAACTTGAAAGGAAAAGGATTGAAATTATACAGCGTTATGTTAGAGGATGTTCTTTGAACACAGTAGAAAGAAATTAGCAGTCAATTACATAAGATCTCTCTATCTCCAAATATTTAGAAATTAAAGAGCAATCTTCACAGTATTCCATGTGTCAAAGAAGAAATCACGAGGAAAATATTTTGATATAAGTGGAAATTAAAATCTAACACAACAAAATTTATCCTGGCCTTTGGCTTCTCCATCTATGATTGATGATGTGATTGGGACCTCATCCAGTCCCACGACTTTAAATTCCATATCTAAGCTGCTGAATCCCAAATTTATATCTCCAGCCCAGCCTCCGCCCAGAACTCACATATCAAATTACTTGATGTCTCCTAGATGCTTGAAGTGCATCTCAAACCCAATATGGCTAGGAGAGCTCTTAATCGTCCTCCCTACAGCTTCTCATTTCACCACCATCCATCCGGTCCCTTGGCCCCAAACCTACGAGTCATCTCTCTCCTTCCCACCTCCCCACACTTCCTATCTCTCTCCAAGTTCTTCTTATTCTACCTCCGAACAGATCTCGAATCTACCCACTTCTCTCCATATCCCTCACTGTATGTCTCAGGGCCTGGGACAAAGTAGATGTTCAATAAACAAAACTTGGGGTGGAGGATGAACCCCTCTTTCCCAGGTCAGGGGACTTGGAAAGCTAAATTAGAAACCAGAAGGTTGCTTAGGATGGTTTGATGGTCTTTTTCAGCAGAGTGTGGGAAAACCTGACGGCTTCACCCTGTTGGCTAGTTTGCTCCTGACTTCATGCATCCCTCCCTTGAACTTGATTCACTTCCATCCTCTAGCAAGTAGGTGACACTTACCTGAGTTGGCTGAATGGATGAGTTTCTGAAAGCCGTCTGGTCCCTGCCCGTTGAGCTCTGTGTTCTGCCTCTTTCCTGTTAACAGTCTTTCCTCACCCCGCCCGGGTGCAGCATGATTAGTTAACGCTCAGCTTTCTTGGGTTTCAACACATTATAATCTCATGGCCCAACCCTAGTAGGATGCTGCTCAACCTTCTAAGCCCAAAGTTACAAGTATTTCTTACAGTAAGTCACTTATTTCAACCATTATACTTTGATTCTTTTAAATTTCATTCTAAAGATAACATTCATCTAAGTGTATGAGTTTGCTAAGGCTGTCATAACAAGTAACAGAGACCGGCTGGCCTAAACCACCTAAATTTATTTTCTCATAATCCTGGAGGTAGAAGTCCAAGCTCAAGTCAGCAGGGCTGGTTTCTTCTGAGGCCTCTCTCCTTGGCTTGTAGATGGCCGTCTTCACGTGGTCTTCCTTCTGTACATGTCTGTGTCCTAATCGCCTCTTTTTTAAAGATATCAGTTATATGGGATTAGGGCCCACCCTAATGGCCTCATTTTAACTTAATCACCACTTCAAAGGCCCTCTCTCCACCTACAGTCATATTCTGAGGAACTGGGGGTTAGAACGTCAGCATAGGAATTGGGGAGGTGACAATTTAGCTCATAACACTATGAGTCGTTAATTCCTAGACTTTCTTTTTAGTATTGACAGCAATAATTACAGAAAAAAAGGAAATCCTTAAGCACAGCCTGAAAGACAGCTCAAGGTCTAAAGCAAGATGCGTCCCACACCCAGGTCAAAGCTGACAACATCCACATTCCCTGAACAAGTACAAATGGCGGGGTCTGCAGACAAACAGGAACTTCACTCTTACCTTGTGGGTGAAACATAGTTGCATCGTAAAATATGAATATGAAAGAATGGACAAGGCAACGAAGACTCATGTAATTCCACTGTCTCCTGATTGAATTTCCACTTCTGAAAAAAATACAGGCTCCGTATTTGATAAGAGGGTTAATCTCTAGTCCAGCTGTCCTCCTGCAATGACTCGTCACCAACCAGCTCTCCACTTCAGTGACACCTCCTCCTGGAAGCCCACCCTGACCCCTTCTCCATTCTTAAACATCACTGTTTTATTTTCTTCAAAGCATGTAACACTCGGGAATAATCACATTTATTTACTTGATTATTTCTGGTCTCTTTTCATTAGAATAGAAGATGCAAGGGAAAGGTAGAGTCCTTGCCTGTCTTGATTCACTCCTAAATCCTTACAGCCCGGCCCATAAGACACCCTCCATCAGTGGGTGTTGAGTGCATGAAAAAATAGCTGCTACATTTATGAGTCGATTTGGCTTTAGAGTGACTTTTACAAGTTCATCTACCAAATTGTACTTCTCTGAATCAAAAACGTTGAAAATGTTTGCCTTCTTTGATGAGAGGTGTCTCGAAATTCTAGCAGGGAAGTAAAATCGAGGGGGGTGATGCGAAGGTGAAATTGAAAATTAGCAGAAGCGCCGCCCTGGAGGTGGCCACCAGGAGGCGCCACCTAATCGCCCTGAGCAGGCTGGGGAGGTGCCAATCTCAGCCCGGGCGTGGCCACCGCCACTTCCAAGTTCTTCGTTCCCAAACGTGCCCCTCCTTCCCTCCAGGTACCCCGACGGAAGGAAGAGGGGCCCGGCCTGCGATGGGGTTCCCAGGAAGAAGACTGGCTGCAAATATATTTCCCCCACAAAAGCAACTACAAAACAGAATTCCTAGGAATCAGCTTTATGACCTGTGTAAAGAAAGGCACAAAACTTTCCTGGGGACCATAAAGCTTAAATGGCGAGACAAACCATATTCCTGGATAGGAATGTAGACTCTCCCCCAAATTAAAGCAAATCCAATAAAAATCCCAATAGGTTTTTGCAGACAAGTCGAAAATTCATTCTAAAATGTGTCTTGAAAAGCCAATACGTTACAATCGTCAAGAGAGTCTTTCTAAGTGTGCAGGCAAGGAAGAAATCGTAATGGAAAATCTGAGGGATTTCTATATCAAAATAGTCCATGAAGGCAATCAAAAGGTAGGTGTCGAAGTGGAAAAACACCAGTGATTTCTGATGGACAGAGCTAATATTCCTAATATACAAAGAGATCTCTGTTTTTTATGAAGAGAAACACACGAGTAGAAAAACTGGGAAAGGACACAGGCAGAACCCTAAAGAGTAGGGTCAGGAGCCGCCTGGCCAGGGTTGTGGGGTTTATCCTGAATGAACTGAGAAGTCAGAGGCAGGCTTGGGGAGAAGCAGGGCTTGGTTGATTTACTTTTTAAAGTGCGCCCTCTGGCGGCTGAAGCGAGAACAGATTTTTGCGGGGGCCGGGAAAGGTGGGGAGGATCCTGCAAAGGGTCGGGAGAAAGGCCAGGTGAGGTGATGGCGTGGACCAAGGTGGGAGAAGCGGTCGGATATGGATAGACTTTGGACCAGGGAAGTTGCTGGTAGATTCAGTGCGGGGTGGGAGACAAATAAGAGGCACCAGGATGATCAAGATCTGGCGTTAGCTGCTAGAACAGAGTCGTCCTCGCTCAAGTGTGGAAGACTGGGGAGGAGCAGGTATGAAAGAGGAAGTGCTTTGATGAAGGGAGTATAAACAGTCACAGCTTTTCTAAAGGGCAGGTTGTCAATATGTATCAAAATATTTCGCAAGAGGTAGGCCATTTAAACCAGCAGACCCACTTGTAGCAATGTATCTTCGGAAAATAGCAAGCTAGGAAGCAAGGAAGCACACAGCATACAAGTATCTTCATGGCTGCTTTGCTTGGAAGAGCAACATTTTGGAATATTCTTCAATCAGTAACATATGGCACATCAAAGGATACAATTCTATACACTCATTAAACTACAATCTGTATTTGATGACATGGAAAGCTGTTCAGAACATTTTGTTAACTGAAAAAGCCGATTAGAGAACTGTGTAATTCCATTTTTTTACAGGATAAACTTTGTGAGTATATATATGCATGTAGAGAAGACCTAGAAGAATATACACCAATTGTGTATCGATACTGATAACAGAAGTTATCCTAGCAAAGCGTAATTTTGGACAAGGCTGCTGCTATGGGTTGAATTGTGCCCCCCAAATTCATGTGTTGAAGTCCTTAACCCTCAGTACCTCAGAATATGACCTTATTTGGAAATAGAGTTGTTGCAGATGTAATTAGTTAAGATGAGCTGATGAAGATGGGCCTTAATCCAATATGATAGGTGCCCTTATTAAAGGGGAAATTTGGACACGGACATACACATGGAAAACTCCACGTGAAGATGAAGGAAGAGACTGGGTGATGCTTTTACACACCAAGGAACGCCGAAGATTGCCAGTTAATCAGCAGAACCCAGGGAGAGGCGTGGAGAAGATTCTCCCTCCAGACCTCAGAAGAAACCAACCGCGGCACTATGAGACTATGAACTATGAAACAAAAAATTTCCATTGTTTGAGCCACTCAATTTGTGATACTTTGCTATGGCTGCCCTCGCTAACTAATACAGCTGGCTTCCTATATTGTCTGAGATTTCTCCAATACGCAAATATTTACTGCATCCTCAGAAAAACAAAATATTTCCATTTTAAATTTTAAAAAATTTTACTAGAAATTAAGTCTCATATAACGTGATGGGGTAAAAAAAAAACATGATTCGAAATATATTTCAGGGCTTCCCTGGTGGCGCAGTGGTTGAGAGTCCGCCTGCCAATGCAGGGGACACAGGTTCGTGCCCCGGTCCAGGAAGATCCCACATGCCGCGGAGCGGCTGGGCCCGTGAGCCATGGCCGCTGGGCCTGCGCGTCCGGGGCCTGTGCTCCGCAACGGGAGAGGCCACAACAGTGAGAGGCCCATGTACCGGGAAAAAAAAAAAAAAATATATATATATATATTTCAAATTCGTATACCTGTTGATGATATTTTTATTTTTTCTGAGCAGTGTTCTGAAAAATTCAGATAAAATAGTACTACTCTTTTTCAAATGATTTAAATGGAACTTACCTCCCACCCGCCCCCCCCCCCCACCGCCACTAACTGGGGAGGCTACAGAGAGGAAGCAGCAGTAGTGGCAGAGCTGGTGGGGTTTGAACTGTATGCCCTTTGTGAAGAGTAGTGAGGATGTTCACTGCAGCATTGTTTATAATAGTGAAAAACTGAAAGTAATCCCAACAATAACCGGCAGCAGAAAGTTATTTGAGTTATGATACCTCCAGTTCTGTGCTGTTTATTATCTCATTTATGCCTAATATTATCACTTAATCATTATTACCTATGAAATAGGTAATATTTACCCCAATTGGTAGGCAGAGACATAATGAACATGAGAACAAATGTTTTATCTTCACTAGTAATAAAAAAAAAATGTTAAAGAAGAACAGAACAAATCTGAAGAAAAAAGAATATTCACTTTTTTAAAAGGCAGAAATAAAGTAACTAGAAAACAGAAAAACAGAACTGATAAATCTAAGACGTTCTTTTAAAATATACATAATTAGCAAATATCTGGCACTTTAAATTTTTTGAATAAAAAATTGACAAAATGTTATATTATTAAATAGAGCTACCATATGATCCAGCAACCCTGCTCTTGAGTATACATCCAGAAAAAAATGAAAACTCTAATTTGGAAAGATACATGCACCCCAGTGTTCATAGCAGTACCATTTACAATAGCCAAGACATGGAAACAACCCAAGAGCCCATCAACAGACAACTGGCTTAAGAAGATGTGGTAGGGCTTCCCTGGTGGCGCAGTGGTTGAGAGTCCGCCTGCCGATGCAGGGGACACGGGTTCGTGCCCTGGTCCGGGAAGATCCCACATGCCGTGGAGTACCTAGGCCCGTGAGCCATGGCTGCTGAGCCTGCGCATCCGGAGCCTGTTCTCCGCAACGGGAAAGGCCACAACAGTGAGAGGCCCGCGTACTGCAAAAAAAAAAAAGAAGAAGAAGAAGATGTGGTATATATACAATGGAATATTACTCAGCCATATAAAAGAATGAAATATTGCCATTTGCAGCAACATGGATGGACCTAGAGAATATCATGATTAGTGAAGTCAGACAGAGAAAGACAAATGCTATATATCACTTATATGTGGAATCTAAAAAATAATACAAATGAATCTATATGCAAAACAGAAACAGACTCACAGATGTAGAAAACAAACTTATGGTTACCAAAGTGGTGGCGGGGGGCAAATTAGGAGTATAGGATTAACAGATTAAAAACTACTGTACATAAAATAGATAAGCAACAAGGATTTACTGTATAGCACAGGAAAATATATTCAATATCTTGTAGTAACCTATAATGGAATATAATCAGAAAAAATAACTGAAGCACTATGCTGTACACCTGAAACTAACACAATATTGTAAATCAACTATACTTCAATTTAAAAAATTATAATGTTGAGGTATATGTTTTTACTAATCAAATTAAAGGACACATTTTAAATGACTTCACCAAAGGTAGTATAGCCACTTCCCACAAATATGGCTGATGATAAACTGAAAAAAAAAATTCTGGAGAGGACCACGGCAATGTTTGAAAAAAAAGTCTATGAGATGAGACAAAGATTTACACACAAAGAGGTTCATGAATATGAGACAATTTTTAATCATGCCAGATGTATTTGTTTTATATTGCTGCTGTAACATATTATCATAAATTTAGTGCAACGCAGCTTCCTCAACTCAGAGTTCTGCAGGTCAACAGTACAGGTGGGCTCTGCTGTTTCCTCTGTGCTTAGCCTCACAAGGTCAAAAGCAAGGTTCCAGTCAGCTTGGGCTCCTTATCTGGAGGCTCTGGAGGGGGATGTTCTCCCAGGCTCACTCAGGTTGTTGGCAGAACTCAGTTCTGTGTGGGTGTAGGATGAGGTCTCCGTTTTCTTGCTCTCAGCTGGGAGCCTCTCTCCTGGCTTTAAGGGCACCTGTTTCCCTGACAACACCTCCCCCCAGCCCACATCATCTTCAAACCAGCAACGCCGCATCCAGCCCTTCTCATAGTTCAAATCTCTCTCCATCCTCCTTCTGCCACATCTTTCTCACTCTAACCGGAGAAAGTTCTCTGCTTTTTAAGGGCTTGTGTGATTAGACTGGGCTTGCACAGATAATCCACGATAATCTCCCTATTTTAAGGTTCATAACCTTAATTACATCTGCAAAGTTCCTTTCACCATGCAAGGTAGCAAATTCACAGGGTCCAGAAATTAGGATCTGGGGAGCGGGGGTGTGTGGGTATTCTGCCTACCACGTGAGAAAACGCTGAAATTATTTTTAAAAGAAAAAAGGATATTAATCAGGGTTTCTCGACCTTGGCACTACTGACATTTTACACTGGATAATTTTTTGTCTTGTGCATTAAAGGATGCTCAGCTGTATCTCTTGCTTCTCTGCCCACTAGAGGCTGGTAGCACCTACCCTGCCCCCTCCTCCTCCCCCACTGTGACAACTGAAAATGTCACCAAACATTGCTAAGTGTTCCCTGAGGGTCAAAATTGCCCTCAGTTGAGAACACACACACACACACACACACACACACACACACACACACAGGCATACACACAAAATGTGGTTCCAGTTTTGTAAAAAAAAAACACAGCACAAACATACTCACACACAGAGAGTAAGAAATATTGGAGAAAAAATAACAGAACACTAACAGTGGTTATTGTGGGTTTTGTCATAATAGTTGTTTTGTTTCTTTATGCTTTTCTCTGCTTTTCAAGTTTGAATAACTATTACTTTTAAGCATTATTTTACTAAGCAATTTCTCCCCAAATAGGTTTCCAAACATGAAATCTGTGTCTTTATTCTTAGGAGAAGTCCTATATGCCATTTCACTGTTCTTGTGAGGTACTGCTGAATTTTTGTATCTCTATTCATAACTAAACTTATGTTTTTCTCTTTTATTTGTCAGATTTTTGTATCAGAAGACATAAACTGTACCTGAAACTAATCAAAGCATCAGTAGAATTAACTATTGCTTTAGTTGGAAAGAATTATCCAGTTAAGTGGTCTGGCTGCTCAGAACCATTTTTTGAGATAATTGCTTGAGAACTTCTTCCAGTAGCTTCCTTTATTATAGGGCATTGTGATCTTCTACTTTTTTTTTTTTTTTTAATTTTTGGCTGCGTTGGGTCTTTGTTCCTGTGCGCGGGCTTTCTCTAGTTGCGGTGAGCAGGGTCTACTCTTCGTTGTGGTGCACGGGCTTCTCATGGCAGTGGCTTCTCTTGTTGTGGAGCACCCGCTCTAGGGGTGCGGGCTCAGTAGTTGTGGCACGAGGGCTCAGTAGTTGTGGTATGCAGGCTCTAGAGTGCAGGCTTAGTAGTTGTGGCTCACAGGCTTAGTTGCTCCACGGCATGTGGAATCTTCCCGGACCAGGGCTCAAACCCGTGTCTCCTGCACTGGCAGGCGGATTCTTGACCACTGCGCCACCAGGGAAGTCCCCTTCTACTTCTTGAGTCCGTTTGGCCACTTATACTTCTCCATAAAATCATCACTTCAGAATATATATATTAGATATGATTGTATATAAAATACATTATAATTTGTAATATCCACCTTGTCTATAGTTACATCTTCTTTCTATAGGATATAGAAATGTATTAATATTTTCTCTCTTATTTATTAATTAGATTTTCCAGAGATTTGTCTCTTTCTACTGATAGTTTTCAGCAGAACGCTCTCTTTGATATACTTAGCAGGTATAGCCATTATGGAAAACAGTATGAAGGTGCCTCAAAAAATTAAAAATAGAACTACCATATGATCTGGCAATTCCGCTACTGGGGATCTAGCCAAAGGAAATAAAATCAGTATCTTGAAAAGATATCTGCACTCCCATGTTCATCGCAGCATTATTCACAATAGCCAAGACATGGAAGCAACCTAAGGGTCCATTGATGGATGACTGTGTGTATACGTAAAATAAATACTATTTAGCTGTAAAACTGAAGAAAATCCTGCCATTTGTGACAACATGGATGAACCTGGAGGATGTTATGCCAAGTCAAATAAACCAGACAGAGAAAGACAAATACTACGTGTGAACTCATTTGTATGTAGAACCTTAAACAGTCTGACTCATAGAACCAGAGACAGCATGGTGTTTACCACAGGCTGGGGGGTGGAGGAAATAAGGAGAGGTTGGTCAAAGGGTACAAACTTTCATTTATAAGATGAATAAGTTCTGGGGAGCTGATAGAACTCGGAGGGTCGTGGGGATACATTTGTCTGAGACCCGTGCATTTCCAGTAAGCCTCTCCACTGACCTTCTAGGGCTTAATTACCATCGTTACGTCTTAAATAACCAGTGCTTTAAATTGTAATGAACCAGATGTTTTTTAAGAACGGCACTCAACTACTCAATTTGGGGAAAGAGGTAAAACACATGTAAAAGTTCACATCTGGGGTTTTAGTTTTAAAATGAACTGTTGCAGGGGTTGATTCCAGGAGACCTTCCTACTGGGGCCAATCCTGGCTCCTCAACTGGGTTGATGGGGAGAGGCACACGTCACAGGTGAGGGTGCAGTGGAGCAGCCCAAAGGCATCCCAGGTGAGATGAGGACTGAGCCTCCAGACACCCTGCCCTGCGGATCTTCCCATCACACTTGCCGTAATCCTCCTGGGTGGGTGAGAAATGGCCAACAGGACCCTTCACTCAGCAACTGAGGCCACAGGTTACACAAGAGAGTGAAAGAGCAGGGGCTGCCCTCATTTCTCTGCTTCCAGTGTCCTCCGCATGCACCCCCAGGAAGGTTCTGCAGGAATTAAGGGTGAAGGAAAAAGGATGATGGAGAATGAAGGTGGTGTAGATGGATGCAGGATGCAGGATAAAGGCAAGCAATTGGGCACCTGGCCCTGAAGCCTCCTGCCAGGGCCCAGGACACGTCGGAAAAGGAAGTGGGAGGAGGGAGCGGTGTGGGCAGGTTCAGTGGGGGCTCCAGCATTTCCAAAGAGAAGGGTATGAAGTGGGATAGAGGGCACGGGGAGCTTGTCTAGAAGATGCATTTGCCTGGCAAACACGGTTTTAACAAAGACTGTATGTTCTGGAGATGCTGGTCTTGGAGAGGCAGCTGGAAGGGATAAAGCAGCGATGGGGACTGAGTCCATGCCTGATTGGATGGATGGATGGATAGATGCGATGGATGGATGGAGTGAGTGAGTGAGTGGTTAAGGGAACCTTAGACTTCCCCAGGTCGGAGCAGCGCGCCCGGCAGCGGTCACTGCGAGCTCAGCTAGCGGGAGGGGGGCGCAGGCGCGCGGGGCGCCAAGGCCCTCCCTTGGGGGTGGCGGGGGCGGGGCGGGCTGGGGGTGGGGTTAGAGAAAAGGACCCAACGCGATCCAAACTTCCGGTGCCTGCGGAGAACTGAGCGGCTGTGGTACAGATAGAGGCTGCACAGAGAGTAGCTGCACGGCCGGAGGCTGCAGGGCGGACGCGCGGCCCGGCGCAGCCATGGTGAAGATCAGCTTCCAGCCCGCGGTGGCCGGTATCAAGGGCGACAAGGCCGACAAGGCTTCGGCCTCGGCCTCGGCCCCGGCGCCCGCCCCAGCCGCTGAGATCCTGCTGACGCCGTCTCGGGTGAGAGGGACGGGGGGTCGAAGCGCGCCTTGCCGGCCCCGGCGACGACCCGAGGCGCATCGGGACCCCGGAGTCTCGAGCGGAGCGGGGGTGGGATTCCGGAATGGGTCATCCATCCCAGAATGGGGAGGGGCCTTGGGTCCTGGCCCTCTGCGGCAGCCGAAAGCATAAGTCTGAAGAATGGGAGGGGCTCCGAGTCGATGGTCCCAGGTGAGGAAGCGCTCAAGGTCTCTTCCAAAAGTGGTCCGAGCCCTAGGCGCCTGGCCCCAGAATAGGGGAGGGAGCTGGTCCGGAGAGGTTCGAGGAATGTCGGTGGGGGTATGTGTGTCTGGTTCCAATCATGGAGGAGGGGCCGCGGGTCGAGTCCCCAGGTGGGGGATGGGAGGAGGGTTGGACATTGTTTCCCCAAAGTAGGGCGGTGGGTTGTGATTGGTGGGGAATGGGGAGAGGGGCTCTGGTGCCAACGAAGGGGGCGGGACTATTGATTGCGTCCCAAACGGGGGACTGCTGGGGCCAAGGGATGTGCTGTTGGTCTGCACCTGAATTGGTGGACCAGAAAGCGATGATACATGAAATGGAGATAAACCAGAATCCGCCTGGCCGCACGTCCGGGGTTCGAGATTCGGGGTTACGAGGCTGGGTGCCCTGATCCCACCGCCCCCCCTGCCGCCTGGGCCTTCCTGCCCTCTTCCTTCCTCTCCCGGCTCCCTCGCGCACTGGGCTACCCCCTCCACTCCGCGGTGCCTTGGTGCCCTCTAGCACCCAGGCTGCGCTTTGTGGAGGCGGGCCTCGGTGCACCCCGCCCCCTCCAGCGGCCTCCCCTCCTCCCCTTTCCCTCCGGCCTGGGGGAGAGGAGGCATTTCCGCCGTGGAAAACTGTCTGAGCTGCGTGGAGTCCGACCGGGGGAGGGCCCGGAGGGGGCAGGACGCGTGGCGGGCAAGGAGGGGAGGGGGAGAGAGCTGGTCCAGCCTGGCTCTATAGTGTCTCGGCAGAGGTGTCTACGCTGCTTCCACGCGGCCGTCGCTCCTGGCGTTCTTGGGGCGCACCAAGCTCCCGTTCCCCCCCCATGGGAAGTCTTCCTCAGCGCCAAAGCCCCTCCCCAAGTTGATGGCTCAAACTAAACCTTGCTGGGGGGGGGGTATGGGAGGGTGGGTGCTTCAGGATTACCTGTGCCCTGGAAGAGAGGACACAGGAGAGGGTCCTCAGAGGTGGGTGTTATAGCCAGAGCAAAGACACCTAAGTGAGGAATTCCAGGAAGAGCCTTGGCACGCTGCCCTGCCCTGGTGTGGTCGCTGCAGCATCAGTGACCCCCGGGGCTGGGTTTCCAGGGGGTGGGGTGCTCTGCAGCCGCCACCAGAGCAGCTCCATCTTCTGATGCTTAGTTGGGGGTGGGGACACTTCATATTTGAAGGCATGGCCTGCAGCTTTAAAAGTTTGCAGGGGGCCCTTTAAACCTCCTTCCTCCCTTCCACTTAGCCCCTGGAGGGTGCAGGGCTGGGGGCCCAAGGCAGCACACCCACTCCTGTCTTCTCCCAGCTGCTACTCCCAGGGCCAGGCACCCAGCTGAGGCCTGGAAAACTGGACCCTGCCTCCAAAAGCTATAGGATTCGGGCAGGAGGGAGGACCAGCCAGACAGTGGAAGGATGGATTTCAAACCCATCGGAAGGTCTGCCGAATCTCACAGGAGTGCCACATCCTCCAGCAGCAGCCTGCTGACGGGTGTCAGGCGGGATGGTAGATGCCAGTGTCGCCTTGGCGGTAACTGACATCCAGCTTCTGGCTCCAAAGTCAAGCGTCCTCTCTTCCCCCTCATCCATCGTGAAATGGAAATATCAACGTCTTCCCTGTGCTGTTTTCAATGGCTTCGAGCCTGCCGAGTGTGCCTCGCCCCCAGCCCTTGTTAGTTGGGTAGGGTCTCCTGGCTTAATTGGCAAGGGGGAGCGATGGGGCCCCTGGAGGAAGATGAAGATCCCAGCCCCTTTAGGACAGATCTGCTTATTAGTAAACTTTCACAGCTCACTGGCCCTCAGGGGATCAGGGGAGGCTTTGGGGTGTCGCATGTTGGCTCTGCCAGTCGCCTAGTGGAATCGGAGCCTTGGGGAGAGAGTGCACTTCTGTGAGCCTCCTGTGGCCTCGCCTGGCCAGTGGGTACGTTTCCCCCACATCCAGTGCCCAACGTAGAGCAAGCCCCCCATTCTTGCCTCCTCCCTCGCCCAGTGAGCTCAGCAGACGCCCAGCATTCACAGCAGCTCAGGACCGCATCGGCCTGGGGCGAGCGGACTGGGAGCCCCAGGAGCTGCTTCATCAAGACAGGACGTTTGGGTTTGTCCCGCGCTGACGGGCCTGCCGGAGGAAAGCGTATCAGAAGGTCTGTTTCGGCTCGGGGTGACCCTGGAACCCTCTTTGGTTACTGAACTGGACTCGAAAATAAGATTTAAAGCCCTGGAAGGACCACTCGATGAACAGATGAGTTCACGAGTGCCTTTCACCAGTGAGCCACCCTCTGGCTGTCCTAATAAAATTTCAACCTGTGTGCAGGCCCCAGGGGCCAGGGTAGGGCCGCAGGCACACTCTCACATTGGGCCTCCCCCTGCTTCTGAGTAAAAACTGAAACAAGGAGGATTTTGTCCTCACATGTGCCGCTGGAAGGAACTGCCTCGGTGGCCAGGAAGGGATGGGTGTGAGGGTCCAGCTGCGCCTCCAGCTGCCCCCCCCATGTGGTGCTTGCCTCCCAGATGATGAGGGGCCTGCGCTGATGGGCAGCTGACAGCAAGCCAGCCTGGAAGGTGGGCTGGACGGGGAGCACCGCCTCTTAGTACGCTCTGGCTGGATTCTTCCCCTTTGGAGGCCCACTGGCCTGCCCTGGGCCTCTCAGCCCAGTTCCCCTCTCCCTACGATCTGCCTGTGTCTTTGCTCCCCCATGTGTGTGCACGCGAACACACACACACACACACACACACACACACACACACACACACACACACACACACACACACACACACACACACACACACACACACACACACACACACACACACACACACACACACACCCAGGTGTGGGCATGTAGAGACTCGAACAGTCCGGGCTGGGGGCCTGCAAGGGGAGGGAACCGTGTTCAGTACAGTCATCTCAGAGCTGGAATTTTCTCCCTGGCTTTTGCTTTTGATTAATGGCCCCTGTGTCACCCCCCCCCCACCCCGGCCCGCATACCTGGGGATCAGATTTCACTTTCCTCCTCCTGGCCTCAGGTCCTGGGCAGGAGGGAGCTGAGTCTCCTGGAGCGGTTGGGGGAGGGTCCCCTGCCGGCCAGGAGGGTGGATCGCAGGGCTTGGCGTCCTCCTGCCCCAGTGCCCCATCCCTGCCAGCCCTGCGGCCTGGGCCAAGAGGACCTTGGTGAATGGGCAGTCCTGCCGTTTGCCCGCCTGCCCTGGGCCTTCCCTGAGGGGCTGTGGCGTTTGGACTTGTGCCGCAGTGGCTTTTCTGCTTTCTCTCTCATTTCCCTCTCTTCTCTGTTCTCCCCGCGGCCCATCCTTGCATGTTTCAAGGCTGTCAGCAGATTGCCACAGAGGATGAGTTTCTCTTACCATAAAAAAAAATGTTTATGGTAAGAGCAGGGAACTGCAGCCCCTGCAGTGTCTCTGCGCTCTGTCTCCCCCAGGAGAGCCCTTCCAGCCGCAGCTCTGCTTCTCGTCCCCCCAGCCTTTGTTCTCTGGGGTCTCACCTTGACTGTCAGGTACAGAACAGAAGAGGGAATCTGCCTGGCCCAGCCAGGCAGAGCAGTGCAGAGGGCTGTCGAGAGTGTCCTCAGGGTCCATGCCCTTCCTCCTCACACGGCCTGCACCGTGGGCACCGGTGGGTCACAGGGCAGGAATGGGTTTCCCTGATGGCAAATTCACGATGCCTTATCAGCATTTACCCAGCTGACGTCTGTACGTCTGAGCACAGCTCTGCGTGCTCCGTGGGCAGAGGCCCAGTCCCCCCACCCCTGCTAGGCTTCTGTCTGTCTGTCTCTCTCTTTCTCTCTCACTGGTGCCCTTGCCTTTGTGGTCTGCAGCCTGGGAAAGAAAGATGCTGAGGAGGGGGGACTGGTGCTGGGGAGGTGAGGCGAGACCCGCCCCCAGCCGTCTGCCCGGGCCTGCTGTGGCTGCATTTCTGGCTCCCCTGCTAGCCGCCTCCAAGCAGCCTGCAACTGTAGTTACTCTGCTTGCGGTTCATTTCGACATCCTTACCGAGGGAAGGTAGCTGGGGAGCTCTGTCCATGAGCCCTGCGGGCCTTCTGAGTTAATGCTTAAGTTGGCTGGGTTCCCCCTGGCTCTTCTGGCCCTGGCTTTGCCTAATCATTTAAGGAGCTCCACTGCAGGCTCCGTGAAACAGGCAGGCCTAGGCCTGGGCGCCTTTCGGGTCCCTGGACATGTGGCCCGCGTGCCCCACACGAGTGCATGGCGAGGCCTGTGGCTCAGGAAGCCCTGTTGCCATGGAAGCAGTATTTTTCTACTTTCTGGAAGCCCCCAGATGCGTGGCTGTGGGTAACTGCTCCGTGGAGGGGGGGCCTCCTCCTGGGGCTCCAGCATGACAGGTGAAGCAGCTGGGGGCTTCGGGAAGCAGGCCCCTCGGCCGTCATTCCTGTCATTCTGGGTGAGCTGCGCAGCCCGGATCCTAAGGGTGAGGCCCCAGGTTCCAGCCCAGGCTGCTTACAGGCTCCCCAGAGGCCTCTGAGGGCTGCAGCTCGGGGCTGACCTTTCAAGCACTGCCAGCGAGGGCAGGATTCAGGGGCCTCCCGCCCACCTGGGGCTTTACGTCCCAGTCCCAGTGCCTCTGTCTCGAAGCCGGGACACCAGCAGCCTCTGGTCCTGCTTTCCCTTCCATCCCTCCTGCTCAGCCATGATGCTTCTGGCGGTTTGGCCTCTGCGTGTCAGGTAGGGAGGGGTGCAGGGCGTGAGCCATGTGTGTGCCCTAGGGGGTCTGTAGGAGCAGGATAGGAAGCCGTTGTCCACAGCTCTAGGAAAGGGGAGGATCCCCAGCCTTCACAGGCACACCCACAGAGACGTGTGAGGACACAGGGTGGGATCCAGGGGTCCTGGCTGGAGGCTGTCCTCAGCCACTTGCCTCATTTTCCTCTGGAGCCGCTCCCCACTCTCCGTCCTCCCTGACCGCCTCCCCACCTGGGGCAGCCTGGCCCCCCTGCCCGGCCCCTCCCCCAGGCACATAGAAACACCTGACCCAGCCGGGAGCAGAAAGGAAGCTATAAAACTGGCAGGCCTCCCCTCGTCTGTGAACCTCAATTGTGGAGCTGGCCCTCGGGCTCTTGCTTTGCAGCCCATTGACTTTTTTTTGTTTTCTGGTTTTTTTAAAAGCGGTTCTCATAAGCTTGCTTTTGCTTCTCTGGTTTGCAGGAGCAAAGCATGGCCACTGTGCAGCTTCGATAGCTGGCTCGTGGTGGCCCTAAAAAAAAAGGAGGAGAGCTTTAGCTGATAAAGATCTGCTATTTTTATCTACCACTTTATCCTTTACAAAGGGCTTTCAGGGTCTCTGTCTCCTTTAATCCCAACAGAACCCTGTCTGTTCACATTTCACAGAGGACCTGCAGAGGGTGGGAGGGTCAGGAGGCTGGGATATCGCAGCCCCTGCTGGGGGCCTCTGGGTCCCTGCAGCCGCACTGGTCTCGCTAAATACAAATGTTGTGCCTCCAGGGCAGGATTCCCAGTGGGTGTGGCGCCTTTCTTCAGCGTCACCCACCTTTCCTTAGGCGCCACTGAGGATGGCTGGAGCCCCTGGGTGGCTTGTTCCTGCGAGACACTGGCAGAGCTTGGTCATCGGGTCGCCCCATCCTGGGCTGATCCTGGGAGCCCGTTGGAAAGTCAAAATGCTTGCAGTCCCCCAGCCCCTCCCACTGGCAGCTGTCCTTGGAGGCCCTGTGAGCAGTGGCCACCCAAGTGTGCTAGTGACCTTGGTTATTGCCTCCAGGGAGCCCCAGCGTGCCGAGGAGGTGCCAGCCAGGGGGGTGGTCTCACCAGGTGCTTCTCTGGTTTCGATCGCAGCACCCCTGCAGCAGGGCCAGGGTGGGGAGAGGCCCCAGGCCTGCAGATGGCCCAGCCTGTGAGGGGGTATGGGATGGGCCGGGTCACCTCTCCATCCTGTGTCTCCATCCCATGGTGCTGGAGGCTGGGGGCCACTGGCCTGGTGATACATGTGCCTCGTGATGGGGGGGTGTGTCTTTCAGGCATTTTCTACCCTTTTCCTGAGGAAAGGGTGTGGGGAGAGGGGAGCGCTGCAAGCGGGAGGCATCACCCACTCTGATGGGATGCCCCTCTACTCCCTGAGGCCCAGGTCCCACAGCCCCCTGTGCCCCAAGCACAGCAGGCCCTGCACCCCACCCCTACCAGGCTGGGCCCCCTGTGTGCCCTGAAAATAAAGGCCTGTCTTGGCTAACTTGGACCTGCATCATGTCCCCACTGCCGACCTCCCGCTAAGCAGGATGAGGGAAGAGTGGAAGCGGGCACAGAGCGCTAAGCAGACGGTTAGCGGCGGGGCCGGCGTGAGAAGGCCCAGGCTCCCCTCCTGCCCCCCCACCTCTGCCACAGCTCCTTGAGGTTGGCAGGGGCACTGGCCTCTACCCTCACCCGGCTGCATCCAGACACCGTGGAGGAGGGATTGAATGATGGATCCCAGAGGCAGAGCCGGGCCTGGGGCTCTTGCAACATCTCCAGGGTGAAGGAGGCCCGGGTTAGGGCAGGGGTGCCAGTGAGGAAGGGCACAAAGACGCGCGATGGCCGAGCTCACACAGCTGGGAAGAGCCCAAGTCACGAGATTCTCCATCCAGCGCCCCAGGGAACGCAGGGCTGCTGAGCCTTACACACGCCCCCGGCCACTGGCCCAGACGTGTGTGGCCTGGAGTTGGGTCCGCTTGGCTTGCTGCTTCTTGGCAGTCCTGCAGCTACTGTCCCGAACCTGAGCCTGGAGGAACCTCCTGCCCTGGCCTGCCCGCCGGCAGCCACGTTCCCCTCCCGGCAGAGGCTTCCGGAAGCCGCCAGACTTCACCCTGCTCGACACCAGCGCCCGTGTGATGCCATCGCCGCCCCGGCAGGCTGGCCTCTGCCCGGGGTGGCCGGAGGGCGCGAGCTCCCGCGCCCAGACCCTGCAGGCCTCCCAGAGCCCTGTCCCCACTGGTCAGTGACCGTTTCCTGCCGCAGCTTCCTTGGAAGAGCCCAGCAGATTCCCCACCCCCGCTGTCCCCATCCCGGTCCCTCTGGGCACTCCAGCTTTCAGGTGGATCTTGTCACTTCCTACCTCCGAAGCCTTCCTTGGTCCCCACTGCCCAGGGCAGCGGCTCCCTGCCTGCCCAGTCACTCCAGTTCCTACAGGTTCCTAGGCCTGGCTCAGTCACCAAGGCCATATCTGTGCTTCCCCCGCCCCCTACATTTGAAAGAACCTACTGTGGTCACAACTGGTATAATGAAGGGGACTAATGGCGTGGGTGACTCAAAACACGCTTGCTTAGTCCCCGTGGGTCCAAGGTGGGGCTCCATTTCTCTTTAGATGGGAACAGCTGGGGAGTCCTGGTAACGCTTTCCTTTCCTTCCAGAGACGATGCTCTGTGTGTCCTGAGCGTCGTCCTCCCCTCCCTTTGCTCCAAGCTCCTTCCCAGCCAGCAGAGTGAGGTCTCACTTCCGGAAGGGGGTGGCAGGGATTCCCAGGGGTGCGGGGCCACCACGGGGCTGACCCTGCACTGCTGTCCACAGGAGGAGCGGCCCCCCTACCACCGCTACAAGAAGGGGAGCTCTGTGGGCGGCCTGTGCTACCTGTCGATGGGCATGGTCGTGCTGCTCATGGGCCTGGTGTTCGCCTCTGTCTACATCTATAGATACTTCTTCCTGGCTCAGGTGAGGTGGGGCGGAGGGAGGCGGGGCCTTGGAGAAAGAGTGGCGTTTTAGAGAGGGCAGGGCAGGGCAGGGCGAGCGTTTGCCGTGGGTGTGGGCCGGCAGGATCAGGCCCTGTGAACGGCGGAGAGGAGGGGACAGCAGGAAGCCCTGGACACGCCCCCTAGGTGGGAGGGGTGCCCGGGCAAGCCCAGAAGACCTGCCTCCTTCTCCTCTCCGGTCTTGGTCCGGGAGACAGGACCGGGTCCCCGTCCTCTGACTGGCATGGGCTCCGGAGGCGTGTCCTTACCTATCGCTTTGGTTGCATCTGAGGCTGACAGGGAGCTCTCCCAGGAGCACAGTCGGCGATGGGGGAGCCGGGATTGGAATCTGGGCTGTGAGGCCCGCAGCCCCTTCCCACAGCGTCACCCCAGGGCATTAGCACCAGAAACTCGGGTGCAGCAGACATTGGAACTCTGCGATCCCTTCAGAGCCCGGCCCCTGTGCCCATGGATCTTGCTCTAAGGACTTACATTCCACGCGTGGACATTTGGGCTATAAACCATGAAGGGTGGAGGGTGGCTTATAGACAGTCATCTCCACCTATGATCACACCCTGGTTATCTGCTCACACAACCAATCTGGGCACGAAGCTGGGCCAAAGAACTGGTCGTGCTCACAGCAACCTTGCGATCAGCCCAGGCCTGGGGAGGGAGGCAGGGCCACCAAGCTCTCAGAACTGAAGGTAGTTAAATGAAAGGTTGCTTAATAGAATAACCATAAACATAACGAATGGGGAATCTCGGTGACAAAAAGGTTGGGAATTGCCAGTCATTTATGACCCAGGTGACCTCTTCCCACCCTCAAGCATTGGACTTTGACTTTGTTGTCATCCAGTTTTTCTACGGTGGAAATGACTAAAGAGTTTGCAGTCCATGTGACCTTACCCTTGACACCTCAGCTCCCCTCCGTCCACGGCCTGCTTCCCCACCTGTTCCTGGTTGTCACTTTCTGGGGCCTTTTCCTGTTGCGGCTGTGGCCCTGCCCTGGACCTCCCCTCTGATCCCAGCCCCCCCTCATGCCCTCTTGGGGTTCCTCACCCCACCCCAATTCCCAGGGAGTAGGAGAACCTCAGAGCAGCCTCTGGGTCTACACCCTGGGACAGTATGATTCCTGTGTGATGATTCATCCTCCCGGGACAGCTTACACTAAAACAGACGAAGGGGTGTCTGCCCATCGTGGGCCGGACCTGAAGGAGGCCCTGGAGAAGTAGGAGGGCCCGCGGTCCAGCGGTCAGTCACGTAGCCTCGGTCACGCCAGGCTGCCTCCCTTCCGTTACTGATGGAGTGATTAGGCGTGCCCCTCATATAGGAGACACCATGTTTGTGTAGGTTTCTCGGGAAGCACAGGATCCAGGGAAGGTGGTGGGTCCTTGCTTGAGGTTGGACACGGTGCCACCAGAATCTGATAACGGCTGCCTCTCAGCTCCTACCTCCTCCCTCCAAGGTCTGCAGGGCCTCGCAAAGGGGGCAAGAAGGGCGGGCGAGCACTCCCTGGTGGTGGCGGAGGGTGGCACCCTGCAGGGCCCAGCCTGTCCAACCCAGAGTCCCCCTGTTTGCCCCTGAGGACACCCCTCCGACCCCAGGCTCTTTCTCAGGTGTCTGTCTCCCCGCTGGTCTGCCCCATTTCACAGCCATAGACTCATGGACTCGGAGGCCAGAGGGGCCTGAGAGGTCACCTTGTTTTACAGATGGGGAAACTGAGGCCCAAAGAGGTCGTCCTCCTAGGAACTGGCAGACCCGGCTCACCCTCCCTGACTCCCCATGTTTCTTTGTTTCTCCATCTGTGAAGTGGGTGTCACAGACCCATCCTCCCTGCCTCCCCAGGCCTTCAGAGCCGGGAGTGGTTGGGCAGGCAGCAGTGGTCTCATGGAGGGCGCTGTGTGACCAGACTCTCTCCCTCCCTCTCTCCCCCCGCCCCCCTCCTTGCTCAGCTGGCCCGAGACAACTTCTTCCACTGCGGCGTCCTCTACGAGGACTCCCTGACCTCGCAGGCCCGCACCCGCATGGAGCTGGAGGAGGACGTAAAGATCTACCTCGAGGAGAACTACGAGCGCATCAACGTGCCGGTGCCCCAGTTTGGGGGCGGTGACCCTGCAGACATCATCCACGACTTCCAGCGGGTGAGGCCGGCCAGGGACCCGGGGCGGGGGGGTGCGGCGAGGGGGGCGCCACGAGGAGGAACAGGTGTGAAAGGAGGATGCCCACGCCCCTTGTACAGACTTGGAGTACATACCGTGTAATATAAACCATGGAGTAGATATCTACGGTTTAGGTCAATCAGGGATTTAAAGAGGCCGCTTTTATCATATATGTCATGCGGTTATCACTGAATGTGAACTAGTCACGGTTGATTTTCTCCTTGGCCACCTGCCAGCTGCGGACGCTGGCTGGAACAGGCGAGGCCAGTGTTCCTTTTTACTGAGCTGTTTCCGTGTTGACATCTTATCAAGATGCAGCACCTGGGGTTGGGAGGGGCATCTCTCACTGAGGGTCCAGGCTGTCCACAGGGGTGGCGGGACCTCCCAGCTTTGGTGAGATGCACAGGGGGGACGTTGCCCTGAAATTCAAACCTCGGCTGTATACCCCCAAGAAGAATCCTTGTCACAACCGAAGCATTTAATAGTGTTTTAATCTAGTGAGTGGAACCTTCCACAAACACAGGCTGGGAGAGGAGCGGGAGAAGGTGTCCCCGCCCCGGTGCTGAGGAATCTGGGTGCGTCATGGGTGCGGTGGGGTTCGTGCCTCATACAGCTCTCCGGGGCCAGTCCCTCACCTGCGGAGACTGACGCGGCCCCCTCTTCCTGTTCAGGGTCTCACTGCCTATCACGACATCTCCCTGGACAAGTGCTATGTCATTGAGCTCAACACCACCATCGTGCTGCCCCCTCGCAACTTCTGGGAGCTCCTCATGAATGTGAAGGTGAGCAGGGCCCCGGCAGCATCTTCTCTCCCTTGTCCTCCCTCCATGAGACAAGGGAAGGATGGGGGGCCTGGGCGTTGCTGTCAGCTGGACCCAGCACCCCAGGTTGGTGCCCCCACCTCCAGCTCCCTTCTCCCACATTCAGAGTCAACACCTCTCCTTTCTGCCCCCAACCAGCCTCCCACTTCTGCCTCCCTCACTTGGGAAGAACCCCAAGACCAGCTTCCTTAGTGTTCAAGGCCATGCGCCACATCGCCCCATGTCAGCAGTGCAGGGAGGTGATGGGGGCCCTGCCCCCGAGGAGTGCTCTCCCTAGGGTGGGAGACCAGACTCGCACACACGTGACTCACGGCAGTGCAGGTGCAGGTGCAGAAAGTGCCTAGGCACGTCAGAAAGGCGAGCCATGCGGCCTGTGGATGAGGGGGTGGGCGTGTTGGATGGGCACTGCAGGCGCTGGGGGGGCTCGGCTCAAGCTAGCAGAAGGAGGGAGGCGAGCGCAATGGGCAGTCGGGGACCGAGAGCGGCGAGCCCTGGTACTGACCCAGTGCTGTGGCCACTCCCTTTGCAGAGGGGTACCTACCTCCCACAGACGTACATCATCCAGGAGGAGATGGTGGTCACGGAGCATGTCAGTGATAAGGAGGCCCTGGGCTCCTTCATCTACCACCTGTGCAGCGGGAAGGACACCTACCGGCTGCGGCGCAGGGCCACCCGGAGGCGTGAGTGGCAGACTCCACCCACCTTGGCCCCTGCCCTGAGCTCCAAACCATGGCCACCCTCTGGCAGTGCCTGGCAGCGTAGCTGGAGACCAGCTGTCAGAGCTCAGATTGTAGCAGCAGTAATAACAACTAATGAGCACGTACTACGTGCCAGGCACTGCTTCACACTCTTTTTTTTTTTTTTTTTTTTTTGCGGGTACGCGGGCCTCTCACTGCTGTGGCCTCTCCCGCTGCGGAGCACAGGCTCCGGACGCACAGGCTCAGCGGCCATGGCTCACGGGCCCAGCCGCTCCACGGCATGTGGAATTTTCCCGGACCGGGGCACAAACCCGCGTCCCCTGCATCGGCAGGCGGACTCTCAACCACTGCGCCACCAGGGAAGCCCCCTGCTTTACACTCTTTATGTCCTCCTAAGAGAGTGTAAGTTACCATCATCCTCATCCTTGTCATCATTATTCTTGCCGCCCCTTTTAAAGATGAGGAAATGTACAGAGAGGTTAAGAAGCACCTCTGAGGTCTCACAGCAAGAAGGTGGTGAGCTGGGAGGTCTGACTCCAGCTTTTGAGCTCATGCCGATGTACCGCGCTGTCTCTGCGTGAATCTGGGTTTCATTTCCTGGGCCTCCTTCTCCCCGGCCCGGGTCCTGAGGCCCTGCTCAGGCTCTGAGGCTGGTGGCCTTTGTGGCCCAGACAGTTCTAGGCCAGGACACAGGCCTCACTGGGATTTCTCTGTTCTCTCCCAGGGATCAACAAGCGAGGGGCCAAGAACTGCAACGCCATCCGCCACTTCGAGAACACCTTCGTGGTCGAGACGCTCATCTGCGGGGTGGCGTGAAGCCCCGCCCCTCCCTCCAGGCCCCGCCCCTTCCCTCTTCCATTTTCTCTTCTGGCCGTTCTGGCCTTTCCCCTTGCTTAGCTTGTACTTTGGACGCCTTTCCATAGATGTGACGTGTCTTCCCGTTTCTCTCCAGCCCTGCCCGCCTCCCTGTACCAGAGCTGTGACCTCTCAAGGCCTCACCCTCTGCTGACCTCCTGAGTCTGGGGGATGGAGGGGGCACCCCAAGATGGTTTCTGTGACCACCATCTTGAGGTCAGGTCCCCGGGGGCCTGGCCCACAGCTGCACTGGCAGCCCAAGGGGGAGGACTGGAGGGAACGGCCAGGCATGCTGGGGCTCTGGCGAGGGGCGGGCTGGGGGCAGGGGGTGGAGTGGGGTTCAGGAACGTCTGCACAGCTGAGAAAGGTATGAGAGGCTTCTTTCCGTGCACAGCACACTTCCACCCCTGTCCCGGGCCTGAGCTGAGGCTGGAGGGAATGTACCCAGGGGTGGACCCGCCCAGAGCACAGGGGAAGGTGGCTGTCCTGAGGGTCTCCCCAGGACTCCTGTCAGTGCCTTCAGCCCACCAGTGGGAGCTTGGAGTTTGGGGGGGTGGGATGAATCCGTCAAGCACAATCTCCGGGTGGAACCAAAGAAGGAAGGAGCCAGGGCTGGGGGCCCTGGCCCCCCAGGAGCACAAGCGGGGTCCCCCGCAGCCACAGCCAGAGAAGGAACAGGGCAGAAGTGGGGAGATGTCTTCCTGTCTACGGGCAGCCCCGCGGGCTGAGCAAGGAGCAGGGATGCACTGTGGGTCCTGCCGAGTGGGCGGGGCTCCCTGCTTTCTTCTGCTCGGGGGCGTTTGAGAGGAAAACCGGGGGAAGGGAGGGAGAGCCACCTGATACTTGTACACCCTGCCTCCTTGCTCTGAAATTCCATCCCCTTCTGCTTTGGGGGAACACAGCGTTATTTTCCGTTTCCTTCTCACTTTTGCATGTTTTTACTGATGATTCGATGTGCTAACCTTCTCAGCCCTGAGCCCTGAAGAGGAGGGCTCCGACGCCTCCAGTCAGACTTCGGTGCTCGCTGGAGATGAGACTCTTAAATGCCTTGTATATTTTCTCAATTAGATCTCTTTTCAGAAGTGTCTGTCGAACAATACACATCTTTGACTTGTGATTCCGGCTTGGGAAAGGCGGGTGGGGGGCGCGGGGCGGGGTGTCGGCTTGGTGACGGGTGCCCTCCAACCCGTAGGCTGGGCAGGTGTCCCTGGGGGCGGGGGGGGGGCAGGTGGGCGTGGTGGGAGCGGCAGGAAGGAGACGCTCACTCACAGGGCTTGGCATCTGGCCCCTGAAGAGGTGGGCCTGCTCCGAGGTTCAGCCATGGAACGTAGGTGTCCCCTTCGTTCTGTCACTCCCCGCCAGGTAGATTCAGTTTACAGGCAAGGGAGGAGGAAAGGGACCGCAGATCATGCAACTTGCCCAAGGCCTGGCTGCTTTTAAGTGCCTCTAAACCACCGGTTCAGTTCTACACGGAAGATGACATCATTATTGCTTGTCCTTAAGCACAGGGACGGTGTCGCCACACTTTCTGGGCGATTAGTAACCATCTCGGTGGATCTGAGGTAGGATTTGACATGAGTCATAGGGTCGCATGCTGCAGAGAAGGGTGTGGGAGCTGCCTGGAGCCTTTGCTGAGTGGACCCCAGAGGTGCGACCTGGGTCCTGCCCTGGGGGCAAGGATGGGTGTCTACACCCTTGGCTCACAGACTAGGTAATCCTGCGAAGGACGTAAAAGATTCAAATGAGTGCAGACACGCCTTGTCCTCAGATGCAAATGCAATCTTGCAGAGATGTTGGGTTCTGTTACATTTCCCAATCTAAATGCAACGCAGTCACAATTAAAATGCCAACAGGGCTTATTCTTTAACTGACACATTCAGTTATTTGAGAAAAGTAAACATGGGGGATAGCCAGGTAAATCCTGAAAAGCGGGGTGGGGGGGGTGGAGAACAGTCTCCAAATACAAAACCTAGTAGAATTAAAGACTTTGGTGTAGCAAAGATCAATGAGACACAGTGGAGGGCCCAGAAGTTAACTTAAGTACAAGGAAATTCAGGTTAGTGGGGTACGTGTGGGTTCTTTATTGGAACAACTGGCTAGTCATTTTGACAAAAAAATTAACCTGGGTCCTGCTTCCCTGTAACAAAATTAATTCAAAGGTTTTAAGTATGAAATGAAATCTTAAAAGTACTTGAGATGATTTAAAAGATCATCTTGAAGGAGGGTAGTCTTTTTAAGCATGATACCTACCAGTAATAATAACTGGGACTAATAAAAAATTAAAATTTTTGTGCAACAGAACATACCACAAAGTCAAAAGTTTTATAAGTGGCAAACTGGGGGAGATATTTTAGAAACACAGGACATAAAAGGGCTATTTTCCTTAATATGCTAAGTTCTTATAAATCGATATGAAAAAATGAACAACCCAATAGATAAAGGGGCAACGAATAGGAGCAGGCAGTTCACAGGGAAATACAAACAGATCGTTGCTTAAACGTGAACAGATGTTTAATCACAGTTGCATAGAAAATACAAATCAAAACTAGGGAGATACAATCTGATAAGTTGGGGGTTTTTTCATATTTTATATTGTGAAGCACTTAATACGTACAGAATACTCTATCTAAATCACCAGCATGTAAGTTATGAAGTACGGTGACCCCACAGCCAACCCACGAAACAAGACTGCCAGTATCACTGAATTCTTCGCGTGTCCCTCTCCCCTTGCTTCTGCAGAACAAACCACCCCAGAACTTAATTCTGCAGGATGGCTGAGTTCCACACGGACTGACGTTAGCCCTGGTGGGCTAGGGGCTGCCTCGTGCTTTGCGCTCCGCTGGAGGCTTCGCTGGGCTGGGCCATCCAAGATGGCCCCTGCTGTCCAGGGTATGGCTACAAATGAGTGCCAATCAATACCCTGGCCTTCCTTACAGCTTGGCAACTGAGTTCCAGGTGAGGGGAAGGGTACGCTGCCAGTCCTTTCAAAGCCTGGAATCTGAAGATCCAGAATATTACTTTAGTGCATTATTGGTCAAAGCAAGTCACCAAAGTAGCCCTGATTTAAGTGGAGGAGAAGTAGACCACCTCCCAATATGGGGAGAAGCATTCATGCTCAGGGGTGACACGAACCGTTGGCTCCCATGTTCAGAGGCTCCCACATCATCCCAGCCTCTACTTCCCCCCCCCACCCCACTTCTATATCCTATGAGGGACATTAAAGATACATCTATTTTTAGATCCAAAGACGATCATGAAAATATACCAATTTTCCATCTATTAAGCCAATCTTTGTATATTAATGAACGAATCCAGGTAACTCCTATCCTGAGTTTCTCTGCTTTGCTTTAAAAGTCTTTATCGCCACATATCTATGAAGCTCTTAATGTAGTTTTGCTTGGATTTGAATAATATAAAAGTAGTGATAAAATACATGGATTATTCCCTGATTTGTTTTCCTCCCCTCAACCTTGTGTTTCTAAGGTTCAGCCATGGTGACACCTGTAACAGTATTTAATTCATTTGTACTGCTATGTATCAATGCACTATGTGAATATATAATTTAATTGCCTATTCTAACAATGAATATTTGGGTTCTTTCTGACTTTTTACTATTATTACAACAATGCGTTAATGAACACTTCTTCTACAAGGCTTCTGGTCACCTCTGCGAGGGTTTCTCTATTAATATGCACCTGTATTCCCTAGAAAAGGAATCTTTGGGCCACATAGTACGCAAATGGCCAACTCACAAAAATTCTACCAGATTGGGGACTTCCCCGGTGGCACAGTGGTTAAGGCTCCGTGCTCCCAATGCAGGGGGCCCAGGTTCAGTCCCTGGCCAGGGAATTGGGTCCCACATGCATGCCACAACTTAGGAGCCCACGTGCTGCACCTAAAGAGCCCTTGAGTCGCAACTAAAGGAGCCTGCCTGCCGCAGTTAAGACCCAGCGCAACCAAATAAATAAATATTAAAAAAAAAAAAACTCTACCAGATTGTTTCTTATGAGTTGAACCAATTCACATTCCCACCTGTACTGCATAGGCATCCTCCTTGTTCCAAGTTCTTGCCAACACTTAATATTAACAACACTTGGGATTTTTTGTCAATGGATTGAGAGTAAAATGGTGTTTCATTATGGTTTTAATTATCACTTCCCTGATTACTAGGAAAGTGAGTCAAGTTTCATATGTGTATTGGACCTTTTATATAAAATGCCTGTTTGTCTTCTCTGGCCTATTTTTCTATTGGATGCTTCATTTTCTTCTTATTAACTTGTAGAAGTTCTTTATATAGTTTATCATTGAGGTGTGGCAAATACCTTACCCAACTTTGTGACTTGTCTTATCACTTTTCGTTGTGACCTCTTTGATGAGCAGAAATTATTGATTTTTTTGTTGTTGTCTTTTGCTTGGCCATGCCACATGGCTTGCAGGATCTTAGTTCCCCAACCAGGGATTGAATCTGGGCCCTCGGCAGTGAAAGCTCGGAGTCCTAACCACTGGACCACTGGGGAATTCCCAAGCAGAAATGATTGATTTTAATGTAGTCAAATGTATCCATCTTCTTATTTTTGGTTAGGGTTTTGTGCACCTTGTTTCAGAAATCCATCCTATCCCAAGAATGAAGAGATTATCCTATATTTTCTTCTATTCCTTTTAAAGTTTTATATATTACATTTTAAAATCCCCTGGAATTTATTCCCTGGTATGGTGTGAGGTAGGAATAATCATTTGTTCTCTTCGTCGTGGATTATTTTCCTTTCCTCACTGAGCTGCAGTGTGTGCCTGCAATGATCTAGTTTCCATATGCATAAGGTCTATTTCTGGGCTGTCTAGTCTGTCCTATTGGGTTTATTATTTGAGCCATAACCACAGTTAAAATAAGACGTGCACATCTGACTGCACGTCTCCCACCTTAATTTGCTCCAGCAGTGCCATGACTGTTCTTACGCTTTTGCTTTCATATGCATTTCAGAAACAATTTATCGAGTTCTACAAAACGTTCTGTTGAGGTTTTTATTGAACTCATATTAAATCTATAGATCCACTTGGGGAGAATTGAAATTGTTATAATACTGAGTGTCCTGATGCATGAACATGGTATTTTTAAAATTTATTTGGATTTTTAATATCTTCCAATACAGTTTCATACTTTTTTCAGTAGAGGTCTTGCACAGTTTTCATTACATTGATTCCTAAATCTCTTATACTGTTGATATTATAATTAATAATTATAACTCTTTGTTGCTAGTGTGTAGAAATGTAATTTATTTTTGACTATTGATCCAGCAAATTTGCCAAGCCGTCTTTCTTATTCTGAGAGGTTACCCAACAATTCTTTTGTGTTTTTGATATAAGCAATTGTATTGACTATAAATAGATTTTGTTTCTTCCATTCAAATAATTAAAACTTTTATTTCTTTTTCTTATCTTACCTCCCTGACTAGGAGCTCTGGTACCATGGAAATAGTTACAAATCTTGTTTTATTCTTGACTTTAAAGGGAATTCACCTTGTAATTTTCCTTTTTCATACTGTCCTTTTCAGGCTTTTGTGTTAAAGTTTTGCTGGTCTCATAGTATGATTAGGAGAGATTGGTTTTGTGGTTTTGTTTTGTTTAAGTTTAATAATGCCCAGTCTTCCCAAGTGTGTATAAGTCTTCTTGTATCAATAGTGGCAGTAGGGGCTTCCCTGGTGTCGCAGCGGTTGAGAGTCCGCCTGCCGATGCAGGGGACATGGGTTCGTGCCCCAGTCCGGGAGGATCCCACATGCCGCGGAGCGGCTGGGCCCGTGAGCCTTGGCCGCTGAGCCTGCGTGTCCGGAGCCTGTGCTCCACAACGGGAGAGGCCATAACAGTGAGAGGCCCGCGTACCGCAAAAAAAAAAGAAAAAATAGTGGCAGTAAATTTGTTTGAAAAGAATCACATTGTAAAATTTCAGATTGTAAAATGCAATGTGTGTGACGCAGCCATTTCACCCCGGGGAAATTACCCTATGGGTATACTCAAACAAGTATACAGAAATATATGTACGAGGATGTTTATTGCTGTAATAGCAAGAAACTGGAAACCAAAGACCTAATGAAGAATTAGTTTTAAAAAGAGAAATGCAATATTTTGTTGCCATTACAAAGAGTGAAGTAGATCTATTTGTGCTGATGTGTAAAGTTCTCCAAGATCTATAATTAGCGTAAAGCAGGTGGCTGAGCAAGGAAAAAAAAAATATATATATATATATATTTATATATATACACACACATATACCATTTATGAACTTTCTAGAAGCCAGCTCTGTGGAGCTGCATAGGAGCTGTAAGACTTTATATCCTTCCACGTCATGAAGATGTGCTCTTTTTATCACTTAAGTGTGTGTATGACTCCGCATATATATACCCTGCTGCTGGGATGGAGGAGGGCCTGTTAGGTGAGGAGGTGGCCTCACTGTCAGCTAACTGCACAGTGTTTCACCTGTTTCCCCTCTGGCCCTTGAGGTCTGTCACCCATCCTAGAAAGGAAGCTCTGCATTAGTCCCAGGTTTGGCCTGAAGACTAGAACAGTTGGAAATGTTAAGTTGACATAAGTAGGAAGCGCTGTAACCTCTTGCAAGCGTTGCTATGGAAACCAGAGCCTGGGCGGTCTCCACGGAAACCATTCTCAGCCTTCCCCCCTGAAGGAGTTACCACCCACTGGTGCTAGTCTTACTTATTGGGACCTCAGAGCATCAATAAATGCTTAGGGAGGGAATGCTGGATTGGCTTCTGCCCACCCTGGAGATGCCTGGTGGGCTCTGGGCACCACCTGCCGTCCACCTGGGAAGGAGAAAGAGACCGTCCCCATGGGATGTGCCCTTGTGGGGAGGCACAGCACCCACATATGAAGCAGACACACGAGGCAGTGCATGCAGCATCCCAGGAGGGAGAAGGGGCACTGGAGTTTGGAGGTCCAGGGGTCTGGACTCTGCCACTGACCACCGGTGTGGCTGTACAGCTACAGTGAGTTAACACTGTCTCTGGGTTTCAACCTGCCCCTGTTTAAAGTGGAGAGTTTGGACTAAGTCATTCTGAAAAGACTAAGTCTTTTCCAGCTTTAAGAACACTGGTTTGCATGTGGCCTGGCAGCATGGGGCTCAGAGGAGAGAGACCAAACAGTGACCAGGGCAGGCTTCCCAGGAACTCCTCTGAGCTTTGAAGGATGGTGAGGAAGAATGGTGCGGGGGGGGGGGGGGGGAGGGCAAAATGCAACAGGGACAAGAGGTACGCCCTCCATGGGCCAGAGGACATGGCACCTACGGCCCTCCCGGGGCTGAGTCCTCTGAGGGAGGCTGAGGGACTGGAAGGGAGGCTTGGAGTCCAGGGCTTGGGGGCACCAGGGATGGGTGGTGCCGTTCCAGGACGGCGGGTCCAGAGCATCGGTGAGGCCCCGAGCCTGGGTCTCCTGGCCCTTGCTCTGTGCTGCGTATTCTCCCGGAGCACAGAGCGAGCCTACCACCTGTGAGAACAAGTGCTCACATGTCCTGTCTGGCCCCGCAAGAGTGAAGGCCCTGCCGCTAACTGGGCAGCAGTGAGATAATAGGGTGGGGGGGATGGGGAGGACGGGTAGACCATGACTTGGACCAGCATCCTTGTCCAACACTTACTGAGCCAGGACCCATTGTGTACAAGCACATGCCAGGGACTTGCGTTGATTCATTTGTTCATTTCTTGCCTCGTCTCTGGGGTGGATATGAATCTCATAGCTGCAAACTCAGTCATGCGAGAAAGTATCTTTATTTTTCTATAATAATCTATCTGTAGAACAATCTAGTTCTCAAATCCTCATTTAGCCTGGTGGCAGAAAATGTCATCTTGATGATTTGGGGGTGAATGCAGCTGTTACTTCCATTTTAAGGGCGATCAATTAAGGGTTCACCCTTTTCATAGGTTTTTGCCTGCTCCCCCGCTCCAGGGCCCAGCATCTGAGTCACGGGCTTATATTTGGCATTTTCCCCACCAACAGGGCTTTGATGGGAGGTGGCGGCTGCCTCCTATTGTAATTTCTAGGAACACGTGAAGACTGCGTCACCCAATGCCCTGTGGGCAGAGGGAGGTGGTGGCGTCCTCTCCGGAGTTCCCTTTGTCACCATGTAGTTGCTGGACCTGCTTCTTGAGCCCATAGTGATTCTCTGAGCTACCCAGGATCCTATCAATGAATCCCTTTCTGGCTAAATTAGCCAGAATTCTTCCTTGTTTGTGTAACAGTTTTACTGAGCAGAAGAGCCCTGTGGGTAAACTCAGAAAACCACTTCATTCTCCCCTTTCCTTTTCAAACCTGCTCTGTGGGGTCAGTTCTCCCTCAAGCCTGGATGAAAGGTCAGTTTCTTGGTTTTTCAGGTCAATCCAAGATAATAAAAATGCCCTGGGTCACTTTTAGCCACAGAAATCCGACTTCAGTAATTACAGCGTGGAGTTACGCAAAACAGTGGAGACTCCAAACTTCACGGAAGCTGGAGCTGTCCCCTCCACCGTGGAGACCCACGCCACAGGGAAGCCCCACCGGTTCAGGCAGGGAGAGCCCTGCCAGCAGCTCCCCCCCCCAAACCGCCCGCCTCCCCCCCCCCCCCCCCCCCCCCCCCCCCCGCCTCGTGCTTCCACTCCTCCCCGCCCCGGGCTGCTGGGTGACGGAGGGAGGAGACAAGGGGCCGGAGAAGCCACCGATGGGAGACTTCGGCACCTGTGGGAGCTTTTGATCCCCCCAATCCTCACCTCCTGCTGCATCTCAGCGCAGGTGATCTCTCCGCCAGCTCCAGGCTTCTAGGGCTGGGTCTAACCATCCCAGGCCAGCTCCTGAGACATTCATGGACCCTTTGATGCCATGCTTCTGCAACATGGGCATTCCTGGCATAGCCAGCTCCCCTTGCTCTGTGCTCCACTAGGGCTGCTCTAGACAGCCCGTCACCGCTAGCCCCTACACGTGCTTGTCACACACCAGGTCCTCAGGGTCCCCTATCCTAGCCACAGAGGACACATAGCAAGTTCTCTGGCACGCTCAGGGAAGCCCCTCTCACTTGGCAATCATTGAGGCTGACCATTCTCTCCTTAGAGACGCTCTGTCCAGGTAGCATCCTGGGGTTGCAGGATTGGTTTGGGGCCACCTCCTTTCCAAGCCCTTTATTTTGGAATGTCTGTCTAGGGGGCACTATCCCCCTCTTTTCTCAGATCCCAAAGGGGTGTAACAAGTCTCCTCCTTGGCGCTGACCTCAGGTGATGAGGGTCAGGGGCACCAGGGCAACCTCACTTGCCTCTGACTTCTTTTTCTCTCAGCTTGTGGGCTCTTCATCTACACTCAGAGGGGGGATGCGGGGAGAAGGGGGAAGGGCCCCCGTGGGCATCCCGGGCAGCTGGTTCTGTGACTGCGGAGGGACTGGAGCAGTGAGTCTGACCTGAGGCCATCTCTTTGCACCCAGCCCAGGCTGGGCTGGGAGTTCCAGAAGCTGTGCGAGGGGGGAGGTTCTGACATTCCAGGGCTCCTGGAAACTGAGGGTGCCCAGCCTGCATCTTGGATGTGAAAGGAAGTTTGCCAGCCTCATCTCAGGGAGATGGGTCAGATGATGCCCTGCACATCAGTGGTCGCAGGTCAGCCATGGGAGACAGTGGGTGAACTCTGGACTACCAGACCTGGGTTTGAATCCCATTTCTGCCACTTACTGGCTGTGTGGTTGTTTTGGTTATCTATTGCTGAGTAATAAACACTGCAAAACCTGTGGCTCAGGATAACAGGTATTCACTCAGGATTTTACAATGTGTGCAGGGCTCAGTGGAGATGGCTTGATTTTGCCCTATGTGTCATGAGTTGGGTTGTCTTAATGGGGGAAAGAAGATCCTCTTCTAAGATAGTTTCACATCAGTTCAGAACTCAGCTGGGGCAGGCAGCCAAGAGCCTTGACTCTCTTCCAAATGGGCCTGACTCCACCTGACTGCTTGGGCTTCCCCACATCATGGAGGCTGGGTTCCAAAAGGGAGGAAGCCAAAGCTCCTAAGCCTTCTTAATGCCTGGGCTTCGAGGTCCCAGCACATCATCTCCTCTTCATTCCATTGGTCTAGCAGTTCTGAGCCTGACCCAGATTCAAGAGGAGATACAAGCTCCATCTCTCTCTTTTTTTTTTTTTTTTTTTTTTTTGTGGTACATGGGCCTCTCACTGTTGTGGCCTCTCCCGCTGCAGAGCAGAGGCTCCGGACACGCAGGATCAACGGCCATGGCTCACGGGCCCAGCCGCTCTGCGGCATGTGGGATCCTCCTGGACCGGGGCACGAACTCATGTCCCCTGCATCAGCAGGCGGACTCTGAACCACTGTGCCACCAGGGAAGCCCCTAAGCTCCATCTCTTAGAGAAGTAGCACCCGTGTACATGAAGGGGTGAAGTTGTTTGGGGCCATCTTTGGATACAAGCTACCACAGTGAGCTTCAGCAAGTTATTTAATCTCCCCAAGTCTCATTTTCCCCCTCTGTAAACTGGAGATAAAAATATCTGTCTCGTTTGGTTACTGATAGGATTAAATAAGCTCTCATTTGAGCTCACAATAGTTGGAAGAATGTAAAGTAGCCCATGGCTCAAAAGAATCCAATGTTAATATTAGACAATCCTGTGCACACGTTACGCCAGAAGACGGTGGAAAACTTTTCCCATCGTTAGTCCTTTTGGCATCTGCCTCTGACGTCTCCTGTCTCTGGTCTCTGGCCTCTAGGGTCCTCACCGGAGATCCCCCCAAGCCTTCCTCCCCTTCTCCTGGCCATGCAGCAAAGTGCCTGGGGGTCTGGGCTTCACTCCTGGAAGGTCTTTTCCTGGCGCCACTTGGTGGGGGGGGGGGGCGTCTAGGCTATCAGCTTCCCTAGGTTGGGACACATCCTGTGGAACGATGTTGACATTGCCCACCCCTCCCAACCCCAAACCCCTCCCCATGGGCTCCCACTAATTGAGAGGGATTTATTGTTGTAAAACTATAACCGACCTCCTGGGGGCCTCCACAGGTCTCTTTGTGGTAAAGTTAGCTGGAGAGGGAGAGAATGAAGCCAGAGAAGAGAAAGAAGTGGTGAGTCCAGGCTTGGAAGAGGACAGACCACCCCCTACCCCAGCCTCTGCCTGGGCAGCCCTGGCAGTTCATCAGTGCAGCGAGGCTCCGTTCTGCAGGGCCGAGGCTGTGTCATTTCTGCAGGAAGCAGGGGCACAGCTGACCCATCCTGGGGCATCATCAGGCCTCTGGACCCAGGCGGTTAGGAGTAGTTGGCAGCAATCTGATGGAACACCAAATGGTGTGAGAAACGGGGCAGCTCTAATCAGGCTGGGAAGCAAAATTCCTTTTGTCCCGTTTCAAAAGAAATGGGAAAACCAGATTCTCTAGGTGTTCAGAAATGCCCTGTTCCTGGGAGGCAGGGCAGGCCTGGGCTGTGGTGACTGGAGACCTTACAATGTGGGGTTGGAGGGGTGAGATGCATTCTGTTTCAGGAGAGCCCCCATCCCCCAGGTGTCACGGAGGACATCTCAGCCCCTAACCACCCAGGCCGCACCCACCTCCTTGGCCTGCAGTGCGGATGGAGCCCCAGCACCCCCCCAGGTGGTTTCTCCCCTCGGGGAACCTGTCACCGCAGAGCCGCCCCACACAGCCTGCCCGGTTGGCTCCAGAGACCCCTGTAGGGCCTGAGCTCCTCATTCTGGCCACCGTTACCCAGGAGACCTCTGTCACCAAGGCTCCAGGGCTAGGCTTTGCTGAGCAGAGATCGTGCCTCTGAGACCAGGAACGTTTCCAGTTGGCTCTCCTCCAGCTGGCTTTGTGCTCTTGTCTGTCATTCCTGGTAATGCAACTCGCATTGACCAGAACTGGGACAAGCTCTGGGTGGAAAAAACAGTATTTCAGTGACTTGCACCAAGTCTCGGGCTCCAGGGGCCCCCTCGGGCAGTCCTGAGCCTGGGGGCTTCCATGCCCTGGCTCAGGAGGGCCGTCTTCCACGAGTTTTGTGAGGCAGCCACGTGGCCGCCCCTCCTCGGGGCAAGTGGGCATCCAGCAAGTGAGAACACCCCACACCGCTGCCCGCAGGGGGTCGAGAGGAAACCCTCACCACACCCAATCCTGCCTCTGCACAGAGAGGGTGTCGTCCCAGTTTTCCAAGCCGTTAAGAGAAGGCCTTCTGCACATCACTCGGCTCACCCGGGCTGCAGGCTGGGATGGAACCAAAAAGGCGCTGAGTGAGGAGATGATGTCAGTCATTCACTCAGTAAACGGCTCTGAGCCATCCTGTGTGCTGGGTCCTGTCCAGGGAATGGGAACAGAGGTAAGCAGGACACAGCCTTGCCCTCTGGGAGCTCACAGACCTCATAGCCAGCCTCTCGGCCTGGGTAGACCTGCTATCTAGACCAAGATACGAAACACGGGCTTTCGGAGCATGGTTGAGAGCCTACAGTGTGGCAGGCGCTGGGCATGGGATTGTGAACAAGAAACAGGCGCTGCCCTCTTAGAGCCCGAGGTCTGGTAGGAGAGAACAAACCGGAAGTTATCGGGCATTGTGCTGTTATGATGGGGAAGTCCAGGGTATCATGAGGGATGGGGGTGTGGCCCAAAAAAGCAAAGCAGGGGACCTGTGTGTTGGATTCATATTAAATGTTATCCTCTGTCCTCAAGACCAGATGTTTTCACAGTTTTGTGATATTACTTGTTTCACTTTCCTTTTGACCTTGGCCGAGTTCCCATCAGACAGAAGCCTCAGCCGTTCCTGCACAAGGAGATGGTGATCAGACCCCACAGACAGCCACCAAAGCCACCCTCACACACTCATCCTCCCTCAAGGCCGAGGGATGGGACACCGCTCCTCGGATTCCATGACCTCTGCTCCTACTGAGAAAGGAGGGCCGGAGTTTGACGGGGACACAGTGAGATGAGCAGAGTCCTGCACGGTGGGGACTTGAGACCACATCCTTCCCCCTCCTTCAACCCGCAGCCGGGGCTGGGCAGAGCCTCCCATCGGCCTGCCGCCCCTCCAGGTCCTTTGGCAAAATTTCAAACCTCACTACTTAACTCTGAATTCCCACATCACCAACCCAAACGCTCTGCTCAAACCTCTCCATTACACGTGAGATGACGAGGGTCCCGGGGCTTATGACTCCTTCAAGCTTAATTAAATTCAAGCTTAATTAAATATCTGCTGAGCAACCTTTCCAGACTTCTCTGGATTCCCCCGAGAGGAGCTCATCCTGCCTTTTCTTCTGGGGGCTGCTAAGGCCTGTCCCTTGGTTCTTGCGAGAAACAGCTGACCTTCCCATGACCCAGTGACCGTTCCAGCCCTGGTTGTCTCTCTGTGCATATGCCGGTTGGCCCTGGTCTCAGCTTCAGTAGAGGCAGGAGACCAGACTGTGTGGAGGAAGACAGTGGTCACTCGAGTCTTATCTCACTGCACACTCTCAAGTCCCCTCTGGATCCGACGCCTCTTGGGCCACTTTGGACCCTCTCGCTTATCTGTGGGTCACTGGCCACCAGCCCCAGCCTTTGCTGAGATCACCGCCTCTGTGTGGACTCAGACCCCCTCAGCTGAGCAGCCTCTGGCCTCGGGTGCGCGCTGTACATTTCCTGCCTCTCGGGCTGCCCTGGGCATGAGTGTGTGAGACGCCGCATCCACCCATGAGCAACTGGAAAGCCCACCAAGTCACACCCTACATGTGAACCAACGAGAAAGGGGAGACTGTGGACAAATTCTCTCCCTTCTCTTCTGCAGGACTGTGCTGAGAAACAGTTATTTAGACAGATTCTCAGAAGATGGTCCTGGGGCACTGAGCAACCAGTTACATTTGTCACCAATCTGCACTCAGCTGCATAACACACTCCGGAACTGGCTCCCTCTCCGTCCCAGACGCACTCCCTTTCCCTCTCCTGCTCTCTGAGGTCACCCTCCCTAACGAAGGAGTGGCACCGTGGCTTTGCTTCTTGCTCTGCTTTCCAAGGAACCCAAACCAGGCCGCCTCAATTTCCTTTCTGGAGCACCTCGTCCACTCTGCGGGATGCTCCTGGGGCCACAATCAGCAACCCCACTGTCCCCTCTGAGACGGGCATGTGGCCATCTAGCTGGTCAGCACCTCACCTTCTGGCCACAGAAACTGGCTCAGGAAGAGCCATGGGACCCACCTGAGTTTTCCCTGGGAATTAACGTGGACACTGGGGGCCTCATACACCCGTAAGGTCATTGCCTTCCTTCTTCTCCACCAGTGATGGATTCCGTCTCAGCCACTCAAGACCCAGCTGGACTCCTGCTCCCGGGAGACTTTCTTCAACATCCTGCCCCAAAGAGATCTCAGCTGCTTCACTCACTAACACCCGGGATCCCCATCACGGTTGCCTCTCCAGCCCCCTCGCTACCATCCTCAGGCCTTGCTCTTCTAGCCAGTTGTTTGAAGCTGTTACTGTTATGTAGGCACTCGCGTACCTGTCTCTGCTCGACATGGAGTTCTGCCAGCAGCCCGTGTGGATTCGTTGGCCAAAATGCAGCAGGTGGGCATTCCGCATAGAAAGAGGCCAGGCTGTTGAACATAAGGTGAGTAAATTGTCCAGGTTTGCCCAAGATTTTGCCAGCTTTCCCACTGACTGTCCCATGTCCCTGGAAACCTGCATTGCTGGGCAAACTGGCACCGTTGGTCACCGTCCAACGGGCAGGAGGGTGCCTCGTTCCAAAGTGAGGGGTGCAGCCTGAACAGATTCAGCCCAGACACCATTCACGTATTCATTTAACACAATGTGTTGAGCTCCGACTATGTGTCAGTCATTCTTCTAAGTGTGTTTACTAGGGGTGAACAAGACCTGGTCCCTGCCCTCAAGAGCTTGTAGCTCAGAGCAGAGGTCAGGAAATCTTTTCCGCAAAGGGCCAGATCAGAAATATTTTTGGCTTTGCACACGCCATAGTCTCCGTCGTATCTACCCAACTCTGCCATTATAGCTACAAACAGTTAAATTGGGCGTGACTGTGTTCCAATAAGACTTCGCAGGCGGCAGCCCCAGGCGTAGAGGTAGAGACAGACACACAGACCCTCAGGACGCCTGTCGGGGCCCAGCCCAGGGAGGGCCTGCTGCTGGCTTGAGCCGGCACCGTAGGCCGCCACGTCATGCATTGTGTGGTCCCACGGTCGCCACCATGGTCAGCTGGACCTGTTGGTGAACACCTGACCGTCCTGAGGCTGCCAGTGGTTGATATAGGGGGACTGGCCAGCAGAGACCATGGCCGCTGGCTGGAACAGTGGTGGCAGGAGACAGAGCTGAAAGGCTGGAGGGGAGAGCAGAGTCAGGAGACCTTCTGGGGCCTCCAGCCCTCCAAGCACTGAGCCATGGCCCCAGGGGGCGCAGCCCAGGGAGGGCTTGCTTTGGGCCCGCAATGGAGCTGAGTCCTCTTGCCTTTATTTCCATGGGCATCCTTACAATGAAACAGCTTCCTCCTCCTTTCCTTTCTTTCTTGTTTAACGACTCAGTGATTTGTAGTAAAATTATAAAGCATGTGACTATCATCCTCATCCAGTATCTATAATAAATCTGTTTTTCTTTTTTTTTTCTTTCTTTTTTTTGTGTTTTTTTTTGCGGTACGTGGGCCTCTCACTGCTGTGGCCTCTCCCGTTGTGGAGCACAGGCTCCGGACGCGCAGGCTCAGTGGCCATGGCTCACAGGCCCAGCCGCTCCGCGGCATGTGGGATCTTCCCGGACCGGGGCACGAACCCGTGTCCCCTGCACCGGCAGGCGGACTCTCAACCACTGCACCACTAGGGAAGCCCTAAATCTGTTTTTCTTGAAGGGATCTGAGCGAGTTCCCTACAACCAACAACCCTCATGCACCCCAGATCCATGTGAAGACAGAGCACCGTGGGGACACAGAGGAAGGGCCTAATCTAGGCTTGGGGGTCAGGAAAGTCTTCCCAGAGAGATGCGCGTCCAAAGCCAGGACCAGAGGGCGGTACGAGTACCCCGGGGATGTGGGGGAGGGGGAGAGGCCCATCACTTCTTTGACCTTCAGGTGGCAACATCTGGACCAAGTGGCCCCTACCGCAGGCACGGGGTAGACAGGACCCTCCATCAGCCTCTGCTAACCTGCACCCAGCGAAGTCGGAGCAGCTCCCCTGCCCCCGCCACCTCTGCCATGGAGACCACCCTGGTTTCAGTGGACGGAGCCTCCCCAGTGCCCTCTGGGGGCCTCGACCTCCTCTTCTTCATGGAAGGGAAGAATCTGCACCATCCCCGGGTGCAGTCGACGGGCACTGTGCTGCCTGCACCACCCCAGAGAGCTTTCGTCCAAAACACCCTAACCCAGTGTTTCCCAAGGAACTAGGTGAGATTATACCCCTGCGGCTCTGAGACTGGTGGGAGTGTCTGACCATACACGACTCCCTTCCCGGTCCCATCAGAGAGGATCCCCAAGTCCCAGCTGCACGCAGAGCCCCTGCTCTCCCCTCTCCCCACAGCCAGGCTGCCTCATCCTGGAGCAGGAATCATTTCCTGCCAGGAGGCTTCTTTGCTGCCTGCGAGAGACACCAGATCCAGCTCCCCAAGTAAATAGGAGCAGCTGGAAGTCGCACATGAGACGCGCAGCAGCCCGGCGCTCAGGCCCTCTCCGCAGGTGCCTCCCTCCCCCGAGGGAGGACTGATGGTAGCTTGCTGCAGGGGTCCCCAGCCTTGGGCCCTGGGGTCACCCCACTGTGGCAGGGATGGGGGACGTTAGGCCTGACATTGTCTCCGGGGATATGCCACCCCTATCTGCTTCCATGTCCCATTAGAGGAGTCTGGATTCGCTCCACCTACCCAGGCCTGGGCTTCTCCAGGAACCGGGGGCACACGCCATATTTGCCCAAACCTAGGGCAAGCCTGGGTATGAGGCATCTCCCACTTGGCCATTAAGAAGATGCGTATGCAAAAGCAATAGTTTTCTCAAGTGAGAAGATCCAATTTGAATATACAGCCTATTAGGGGTGTGTGTGCCATTGTTCAAATGTCTCAGGGAGTCGTTCATGGGTGCGTTTTTAAAGACATATTTTAATTTCATAAAAGGTAACTAGTACATTAATTTGAAAATGTTGCTCCTTTCCGCTTTCACATTTTATGGAACATTTTTATCTCAACTTTTCACTAGCCTCTTGGGTGTCTGTGTCCTCACCATCCCTTGGGCCAAGTTAAGCCACCAGGGGCTTCCGAAGCCCATGACCTCCGCTCGAGGCTCAGTTACTCAGATTCAGCACTTTTTGAATCCCTGTGTGACACAATCACTGGCCATTTTATCCCATAAGTGCCCCTTCCTGTAATGTTGGAGGCTTAGAGTTTTTATTTAACCTTAAGATAAATGTGACTTCATTCATAACTGGTGATGTGGGACATCCCAGGCACCCGGGCATTATCATCACTTCTACGAGGGTGGTGAGGCTCTTTGTGCCCGGTTGGGGAGGAGGGCTTTGGGGGGGAACCTTGGCTCTCTGTTACCTCCAGCAGGTGCTATGGGGCCTAGGATTCAGGTGGAGTCGAGCCTCCAGTTGCCTCCTGGTTTGAAGTGAGGGCTGGGACAATGGTGATGGTTGCAGCTGTCAACTAGCAGGTGTTTATCGGCTCCGCCGTGCGCCCAGCCTGTGCCAGGCCCGCAGGCAGAGAGGGGATGAGAGCCGTCGCTGGGAGTGCGCCCAGCCTGTGCCAGGCCCGCGAGGCAGAGAGGGGATGAGAGCCCTCGCTGGGAGTGCGCCCAGCCTGTGCCAGGCCTGCAGGCAGAGAGGGGATGAGAGCCGTCTCTGGGAGAGACAATTAAGAAGGACCGTTTCTGTTTAGAGCTCCGTGCCCAGTGCACTGCGTAGTGGAGGGCCAAATCAGGCGGAACAGACCAGGAGAGAAGTCTGCTCTCCACCACGTGCTGACTGGGGGAGGCTGGAGGGCGGGCTGCGCCCACTTCGGCAGCAGACTGGTCACTCTGTGATGGCTCAGGGTGTTTGAAGAGCCCCGAGAGGATCTCAGAGAGGGGAGGGAGGGCCAGGCACAGAGACCCAGAGCGCTGTCGTGGAAAGAGCCCGCACCTGGGAATCGGAGAGCTGCCGCCACTCATGCCTCCATTCACATCTGTTTCCACATCTGTAAAACAGTTCCCTTCCAAGGCAAGGTCCTGTTCATATCTATTTCTAGTGACAAGTCCTCTGTTTTATGGGGTCACCCTTACTTTTCTTTTTTTTTTTTTTTGAGATTTTGGTTTTGATGTGGACCATTTTTAAAGTCTTTATTGAATTTGTTACAATATTACTTCTATTTTATGTTTTGGCTTTTTGGCTGTGAGGCGTGTGGGATCTTAGCTCCCTGACCAGGGATCGAACCCACACCCCCTGCGTTGGAAGGCAAAGTCTTAATCACTGGACCGCCAGGGAAGTCCAGGGGTCCCCCTTACTTTAATCTCCAAACAGAAAGACTTGTGATTTCATCCCACATTCAGTGGGAACCCTGGCGTCCCCACAATAGTCTTAGAAGTCCCAGGGGAAACGGTCCTGGGTCCTACAAGTCTGTATATCTGACCCACATGGAACACCTCTCCAATTCCCTTCTCCCATAAAGGATGACTGACATAGGCTATTGGAGTGCGGGATACTCTATGGAAGCCCAGGGCTAGTGGATTATAACATACAGAAACTTAAAACGTACCCAAGCCCCTTTCTCTGCCCAAGGATTTCTCATCGGCCTGTGCCACCCCCTCCCCAGGTGCTCTGATGCCAGATGTTCCACAGCCTTGGGAAGTCTTGGCAGTACCTCACCCATGCAGGCTGTTTGTGTAATTTCAGAAGCATAGGGAGTATTTCTGAAAGTGTTTCCCCTTTGCTCTCTTGAGTTCTTCTTTGAGTTATAGCTTGTCCCAGTTTCATTGTAAATATCCCAACAAAGAAGAAATCACGTGGCCAAGCAGTTAAAGGAGGAGTAACGAGTAACGAGTAACGACTGATGATGAGAAGCAGATGGCCTGGTAGTGTGGGGAGAGCAGTAGAAGGGAGGGGGCGCTGGAGGAGTTGGGAACCTGAATTCTCAAGCTCACCAAAGGCTGTATCTGCTGTCGTGATTGGAGATGCTTTATGGGGTGACAATAAGGTGCCCCCGAGAACTTTCATGTAAGGTTAGGTAAGGTCATCCTCTGAGAATGGAACTTATTACAGCAGCACATGGGAGGAACAGTAATAATTAAAATATCATCTATAATAATATGACGATAATGTAACAGGTATAACCTGCTTCACCAACTTAGATTACAAATATGTTCACATTTCCTTTATTGCCCCAATTCATTGTTTTAGTCCCCGTGTGTCTTTGGGGCACGAAGAGAGCTGCCCCATATTATTCAAAAATCTCAGCGTCCAGGGGGAGGTCAGCTTTGTTTCTTCACACCAGAAGAATCAGGGTCCCAAGAGCCCACCGCTACGATTGCTCCTGGCTGTCACAAGGTGTCGCTATTGAAGCTCGCGCTCGCAGACGATGCTGCTACCCTGGAGGGTGGGATGCCCTTCACGGACTAGGTGCGGGATTACAGCTCTTCTTAGTCTACTTTCCCACACTCAGCCATCACTGCCCAAAGCACGGCCCCTGGGGCGTGGAGGCTGGGTGGGAAGGGTAATTAGCATACGCCACCTTCCACACCGGCCTCAGCCCTCCTCCTGTGAAATGAGAGCAGCACATCAGCCCAAATCCCCCTTCACTCAAGGTGATTTAATCGGAGGGCTTCTCTGCTCTTCCCTGCCACTGCTCCTTGGATCACCCTAGCTCACCTGAACAGGTGTGCCTGACTTTGCATCTCAGAGATCAGGGCTGGGATGTGGGTGTTTCTGTCTTCAGAGAGCCCCAGGGAGTCTCACCCCTACCAGCAGGGGCGGGCCAGCTTCTGCTAAGCGCCACAGCTCACACCCCAAGAGAAAGAGGCTGGCACCCTGGTGGCTCACCTTTGCGTAACCAAGGGGGCACACAGAACAGGGTAGTGGTTACCAGAGGTGAAAGAGGGTGAGAATTGTGTAAAGGGGATCCGCTGTACGGTGACGGATGAAAACTCCATTTTTTGTGGTGAGCGTGCTGTAAGGTATGTAGAAGTAGAAATATAATGTACACGTGAAACATGTGATGATATAAAACAACGTTACTTCAATAAAAAAATGAATCTAAAACTAAAATAAAGAGGGCACACAACTGATCCTTCTCCAGAGGAAGAACGTCTGTTCCAGGTATCGCTGTCTCTGCCTCAACCAGGAGCTCTTAACCTGGGAATCAGGAGTGAAATCCAGGGGCGGCATCATGAACTGGTTGGGGAAAAGCATTATGTATTTATTTTCACTAATCACTGATTGAAACTAGCATTTCCTTCCTTTGTGCTTACAGGCATCACACCACAGTAGTACATACGGTGCCTGGGACTTTGTCACCAGTAGAAATCACAACTATTTTCATATAGCACCACAATTGCTGTAGATATTTTAAAATGTTATTTCAGCTCAGCGTATCACTAATTCAAGATCATGATAAGTTATTGAACCTGTCACTAGACCTCCTTTATCCAAGGCCTCGATAAAGCACATATATTGCTCTATCACGATTCTTAAATTCTGTTCATTGTATTTCAGTATATTTGGTTTCCTTTACCATCCTATGTCTTTTACTTCATGCATTTAAAACTATGATCCTGGGCTTCCCTGGTGGCGCAGTGGTTGAGAGTCCGCCTGCCGATGCAGGGGACGCGGGTTCGTGCCCCGGTCTGGGAAGATCCCACATGCCGTGGAACGGCTGGGCCCGTGAGCCGTGGCCGCTGATCCTGCGCGTCCGGAGCCTGTGCTCCGCAACGGGAGAGGCCACAATAGTGAGAGGCCCGCGTACCGCAAAAAAAACAAACAAACTATGATCCTGGGGAAAGTGCATAGGCTTCCCCAGACTGCAGGAGGAATCCATGACACAGAACTCATTAAGACCCATGGCCATCCAGAGAGCAACTGGCCACTGTTTTGTTTAAAAAAAAGAAAAAGCACCTCACCACAGTTCTAAGAGCTGATATTTATGGAGCCCTTACACATGCCAGACATTTTCTATGTGTTGTTGCATCACAGGTAGAGCTGTTATTTCCATTTAAAGCTGAGGCACTGGTGCACTGAATGACGTAACTTGGCCATGAGAACACAGCGGTCAGCGTAGGAGCCAGGAGTCAGCCTTGACCTTTTAACCCAGCGCTGAGATTTCACCATTTTCAGTCAGGCTGCCTCCAAGGTCCCAGGGAGCTCGACCTGAGTGTAGCTCACCCTCGAGGGCTGAGGGCCGGGCCATAGCCAGCTCAGGCCAGGGGAGGGAGGTGGTCTCAGGGGGTCCAGTGTTCAGCCCACCTGGGGTGACCGTGGCCTGCTCTCATCTTATAGGCACCAGGCAACCTCCAGTCCCCCAGGGTCACCCTGGCTCCCTGCCCCTTGCGGGCCTGGATAAACCTGACCAGAACCCCAGTGTCACGGGCTGAGGGGCACAGGGCCCTCCCCAGGACAGCCACACACTCCAGGGCTCACATCCTTCCTCATCTTTCTTTTCCGTGCTGCTTCAGGCCATCAACCACCACGACTTCCTTCCCTGGTTCCACAGCGTTTGCTCATGCCAGGCACTGCAAGATTTTCACCATTTACTAGAGATCGTCCAGGTCACACATGCCCTCTGCCATCCTTCTCGTTCTTTCCTGCTTCCTAACACTCTCCCGTCTCCCTTCTTCCTTCCTCCTTTTCTGAGGCAATAGATCCTGGCCCCTTTCTCTCTTGGGACAGTTCCTCCCATTTTCACCTCCAAAGACTTTCCCCAATACTTTCTTTTCTGAAGGGGAACTTCGGTAAACAACATTTTCTCAATCTAACTAATTGCTAAACTGAGTCCTGTCTTAGTTCAGGCTGCTGTAACATAATACCATGGACTGGGCAGCTTAAACAACTAACAGACAGTTAGTTCTCACAGTTCTGGAGGCTGGAAGTCCGAGATCAGGGCGCCAGGATGGTTGGGGTCCAGTGAGAGCCGTCTTCCTTGTCCCAGACTGCTGACTTCTCACTGTGTCCTCACATGGTAGAAGGAGCAAGGGAGCTCTCTGGGGCACTAATAGGGGCACTAATACAGGCACTAATACGGGCACTAATCCCATTCATGAGGGCTCCACCCTCATGACCTTATCATATCCCAAAGGCCCCACCTCCTAATACCATCACATTGCGGGGAGAGGGTGGGATTTCAACATATGAACTGGGGGGGGGGCACAAACATTCAGTCCATAACAGTCCCCAAGTGTCCCAACCGAGGGAAGAGGGAGCCCTGAGTAGGTGACATGTTTGAACTTGGTCCTTGGAATTGAACATCACTCATTCACATCATTGATACCGTGGCTTTTTCAGCTGATCCTCTGGGCCGTCCAGCTACCAGGAGCCACGGAGGCATCAGCTGGGCACTGAGAAAGCCCACCCTGTAGCCCCAACCCCATCGGCCTGCCCACTCAGGATGGGGCTCTGCCCTGAACACACTCCGCACCCTCACAGAGTGTCAAAGGTACTTCAAGGCAAAGACCCCGGGTCTGGTTTCTCTAAAGACCCCATACCTGTGTGCCTAGGTCTCCAGCTGCCTCCGCTCCCGGAGACTTTCTCTGTCTAGCTGTCCATTTTGCACTCCTTTCTGAGACAAGGCAACCCACTCTGCCCTCTGTTGTTTCCTACCCTGTCTCAGACCCAGCCACTTGCTTCCTGGGGCCAGCTACGCCTTCCCAGAGCGCAGCTGGGAGATCCAGCCAAGTGGCTTGAGCTGCCCACCAAACGTTGTGCCCGCCTGCCTCTCGGTGGAGGTGAGCAGCCTGGGCGCCCCCTCCGGTGAGGACCTACTGCCCAGCTGCTCTCAGGCCCTCGGCGCAGGGGACCTCCTATCGAAGGTCACACATTCCCAGGCCCACATCTGAGACCGGGTCACGTGGGGTCTACAGGCCTGGAGTCCCGTTCCAACTCGGGATGACTCTGAACGGCCCTCACAGCGGCAGGGGTCTCGGGGCATTGGCTGAGCCACAGCTGGGCCTGCATCCCGGCTCAGCTTCTCCATCACTCCCACTGCTTCCGTCATCTCCCTTCACAGGCGTTGGTGCTGAGAACCCTCCTTAACAAACCGCCCACACGCTGCGATCCAACTCGGAGACAGCTTTTCAGGACACCCAACCAGCAGGGCAGGCATCCTGGCTCCAGCCTGGGGTGGAAGCCAGGCCTTCAAGAGGAGAGAGTGGGGTTGGGAGGAGGTGTGGGTGATGGGGGGGCCTTTGGGTACCACTGGAGCCCCACGGTCTTGACCACTCAGACCACAGGCCTCAGGATGCCCCACATGTGCCCACAGGTTAGGGCAGCTGGTGTTGGGGTGCTTCTGTAGAGTCGCTCGGGGGACCTGCCCACCACGGTTCCTCCTCTTTTATCGTTTTACACATCAGACCACCGTGTCCTGCCATTCAAGCTGCCATTGAGATGTTTTTTGAAGTTTAGAAACCACATGCCACACCCAAGGCCTGCAGCCGGTTTGGGTTCGGAAATGGCCCTGTTCTCCGAGCCCGTGCTCACTGGCCTCTCAGAGGGGCTCAGAGCCCACTGTTCTGTCCACACAGGAGTGGACACACAGTGGCCGCTCAGGAAATATGATGCCAGTTGAACTGAATTGAAGCTGAAAGTGGTTCCACCCACAGATCACAGAGGGCACTCGTCCATCAGGACCACAAGGGCCAGGAAGAGCTGGTAAGACGCCTCTTCTGGCGGGAATCGATGTGGGCGCCGGCGCGGCAGGGAGCAGTGTGGGGTCACTACGGTGGAGCTGCAGCAGCTCTGGGTGCAGGAGGCGGTGGACCCCTGGTGAAGAGTCTGGAGAGAGAGAACATCCGGAAGATTCAGGGCCTCAGGTTCCAGTGCAGCACCGGCTGCTGTGAGGACAGCCAGGCGTCCGTGCAGCAAGTGCACCAGTGCGTTGAGCACTGCCATGCACCTCTGGCTCAAGTCCAGGCCCTGGGGATCAGCGAATTGGAGAAGTTCCAGGACCGCCTGGCCCAGTGCACCATGCATTGCAACAACAAAGCCAAAGATTCAATGGATGCGGGGAGTAAAGAGCTTCAGGTGAAGCGGCAGCTGGAGAGTTGCGTCATCCAAGTGTGTGGATGACCGCGTGGACCTCACCCCAGCCATGACCAAGAAGATGAAGGAGTCTCTCGTCCACTGGGAAATAGATGTCTGCTATTGGGCATCGGGGCTGAGGGCAGGAATCTATTTAAAAAGAGGAATGGGGGGCTTTCCTGGTGGCGCAGTGGTTGAGAATCTGCCTGCTAATGCAGGGGACACGGGTTCGAGCCCTGGTCTGGGAGGATCCCGTATGCCGTGGAGCAACTAGGCCCGTGAGCCACAACTACTGAGCCTGCGCGTCTGGAGCCTGTGCTCCGCAGCAAGAGAGGCCGCGATAGTGAGAGGCCCGCGCACCGCGATGAAGAGTGACCCCCGCTTGTCACAACTAGAGAAAGCCCTCGCACAGAAACGAAGACCTAACACAGCAAAAATAAATAAATAAATAAACAAACAAGAAAAAGAGGAATGGGGATTTGGGTCTTTAAGGAAAGTTTATGAATGAGGAAATTAAGGATGCTAGCAAGTTTCAGCAAGTTTCAGTTACTTGCCTCTGGACACTGGTTCCTCTGTGTTTCAATCCTAGAAAGTGAAATGGAAAAAACACTGGTGCTAAAATTTGGGTCAGAGATAGTACAGGAGAGTTTTTGTGAGCCTGCATTTCATGTGGCCAGGGCTTCTCCTGACGATAGGCAATCTCCCTCGTACCAAACCAGAGCCCTCCAAGTACCAGCTTCTCTTAGTACACAGATACCAACAGGCTGGCAGGTTCATCTGACACACCTACGATCTGGTGGGGTGTGAGAAGAGGTGTTTCTGTTTGTTGCCAACCTCCTGTTTGCCAGAAGGATCTCCACTACACCTTCCACAAACTGTGATAAATCAAAATCCAGGAGGTCCCTAATTTAGAACGGGAAAGGGGGCTTCTGGGGTTTTGTTTTGCTTGGTTTTGTTTTATATACAAGGGCATGAAGTTACTTAAGATGTAGAGTTGGGAGCGGTAGTTTGGATAAAAATTTTGAAAGAGTCCATTTCTGGCCATCAAGATGTGGATGTGCATTTCTTAAAATTCTCACACACGACATCTTTCAGCCTGGAAACCCTGCAAAAACGTAAGAAGCGATATCACACTGGTAGGGGAAGCAAACCTTTCCTCTCACTGGCAGCCATGGTGGGCCCTGAGGCTGTCTGCAGCAGACTGATAAGACAATCTTGCAGTGACACTCACCCTTGAAGGCAAAGAGGATTTTGATTGTGCTATGTGCTAGTGTTCAGGAATGAAGAGTGAAAGAGGAACTGTTGGCTGCTTAATTAAGAGAGTTATGAAGTACTGGCTTTGGAAAAATCTGGTTTTCAAAGAACAGAATGGAGTGAAAGTCTAAACCCAGTATTACTTACTCTGCCCCCTGAAATAACAGAGTTCTACTGAGACAGTCCCTTGGCAACACGAAGGTCAAGGGAAATAAAGACAGCAGCTCGGGGGCGAGCTGTGACTCCTTTAGTGCAAAAGAAGGACCGCCCTCTGTTACCAAATACAACTTTTGCCTGGGCTTGTGTGACATGCGTTCTTCTTGCTCCAGTTCTAGCGCCTTATAGTTTTGATAAGGACCTTGTTACTTGAAATGATAACATAGCCTGTCCGTTTGCCATTTCAAGACTGTGATATATTTTCCTAGTGGTTTGGTTTTAAAAATAAACAGGATTTAATTTTTCTTCCCCCCTCCAAAAAAAAAAAAGTCTCTTCCATTCCCTCTGCCTGAAAAGGAAGCCAGGTTTTTTGTCCAGAGGTCGGGTAAAGAAATCCCTGCAGGATGTTGTGGGTGGGGAGTACAGAGGAGTGTGGCCGGGCTTAGTGAGGTTAGAGCACCAGCTCCCCGAGCCTAGGAAGGTGCAGGCTGTTATAGTTCCCCAGAAGAGCCAGGACAAGACTCCACCTCCCCATGGAGTGGCAGGATGGCCGAAGGGAGCCTCGGGCTTGAAGGGGAAAGACCACTTAACACCAAGTTCTCCGGGGCCGCGGGGATGAGCTTCATGCCCAAGTGTTTGAAGGGACTGTTAAGTGGACACCACAGCTGTGACCAGTGTGACCTGAGACTCAGAGGCTCCCGAAAATAGTGCAGCCACTGAGGGACCCCATCCCTAGGACTTGTGCAGGTCCTGGGAGAGGGAGGGAGCCCCAGATGATGGAGCTGGAATATCCTACAGTAAAGCTTGATGAGTTCAGAGCAGGTGACATTCAATGTGAAGAAACAAAAGAAGCACAACACTCCTTTTGCTCCAGATCACAGAGTAAATCCGCGTGCAATGGACTGCATGGTGCCCCTCCGCCCAAATTTATACACAGAGTAAATCCGCGTGCAATGGACTGCATGGTGCCCCTCCGCCCAAATTTATATGTTGAAACTGTAACCCACAATGTGGCTGCTTTGGAAATAGGGCCTTTAGGAGGTGATTAAGGTAAAATGCGGTCATAAAAGTGAGACGCTGATCCGACAGGATTAGTGTCTTTATAAGAAGAGACACCGGAGCTCACGTGCACGTCCTCCTCCCTCCCTCCGTCCCCACCACGTGAGGACACAGTGAGAAGGTGGCTGAGAGCTCTCATGAGAAACCACACACTGCCGGACCTTGAATGTAGACTTCAAGAACTGTGAGAAAGAAATTTCTGTTGTTTAAGCCCCTCAGTCTGTGGTGTTTTGTTATGGCAGCCCTGCAGGTTATACACCATTCCCTCCCTAGGGATGGGTTTTGCAGCGTGCAGGAGTTTCCAGCTCCATTACATCCATTTTCATCCCTATTTTATCCATGTGGCTTAAATGTACCAGCCTCTGAAGTCAAATTTTCTTAATACCCAAGAACCATCAGTTTGCTCCCGTCAGTGCAGATGTCCATTTTCTGCCAGGTTCCCCTCCGCAAGTACTTCTGGGTCTCCTGCCCCAGGACATGCTGACAAGTCCCCCAAACGCCTGCTGGGTTTGCTTTTCCATGTGCTCCACTCTGCTGCACATGCTGGATTCCCATCAGTGAGAGCTGAACCCTGGCTCCCACTTTAAGTCTGTGCTGAAGACTGGAAAACGGGAAGAAAAGCACAGCCAAGAGGCTTGTCTCTGCCATCGGAGGCGGCCCTTCCCAGAATCCAGGGGCAACAACACCTGGCACATCTCGGGGGGAGGTCCGCCCACCTGTCTGGTGCCAGTACTTTGGAAACTTCCTTGACCATCCCAGACCCTTGGCCATGAGGCCTCTCTGCCCTTCAGGGAAACCCCACCATCCACTCCAAGAGCTGTGGTTTGGCCCTGGACCTCACCCAACGATTCCTGGGTCATTGGACGCCTCGTTCAGGCACCATCCATGAGGATCAGCTACTTGGATCCTCTGCATTGAGCCAGGGCAGGTCTGATAATTGCACACCTTTCCAAATCTCTCTGCAGCCTCCACTGGTCCTCACTCCTCCCTGAACGAGAAGCCATGCACACGTGTCTGTGCACCGTCGCCCATGATGTGCAGCCCTGAGCCCCCCTCAGAGAGGGGTCTCTGGCAGCAGAACACACTTCACAGAGATGTTTGTTACACAGACGCACCCTGAGGTGCCTTTTGCGTGACTGTAGGTGCCCCTCAGAGCCTGAGGTCTCAACAGCCTCCCTCGCAGGGTTACACTTGCTTAAGCGAGGTCCCCAGAACAAAGTCTGGCTGAGGCTTCCAGGTGAACTCAGGGCCCCTGCCCCCCGCAGCAGAAGCAACGTCAGGCTTTGAAGTGACAGGGCTTCGGAGACTTCAAAGCACCGAGGGCCACATTTAGCTCCCGATCTAGCGTCCTGTGGGCCCTCATGCAGCGGCTTTGTGCAGAGGACACATCTCGCAGGCTTGTGGCAGGGGGTGGGGCCTGAACTGGGGCAGAGGGGCGTCTGTTTGTCCTTCCACCCCGAGCTCCCGAGTCCGCCTTGACCCGCCTGCCATACGCTCTCCCTCAAATGCCCACTCACAGCTCTGAGTCCTGGGCTCACTTGAGAAGCTGGCTTTGGGTGGAAAAAAGCCAGAGGCAGCTGCAGTGGTAGTTTCAGGGGTTGTTCTCCCCCCACCAAATATCTCTGTGGCACTTTTCTGTGGGTCTTCGAATCCTCTCCCCCCTCGGCAGTGGGGTCTCACGGTGGCCCTGGAAGGTCACTGCGCACAGCACAGCCTACCCTCTAGGGTCAATGGAGGGTGGTCTGGTGTGGGTATCACCACCATCCCCACGTGGTTCCTACGTAGGGGCATCCCTGTCCCTTTCTCGTGACTGTTCTGCACACCAGACACTCCTCACACCCACACGGTTGCTCTTCTCAATTTCTCTCCTCACTGATCTCTCACCAGAATCCTTTTTAACCTCTGTTAGTCTCTACAGGTGCCCACCAGGTGTCAGCCATTTCAAGCATCTGTGCAATCACTGTTTATTTGTGGTAACAAGGCTGTTATCTCACTACAAATGTCATTAGTATCTTGTAGCAGCTACGTAGCATCCATACAGTGACTCTTAGCTTCATAGGGTCCCCAGAGAGACTCAGTAGGAATATAGTGGCAAATGCAGTTGGTGGACCAGCATTCTCCATGCAAATGTTCCCTGGGGGCCAATATTCCAAGGGAGGGTCAGTCCTTGCCCCTGAGGGGATGTGGCCCAGATGTGGCTGGCTTCTGGGTCAGCAGAAGATGGCTGTTGAATCAGCCTTCTCAGGCTGCCATAACAACATACCACAGACCTGTTGGCTTTCACAACAGTTCTGGTGGCTGGAAGTCCAAGATCAAGGTGCCAGCAGGGTTGATGTCTGCTGAGGGCTCTCTCTCTGCGTTGCAGAGGGCTATCTGCTCACTGTGTCCTCATGGAGCTCCCATTCAGTGCATGGGGCAGGAGGAAGCAAGCACTCTGGTGCCTCATCCTATGAGGGCACGAATCCTGTCATGAGGGCTCCACCCTCAGGACCTCATCTTAAGGAGATACTTAGGAAGATACTTAGGAAGGAACCTAAGTATCTTCCAAAGGTCCCATCCATAAATACCATCACATCGGGGGTTAGGGCTTCAACATACGTTTTTGGGGGGAGACACAGTTCAGTCCACAGCAGCCATCAAGGAGCAAGGATGCCCCCAGTCATCCCTTGGCACCCAGGCCACAATGGGGCTGTGCTCAGGACTGTGGGGGACTCAGGAGAACGGGGTGGCCCAGGCCAGCACCTGGCTGTTCACACTCTCCAGGAGCTCTGGATAGGTTAGTAGGATTCACATGGGATGAGCCATGAAGGAAAACTCAGATATAACCTGGGAGAAACGGACTCACTCTGTGGGTGGTCAGAGAAGGGAGGGGTCATCAATGGAGGACTTCTGGAGAACTGGCTCTGTGTCTTCAGCCTGTTAGTGGTCAACAGGTCTCCTGAGCTGGGCCACACAATGTGTGCACAGGACTCAGGGCCTTTGGAGGCAGCTCCAGTGTCATGGTGGTGGTGGGACAAGATGGCGGGAGCAGGGTGGAGTGGACTCAGAGCTGGAGGGACCACAGCCTGTGGGGTCTGTGTGGCCCAGTTGCTGTCCCAGAGAACCAAGTACCCAAGTGGATGTGAGGGCTACATTTAGACCCTGCAGGGTCTGGCTCCTGGCCACCTGGGACAGGCCCCAGCTGTGCTCCTGGGACAGGCCAGAGGGTGGATCTCTGTGCTCCCAGACTCCGTGTCCAGGTGGCTTCTTCGACATGGTCCCTTCATAGTTCCTTTGCCCAAGATTATTGGGTCACCTGAGAAGGGCCATCAGCAACCAGCTCTTCTCTGAGGTCAATAAGGGTAGCCCAAGACAAGGTTACTCAGCATCATCGAATCTATTTATTTGGCAAATCAGATTATTCAAATTAGTTTTCCAGTTAATTGTCCTAGGTTCACACATGTACATATACCCTGTGTATCTCAGATTTTTCCAGATTAGGAGTACAAATAAGGCCAGACAATGTCCCTAAGCCTCCACGGGTTTTAGTAGTGAAAATTTCAGCCTCTTCCACAACTAAGTTCAGCCGTCCCTAACCCACTGACTGCCACTCGCTGCAGGGTGGGCCCTGGATGCATCAGCACAGTAACCTTAACCCTGACCCTCTGCCCCTTCTGTGCCTGCTGGGCCTGACGACTTAGCCCAGAGTGTGGACCCTCCTATAGAGCAGCCTAGCCTGCAGCTCTAGGCCTGTGCCCACTCCCACAGACCCTCATGGGTCCTCTGTGACATGCAATCCAGGATGGGTCCTCATGGGGAGAGAGAAGAGGCCCATCTCCTCCCCCTAGCGTGTTGGGATCAGTCAGCGGTTCCCAAGGCTCACCTCCACAGTTGTCACATCAACCCCAGTGTGCCACATCCTTCCAAGGACCTACACCTAATAGTTACGCAGCTTGTGAGTCTATACTCCCCTCCGGCCCTCTGTCACCTGGCTCGGCAGAGTCATGCTGCCCACGAGACAAGACTGCATGTTTGCAGACATCACTGGGGATGATGGGTCATCAGGGCCCCACCATCCCTTTCCTCTTTAGAAGCCTGTCTGGCCCTAAGCACACTGGTAGATACAACTGCAGCATGAACCGCGCCACTCAGCTCCACTGGGCAGGCTCCCAGCTCCCAGTGCAAAGAGAGAAATTGCAGGTGGCCGTTTCCTAACTCCACCCACCCACGGGCTCTGACCCCATCCAGCCCAGTGTCCTGCTGGATACATGTCTGGCTTTCTGAGACTAGCACGAGTGTGCCTCGGCCCAGGATGGCCACGGGACTGTGTAGCGTGTAGGCAGGCGGAGGAGTGTCCAGGGCTTGGAGCAGCTGGGCGGGACTCATCTCTGGGTCTGCGGAGCTCCTGCCCCTGGCTGCCGGTTCATGGAGGCCCAGTCTGAGGGGCGGGAGCCTCTGGTCCTGGCCGTGATCACTGCTCTGCACCCATTTCTACCCTTTCTTCCTCACTGTTCCCTCCAGCCCCACAGAGTGCCACCTGACCACTGACCGCAGGGGAGGGGGGAGAAGGTGGGGCTTCTGCCCTTCTATGGCTCTCAGTCAAATTGAGGATTCTCAGACAGGAAGCCGCTCTGCCCTCCATCCTTCCTGCTGGTCTCACACCCCAACCCCCAACCCCTCACAGAGCCCCAGCGCTTCAAGCCTGAGTCTGTTACCCAACCTCACCTCCTCCTTCCTCGGGATTTTATCTAAATCGCCCTCTTTCCCCCCCCCACAGCCACCCCTCCCTTCCGTCCACCGCCTAGCGGTGGACGCCTCTTCTCCTGCAGGTATAGGCGGTTGCTTCTCTTCCTAAAGTACCCCCCCACCCCGTTCACATTGTCTCATTTGTTACTTCTCATCCCACTCACTCCGTCTTGCAAACCACCCCACAATTTATCCTGATCACCATTTCACTCTCCGGAGGCTGAGTCAGTGGCAGGCTTTCAGCTGTCACCACTGCACCTTCTCTAGAGCATGAGAGAAGCCCAGTCCAAACTATGATTCAATCGTTTACAGTTTCCAACGAGGAACTGCCAAGAGCCCTGTGTCGTCAAGATGGTTCCTCTATTCCTGGCTGCCTCATCTTCTCCCTCCCAGCCACCGGATGGGGACATCTCTGTGGACGGTGCCACCGTGGCTGGCTGCCCAGCCAGGACTCAGGTGGGCAAGACAAACACCTTGTTCTCCTCTGGCTGAACCGAATCAAGCCTGATTCCTTCTCATCATTCTCAAGGAAACTAAACCTAATCAACAACATCGCAGCCTGTTCAAGAGAGCAAGCTGGTCATGTCCAGGAATTTCCCACTCCCAGGCTTGTCTCTACTGCCTCTCCTCCCCCTGGGCCAGAGCTCAAACTCCACGCAGTGGACGCCCCCATGGCAATGCGGGAGGGGTTGCCCAATTCCGGCCCTTGGCCTGTCTCCTACCTTTCCCAGGTATATCCTGGCCCCTCGTGGCTCTCAGGTGTCACCAGTGCCTTTCCACTCCATCCCCACTATTTTCACAAAGTGTCCACAGCATCACAAAGCCTGGTCCACACCAGCCTGCCTCAGTCCGTCTGCAGCTTTGTCCTGAGCACAGGAAGGTGTGACTGGCCTTCCAGGCCTTTCCAAGGCCCATAGAAAACTCGGGGCTCTCTGCACATACTTGCTCTCCCCAGTCACACATTCCGCTGGCATCTCTGTGAGGTCATGGGCCAACAGATCTCCAGAAGAGACCAGAAAGTACAACTGCTCCACGCCGGAATCCCCAAACCAAAAAGGAGCTTGGTCCATCCCTCCCACTCCATCTCTCCTCCATGCCAACCCTCTTGATTCTCTCTCCTAACTCCTCTCTCTCTTCCTTTCCAGAATCTTCTAGCCTAACAGAAGGACAGAGGAGAGCTGGGAAACAGCCTTATTCAGATGGTCTCATTCTCTTTCTCAATTCTTCCAACCTCATGCTTTTTAGGCTTAGAAATCAAGAGTTCACCTGGGTCTTAAGTTCTTCAGAGCTCCCCAGACACTGAGTGGTTTATATCAAGTTGTCTGGGTGCTGGGGAAAGGGTTTGGGGTCACAGTGAGCAAAGATGTCATTCAAGTGAGCATCAGAGGGACGGCACACCAGTAAATGTGCCATGTGTCAGCCCCCCATATCAGAGCCCTAGGAAGAGGTATCTGCTATGGAATTCAGACTGAGGTTTCCTTCCTCCAAGCTCAGCTTTCTTCCCTTAGCCATGGTGGTCATGGTATTCTGGAGGACCAGCTGGACCCTGGAAGCCTGGTGGGCCATCATGTCCATGCGGAATTCTTTGATGACAAAGTAGTAGCAGAAAACATCCAGGCAGCAGTTGATATTGGAGAAACACATGGACAATTGCAGGAACAAGATGATGTTCTGCTTGGCTCTGCACTCCACGATAAAGCCATTCCTCACCAGGAACTGCAAGAGGAAACTCAGGTGGACTGGGAGAAAGGAGACCACAAAGACAGCCAGACTGGCCGCGATGGTCCAGATACAGGCCTTCTGCTGGACCCAGTCCTGGGTGTGGTCCCGACGGGCGACCAGAATGCAAATGCTCCTGGAGGAGCAGAAACCCATGATGCTCATGGGAAGAAGGAAGCCGAAGACCTCAAGAGGGAAGAAGACCTTGGCGCTCCAGGTGCCGTCAGACATGTTGTGGAAGCACGTGTAGTTTTCCACTTTCCCATGGAAGCTATAGATAGGGGTGCTCCCCACCCACACCAGGACCCAGATGGTGAAGCAGATCCCAAAGGTCTTCCTGGGGGACCGGAGGTGGCTGACCAGGAGCGGGTACCGGATGGCCAAGAATCTGTCCAGGCTGATGTAGCAGATAGTGAAGATGCTCCCATACATGCTGATGAAGTAGAGGCACTCCACTAGGGTACAGAGGGGAAGAAGGGGAGCCTTCACGTGAGACAGGGCCATCTTGAATGGGAGAGAGAACACCAGCAGCAGGTCGAAGACCGCCAGGTTGATCATGTAGATGGAGGTGGCAGCGTAGCAGGGCCACCTCTTCTTCAGGAAGGAGCTGAAGCCTCGGATGGCGAGCAGATTGAGGAGCAGACCGAGGAGGAAGGTAGGGGTGTGGACAGCCAGCTGCACGGTTTTCATCAGCACCTCCACGTCATGGAAGGAGCAGTTCTCACTCTGGTTTCGCTGGCTCATGTTCCTTCCTACAACGTCAACGGTAGATGAGATGAAGTTCCTCTTACCCTCTGGAACTGACGGATTCACACGACTTGGTCAAGAATCATAAACATGACCCCTTTCTCACACAGCAATCTATGCTCTTTGAATAACGATCAGAAAACACAGGAAGAAAAATGACCTCGAAATCTGTGGCCCAGATAGAACCACCGTTACTTTACGTATATGTGTGTGTATGTGAATATATATATATGTATGGGTATATATATATATATAAAGTATATATATAATTCCAGACTCTTTCTGTACACACACACACATGTGTGTGCCTTTATCTTTAATAAAAACAGAATTGTGCACAAGCAACTGTCCCTTTTTTTCCAATCAGAAGTCTTTCTGTTGAAAGCAGTAACAACAACATAAGCCCTGACCCTGGTTTCATGGACCTTTGATGAACTGGTTTCATCAAAGAGTGAATTTCACAGAACTGGAAACATGAAAACTAGGGCAGGGCTGACTTGAGCTGCAGATCGTACAGCTTCAAATGCTGTTTTCAGGACCCAGCTCCGCTTTATATGTTGCCCCCCTGCTCCACCCCACCCCCACCCCGAAGGTTGGACAGAGCTCACCCCACCCCCGAATGTAGGGCTGGTGGCAATCGGTGCATCACATTCCCCTGGACACTGTCATTGGTCCATTTATAGGTCCAGGGATGAGCAATAGACCCAGAGGCGATGAAAAGCAATGAAACTCTAACTTGGGTTTCTAGGAAGGGGGTTGGGGCTTTTTCTTTGGGATTTGGAGTTGGGAGGATAAAGTCTGAAGTTGCTAAAGCCTCTTGTTCTCCGAGGAGAAAACCAGACAGAAATTGGAGAAATATGGAAGAACGAACATTCCCAGAGGGAATGAAGTAAGGGCTTGAGGTCTCCTCAAGGCAAAGAAAGGCCTTTGGACAGGTAGAAAATTAGAGCCGGCCTCAGGGACAAGATGATCAAGGCTGCAGCTGTGGCTGCAGATGGAAGCTGGAAGCCAGCAGAGACAGGGAAGTCACAAGCCCTTGGGAAGGAAGGAGCTGAGTACTTTTAAGACCCTATAGAGAATGCCACTCCAAAACCCCCTCTAACTGCTAGCAAAAAACAAACCAAAAAAGCACATTTATCTCTCATCCATTGAGCACTATATATAGTAAATATGTAATATACATTATTTGATTTGGTGGCTTTCCAAAAATTCTACATTTTCCTATGTGCTAACTTTTCTTATAGGTTTATGTCATGAGACATCTAGGAAAATGTATTTGCTCGTATCCAAAGCTCCAGACTCCTGTGGCCTGTGAGAACGGCACCTCCTGAAGGTGTGCAGCATACGCCCCAGGTGCACCTGCCCCGACACTAGGATGCCTGGAATAAATTAACTGCAAGCTGGCAGGCTGCCCCCTCCCAATAAAATATGCCGAACTATCCAAACAAGAGTATCTCAAAAAATAGCTGGCATAGTTTGGAACCGACAAGATAAATTTCAAAAATGGTGAGAAGGGGCTTCTCTGGTGGCGCAGTGGTTGAGAATCCGCCTGCCGATGCAGGGGACACGGGTTCGTGCCCTGGTCCGGGAAGATCCCACACGCCGCGGAGCGGCTGGGCCCGTGAGCCATGGCCGCTGAGCCTGCGCGTCCGGAGCCTGTGCTCCGCAACGGGAGAGGCCACAACAATGAGAGGCCCACGTAACACAAAAAAAAAAAAAAAAAGAAAAATGGTGAGAACAGGCAAGAACCCAATCCGATCCAACTGAAAGGTGTTGCAGCACCAAAGAGGAAGACTCATTTGGCTCAGAGAAGTCACCTTCAACATCAGAAACAGCAGAAAACCAAGAACCGCAAAGATAAGAACAAATACAAGCTTGTGCTTAAAGAGATTCGACAAGACTGCAAAAAAAGGAACTTGGGCATCTGTTTTTGGCTGGGTCATGCTCAGGCAGACTCCATGGGTGAACCCAGTGCACATCACTGATGATTCAAAGATTAGAACTGAAGTGGCCAAGAAAAAAATCGGTGATGCTCAGAGATAAACCCAAACTCAAGCCCACAACACGGCTGAATTGAACAAACCGATGCAAAACAGAAAAATGGCCTGATGGAAAGCATCCATTCTAGCACGCTGGGGTTTGTCTGAATTGATTGTACCAGGTGTTTGTGTGGAAAAGAGACAAAACTCCGCTATCAGCGTCCTTCAGCAGGACGATCCTAAAGGTCACATTTGAATTGCTGAATTACTTCATTTTTTAAAAATATGTATTTATTTATTTACTTGGCTGTGCCGGGTCTTAGTTGCGGCGGGCTCTTAGTTGTGGCATGTGGGATCTAGTTCCCTGACCAGGGATCGAACCCAGGCCCCCTGAAATGGGAGTGAGGAGTCTTAACCACTGGACCACCAGGGAAGTCCCCTGAATGATTTCAAATGGGAGCTTTTCAAACGGTAATTTTTGAAGCTAGAAAAGCACTCTGTGGACTAGCAAAAAGAAATTAGGTTGAAAAAAATACTTCCAGCTAATGGTAGAGTGAGCAGAAACTCTAAAAAATAAATCCTCTGAATTCCTTCTGAAAGTTCAAGGAAACCATCTTTTAAACAATCTTTTTATAAAAAGATCAGGAACTTCACTGGAATAAGATAAAAAGGCTTCAGGCTGCAGCAAGAGATAAAATACTCATTTTTTTCTCAAAGATGGGCTGCCAGTAAAAACCAATCTACTTGGTAGTAGGAGCCAGCAACCTCCCCACCCTTGATCCGTTGCCTGGGGCTGTCGATAGCTCCTGTTCCGGTCAACTCAGGGACCCACTGCAATCAACTGATCGCACTGTAAGGTGGGTGGGTGGGAGGCTGCGAAGCAGATGCTTAGACAATATTAGACACTTGACAGATTTACTAGGGGAAAGGCCTGTGAAGAATAAAGGGAAAGGGATAGGAGTGGACAGGGAGAGCCCTCAGACCACAGTGCAGCTCTGAGAATGATGGGCCAGGTCGACGGAGGGTCCCTAAGCACAAGTTGCCCCTTGGAGAAGTTCCATGTGTAGCAGGAATCTCCCAGGACCAGTGCTTTCGTTAGCTAGAAGCAGTCCAAGGTGAGCATGGCCCCAGCTGGGCTGTCAATCACCAGGGCCCTGTTCCCAGCCTCATACTAGGAAGGAAATAGAATGAATGGGGAAAGGTCATGGGTCAAGCAAATCAGGTCTGGGAATAGACGTGAAGGGCCTGAGAGGACCTTTGTTAACCACCAGCAGCTGGTGCCTGAGAGGTGGGGCTGCACTGAAATGAACAACAGAGAAGATGAGAACTTGGGTTAGAGGAGCCACATTTCACGCAAAATTTTTGGAAAGAAAACCACTCCCAGATGTCCCACGTATACCTTTAAATGTCATTAATACAGAACCTTACAAACATCTGTGAACAAACCAACCCAGTCTCCTGGAAACCTCTCTGAAAAAATAATTAATACCAGAAAAGTTTTGAGGGAGAAAATTTGAGCAACACGAATTCCATGCCCAACTGGGTGGCTGTTCAGGTGTGAAGATCATAGACAGCCACACTCAGGTATGTGTGGCTTCCAGGAGAAAACTGCCTCCAGGAGGCAAAACTTTAGATCTCCAAGAGATACTAACCATAAAGGATGCAAACATCTAGGTGGGAAAGCTTGGAGCTGAGCATTAAAAGCAGGAGACTGGAAAGAGAATGAAGCTATGATGAATATAGTTAAAGATTTAAAAGAAAAAACAGTAAAAGACATCATCCATGTCTTTAAAAACAGACAAGCTGTAATACCTCAGATAAATTAACAAAGAAGGAAGATGTTCTTGGGTTGAAGGAGGCAGGGGTGGTGGAGAGTACTGGAACACAGGCAGAGCAAACGCTCCATAAAAGGAAATTAAAAGTCATTGTTCTGGGGCTTCCCTGGTGGCGCAGTGGTTAGGAATCCGCCTGCCAATGTAGAGGACGCGGGTTCGAGCCCTGGGCCGGGAAGATCCCACATGCTGCAGAGCAACTAAGCCCGTGCACCACAACTACAGAGCTTGCGCTCTGGAGCCCGCGAGCCACAGCTACTGAGCCTGCATGCCAAACTACCAAACCCGCGAGCGTAGAGCCCGGGCTTTGCAACGAGAGAAGCCGCCACAATGAGAGGCTCGTGCACCGCAGCAAGGGGTAACCCCTGCTCGCCACAATAAGAGAAAGCCTGCGTGCAGCAACAAAGGCCCAAAGCAGCCAAAAATAAATAAATAAATTTATTTTAAAAAAATGAAGAATACACTTTATAAAAGAAAGTCATTGTTCTGTTTTTTTAAACGTGAATTTTACAGAAAGCGTACGATTTTTTTTTTTTTGCGGTACGCGGGCCTCTCACTGTTGTGGCCTCTCCCGTTGCAGAGCACAGGCTCCGGATGCGCAGGCTCAGCGGCCATGGCTCACGGGCCCAGCCACTCCGCGGCATGTGGGATCTTCCTGGACCGGGGCACGAACCCGTGTCCCCTGCATTGGCAGGCGGACTCTCAACCACTGCACCACCAGGGAAGCCCTGTATGATTTTTTTAAACCTTCAAGTAACCACTGACTATTACAAACAGGATGCTTATCCTCAAAATCACTAAAAAAGGTAAAAGGAAACAAAGAAATCAGACAAAATAGCAAAGAAGTAAATAGAATGGGAAAAAGTACCTAAGCATAGAAATCACAGCAATAAATATGAAAATTTCAAAATATTTAAATTAACCAACATTTTCAGTTCAATTACAAAATAAAATTCGACTCTTTGTTGCTTATAAAGGACACACTTACGTAATGACAGAGAAATATTCAAAGTAAAAGACCCATGATGAGATAGAGGACAAATATAAACAAAAGGAAAGTCAGAGTGGCAACACTCATACCTAGCACTGTAGAACTAACAATTAAGCTACATATCAGGATTAACAAGTTTATTTTAGGGCTTCCCTGGTGGCGCAGTGATTGAAAGTCCGCCTGCCGATGCAGGGGACGCGGGTTCGTGCCCCGGTCCAGGAAGATCCCACATGCCGCGGAGCGGCTGGGCCCGTGAGCCATGGCCGCTGAGCCTGCGCGTCCGGAGCCTGTGCTCCGCAACGGGAGAGGCCACAACAGTGAGAGGCCAACGTACCGCAAAAACAAACAAAAAAAAAAGTTTATTTTATATTAATGAAAGAAAGATCTTAAAGGCAAATATAGGAATCTTATGCACTGAAGGTTGTTGTATAAAAGTACATAAAGTACGATTGTTAAAATTCAAGAGCCATTGGCAAAGGTATGGTAGTGTCAGATTTTAATACACTATAGATTTGAACAGATCGAGTTGGCAAAGTATAAATTAGAATATATAATTATATAAATAGTATAATGAATATAATTTAATTAATAGCTCTTAGATTTGATTTTAAATAAATAGGCAATCCACATTTTTCTCAGGTATCCAATAACAGTGGTCAAGATGAATTACGTGCCTAGCAAAAACAAAACCTTCCATTAAAAGAAAAGCAGAAACTGGGGACTTCCCTGGTGGTCCAGTGGTTAAGACTTCACTTTCCAATGCAGAGGGTGCAGGTTCAATCCCTGGTCGGGGAGCTAAGATCCCACATGCCCAGCGGCCAAAAAACCAAAACATAAAACCGAAGCAGTATTGTAATATAAATAAGAAGGCAATGTAAGCTTAGATAGAGAAGAGAGAAAAAATGAGAAGAAATGACCTTATTACTTGTGCGCTAATCCATTTGAAAACCTTGAAGTAGTTGAAAATTTAGGGGCAAAACATAATTTACTACAATTAATACGAGTTAACACAAGTAGTATTGATTAGATCAACAACCATGAATGAAACTGAGAATGTTATCAAAGAATAAACAGTTTCTAACATAATTTTGTTTGGCTCTAGCATATTTTAAATTTCAAGGTCGAGATGATTCTCATACTCTGTAAACAATTTCAGAACATAAGATAATAATAATGAATTTCTGTTATGAAACTAATTTACCCAAATACCAAAACTTGACAAATGTAGCACAAAAGAGAAAAACAATTGCTCAAATGCATGTATGAATATAGATGCAAACAGCTGAGTTACAATATTACCAAATAGAACTCAGTATATTAAAATTATAAATCATCGTTTTACCAAGTCAGATTTACCATAGAAATGTAAGGCCTTTTCAATGTCAGGAAATTTGTTGATACTGTGCGTTACGTCACCACGGCAAAAACGAAAAGCCATCTCATTGTGTGATAGTTTTTCCACAAAAGTCATTTAAATGAAGGAATAGGATACTTCTTACAACACCTGATAAAGAGTAACCTGTTCACTTTAATAGCCAACTTTACATTTAATGGTTAAAAAAAAAAGAGGCATCCTTGTTGAAATTGGACACTTGTCAACACCCAGAAGTTCCAAATAATGTGCTAGACAATTAACAGAACCCAGAAGAAATGAGGTATTCCCCTGAATCAAGAATGCAAATGGAAATCTTAGTCAGTAAATGATGTTGAGACTATCAGTGAACAATTCGGGGGTAAAAACAACTTTTAGATCCTCATCTCACACCAAGTAGCAAAAGAAATTCCAAATTCATTAATAAATTAAATTTCAAAAAAATCAAACCATAGAAAAACTAGATGAAAAATTAGTGGTCAATTTATAAAAGCCAGTGGAGGGAAAGAAAAGCTCTTTGTCAACTTAGAATGGCTGAAAAGCAGAAGAATCAGAAAACAGACAGGACAGGTTTGACTGCACAAAATTAGGAAATTTATTTTTGTTAAAAAAGTTTCACAGGGCTTCCCTGGTGGCGCAGTGGTTGAGAATCTGCCTGCCAATGCAGGGGACACGGGTTCGAGCCCTGGTCTGGGAGGATCCCACGTGCCGCGGAGCAACTAGGCCCGTGAGCCACAACTACTGAGCCTGCGCGTCTGGAGCCTGTGCTCTGCAACAAGAGAGGCCGCGACAGTGAGAAGCCCGCGCACCGCGATGAAGAGTGGCCCCCGTTCGCCACAACTAGAGAAAGCCCACGCACAGAAACGAAGACTCAACACAGCCAAAAATATAAAATTAATTAAAAAAAAAAAGTTTAATATCAGATAATATACTGGAGGAAAGGAAGTACAACAAATAGGTTAAATGATGTTCCTTCTCTATGAAGAATATTAAAAAATGTGTAATATCAAGACCCACAATAGATAAACAGGCAAAGGACACAAATAATTCCCATAAGATTTACTAAGAAATAAAATTTTTGCTTATATAATCAAAGAAGCTGTCAAGGGTTCCGTGAAACAGTCACCAATATACTGGTGAGTATACACAAAAGTACCCAACCTTGGGACGTTGATAACTTATATTACAAGCCCTAGAAATCTTATTAGTCTTTCATTCAGAGATTCTAAAAATTTACCTTAAGTAAATTATGCAAAAGGAAAAAATGTGTACAGAAATATGTTCACTTTAATATTTTTTTCTGATAGCAAAAAATACACGCACGCATTTAAATGTCAACAAGAGCTTAATTTCACTATGGTAAATCTACTCAATGGAAAATTTTTGTCTGCCTGTGTTATGTTTATACTGACTACATTAAATAAGAAACCCACAAACTACAGAATTATACATTCAGAATGATTTCAAATATGATTTAAAAAACCCACGCAGAGGGAATAAAACCTAGAAAAAGTTTCCAAATGCCAAACATTGGTTGCATTCTAACAGTTAGATGGGGGGTGATTTTTAAATCTTTTATCTTTATCTCACTCTTTCGTGTGTGTGTGTATTTTTCTAATGATAATATGAAAACAATTGAAAAATTGTTTAATGCATTAAATGCTGGGGAAAAAAGAAGAAAAATAAGAACAGCTTTTGACTTTCCCTTAAAAGAAGCAACATCTGGGTGTGTGCTTGAGGCAAGGTGGGAGCGGAAGGGAGGTTTACACAGAATTTAAAGGAATGCATTGAACTAACAGATGCTCAGTTGATGAGGCATAAATCTTGCCAGGTCAAAGATTTCAACATGGAGTGTCAGAGGGACTTGGGAACAAAGCCTGAAGTGACAGAGAATTGGACAAGTGAGGAAGCTGGTGCCGCCTAAGCGACCGGAGAACAGCCACAAGAGCCCGATACCCGATAAAAAGCAAAGTTTCCTCAGTCCGCAGGTCAGCCATCACATCATGAAAATTGTGCATAAGGAGGAAAGAAGAATATGAAAGAGGCTCAAAATGCCAGATGAACATTGAGTGCCAGAGAGTGGGTGAAGGGGAGGGAAGACGTTTAAACACAAAGTTCAGAGAGCTATTAGTAGAAACAAATGTAGACATTAAAATTTAACTATTTTCTAACGTGGGTATTTAGGTTAAATTGCTTTGTCTATTTTAAAGGGACAAAGGAAGAGAAAATTCACAGTGGACACTGAAAGTGAAAAAAAAACTGCAATGTCTCAATATAGAAAGCAGACGGGCAACCCCATGGAGGTTTAGACAAATGTAACAATTATAATAAAAATTATAATACTCCCTAACCATTATATTAGCTATAATACTTCTTATCAAAGGGGGAAGCCGATAAAGTATTAAAACTCAATCATCTTGTGCCAATAAGAAACACACAAAAAAACACAAAGGCATAGATAGAGTAAAATGATGAGATAATCTACGGATCATCAGGCACACAGAACGCTAGGAAAGAAGGAAATATGACAAAGTAATTTTTTTTAGTAAAAAGAACTGAGAGAGTAACACAGAAACCCCACAAGGTAAATGTTATAATAAACAATTAATACGTAAAATTTATGTTCCAATGAGCATAGCCAAGAAATCCATGATGGGAACAAGCAGAAATGCAAAACAAAGTAGAAATAGAAATATAATTGTATGTAGAGACCTTAATGCTCCCCTCTTAGAATATCACAGATCAAGTAGGCAGAGCCGTTTAGAGCCCAATGAATAAGGCAGAACTAGCGGATTAGTGAGAACTACGTCATAAATCAACGGAATACACTCTCTTGGGGAGAGGACAAGTGTCTTTCAACAAACTCATTCCATTCCTGGGCCCAGCCAAGGAATCCAAGGCAATGGCAATTCCACTCTTCTGTTCTTAGATCCATTTGCTGCAGCAAATAAGACACCACAGCATTTGCTGCAACACCGTGATAGTAATAATATAGAATAAGCATTTTTATGCATTCTCTTAAGCAGTCTCTTAAGTAATGTGTCCAAGATAAAATCAGAAGTACATTACTGAAATATTGGAAAGGAACAAATATTTATATATAAAACACAGATGCAGTCACCGCTGAAAGGAAAATAATTCCTAAGTAGTCTCGTAAACAGGAAGACAGTGAGAAACGAGGTGAACCCCGGCCACACTCGGAAAATCTAGAAGAGGAGCGTGGCAGACCTGTGACAAGTGGCCCTTGCGCTGCTCTGATCACCCAGGCACCAGAGGCTGTATGTCTGCAGGGGCTGCATGCGGAGGGACTGGGAATGTAAAGGAAGGACTAGGGTTGTTCCTAATCTATAAAAGAATAGACATATCAGCGTCTCCAAGGCTCAAGACAAGCTCCACTGTGTGACTCCACAGGGCCACAAAAGAAACGGTTTCCAGGTGCTGTAAAAAGCAGATCTATCTTGCTACCAGAAGTCGGAGAGCAGACCAAACGGCCATGTAATGAGCTCTCTGTCCCCAGAGGTATGCAAGCAAAGGCAGAATATCTGTTTATTCAGAATGTTGTCAAGAAAATTCACGTATATGAGAGGTTTTCTTTTTAAACCCTGAAATAGAATATTCTGTCAATATATCGTTTTCTAATGTTTAGTGAAAAGGAGAGAAAACATCTCGTACAGGATAAAGGACTGGGCTGGGAGTCCAGAGGCCCCTGTTCTGTTCCTGGCTCTCTCTGGCTGTGGGGCCTCTGTCTGGGTTCTCTCATCCAAACAGCACTGCCCAACCCTGGGGTCCTGGAGCCCATGGCCTCACCAAGGGGCTCTCTTACTGCCAACTCGGCCCCATTCTGGGCTGTGATTCCTGCAGCTGTCAGGGCCCAGTCTGCCCACATCTTCAAGGACCCAGCATCCCACTTGGGGCAGCACTGATCCCGTGTGTGTACAGCGGGGGCATCTAAATGCAGCTGTGGCTCAGACCAAGCCAGACTTCCTTCCTGGAAAGTCCTGGATTTTCCAGAAAACACCAGCAACGGGAAAAATGCAACCTTAGGTGGTTTGCAGGCTAAGAAGATGCTTCTCTCTCTTTTTTTTTTTTTTTTTTTTTTTGCGGTATGCGGGCCTCTCACTCTTGTGGCCTCTCCCTTTGCAGAGCACAGGCTCCGGACACTCAGGCTCAGCGGCCATGGCTCACGGGCCCAGCCGCTCTGCGGCATGTGGGATCTTCCCGGACTGGGGCACGAACCCACATCTCCTGCATCGGCAGGCGTACTCCCAACCACTGCGCCACCAGGGAAGCCCAGAAGATGCTTCTCTTGTGCTGCCGAATCCCTCATCCTCAGGGAGCACTCTGGTGGGAGCCAACTCAGAGATGGGAGTCCCAGCCTGGGGCTGAGCAGAGCTGGTACAGCCTGAGGGATGTCGTTGGAAGAGGAACATTCCGCAGGACCAAGTTCCTTGCCTGAAATCCCAATCTCCTCTGGGGGCGCAGTGGTGAATGCCACCGTTAGAATATAAATGTTTACTTGGATGCAGTTATCTGTTACTAGTACTGCAGTGTGAGCTGGGCTTCTGGGGCACGATTAAGAAAGAGCAGGACACGGGGGGATGGGGCACATAGACAGAATCTCCGGGGGTCCAGAATTTTGCTGTAGCTGTACCCTGAGCTTGGTGGGGGTGAAGTGAGGCTGGGGGAGTGCAGGGGCCAGCTCAGGGACTTGAGATATGGCCCCTCTGTGCTAAGTGCTCTAAGGAGAGAACTTGGTACATTCCTGGGATGCTGTTATAATTATGCCCACTTTACAGATGAAGACAGTGGGGCTCACAGAAGTTAAAGAGTCTACCCAAGATCAAACAGGTAGTGAGGGGCCTCCCTGGAACTCACATTCTGCGTCTCTCCATCTTTCCTTCACCCCATCCCCACCGGCATCATCAGCAAGAGGACCCGGTATATCCAGGAACTCCCAGCACCCCCTTCCTCACTCCTTTCAGTGCCTGGCACCACCCAGCAGAGCCTGATACACTCAGACTCACCTCCCCTCCTAAAAACCCCATCGCTTCCTCCAGTCCACTTCCCTGATCCACCGTATCATCTGATATGATGTCCCTGCTGTGGCCGGGTGGGGCTGTTAACAGCATCTGCGTGCCATTGGGGTGAGTGTCCTGTCATCCTCAAGCAACTCCGGGAAGGTGATATAACAGTCCGTCAAAAAGGACTTATTAGGGCTTCCCTGGTGGCGCAGTGGTTGAGAGTCCGCCTGCCGATGCAGGAGCGCGGGTTCGTGCCCCGGTCTGGGAGGATCCCACATGCCGCAGAGCGGCTCGGCCCGTGAGCCACGGCCGCTGAGCCTGCGCGTCCGGAGCCTGTGCTCCGCAACGGGAGAGGCCGGCGTACCGCAAAAAAAAAAAAAGGACTTATTAAATGAAAGAGGGACTGAATTAACGACCTGGTCTGGGGAAGCTCCAGGGTGACAGGCGTTCCCCGTGGAGCTGAGACAGCCAGCCAGACCTGAGAGCACCAAGCCTTCCACGGAGCCCTGAGCTGCACTGTGCACATCTCTACCCCAGCTCCACCGCCCCGAGAGCGCAAAGCCCAGCCCAGGCCAGTCCTGCAGACATTTCCTGACTTCCCATTCTCCACCTCCACTCTTAAGAAAGATCTGGACCCCTCAGGGTTCTCCATGCTGCTGTATCTTCCCTCCCAGCCTCTTCGAGGGTTCGAGGATAATCTAGTTATAAGACATAATGGTATCCAAAGCTTACTGGGTGCTAACTGGGGTGGGGAGGGGGAACAAGCACTTCCATCACTTACTGCTCTCCAGAGCCCCATGAGGAAGAAACTATTAATGCTCCCATTTCCCAGAGAGGTACACTGAGGCCAGGGAAGTTACACAGCTGGCCAGTGGCTGGCCTGGACTCCCAAGCATGGCTATAGCCTGCCACGAGCACCCCACTCAGGGGCTGCAGGGTGATTCCTGGAGTTTGTAAACTTGGGCTCTTTGTGCTTTCCTGGCCAGATTCCAGGGCAGCAGGCAGCCAGGGCAGTGCAGGGTGGTGGCACGCAAGCCGAGCTCCCAAGGGGAAGACTCCTGCGCTGCCTACAGCGAGGTTTCCCCACTCAGGCAAGATGCTGCCACCCTGAGTCAAATCAGGAGGAAGCTGAGGGTTCATAGAAAATGTCACCTGCAGTCAGGGACAAACCAGCCCTCTGCTGCCACTGCCGCTGTCACGGAGGCTGCCAGGGGCTGCCACTACCCCTGCCGTCTGGGGAAGGCCCGCCGAATCGGGGCAGGTGTGGACAGAGCCCAGGACCCGAAGGCCCGGTTGACCTCAGGAAAGTCGCCCGCAGTCCCAGAGAGCAAGGTCAGTGAGTGGTTCTGTGTGTCGGGTTCTCTGAGCGGCCCAGGGGCTATTACCTGTAGGGGGTCCAGTGCAGCCGATGGAGTTGTGAGATGTCATTTCTCCTCCCAGCTTGGTCACCAGCCTGCTCTGGCGAGAGTCACTTCCCTCTGGGGCTCAGCTTCCTCGTCTGTGAAACGCGGGGGTGGGACCAGATGCTCTTCAAGCAGCTCCGCAGCAGCCGTGTCTGGCCAAGGGGCTTCTTCTCTCGGGTCAGGAGAGGGGCTCCATGGGGTTCCCTCCTCTCTAAGTGCAGCTAGAATGCGGCCTGGGGTGGCGGACACGTTGCCAGGAAGAGGCTGTAGGTTCTTGTGTCCTCTCAGAGGGTCTGCACACTCACTCAGCTTCCCCAAAAAAATGTCCAGAGGCACTGCCTGAGCCGAGGTGTGAGAAGCCTCTGGAAGAGGAGGAACCATCTCACGCAGCAGACATTCTGAGCTTGGCATCACACAGGGACAGCCAGCACCTGAAAAGGGCTGTCACGGCTTCCAGCGCTTCTGGGGTTTAGGATTCAGAACTACTGCCCACAGAAAAGAAGGTGGTGCTGGACACCTTCATATTTCAGGACTTGTGGGTTGGGAAGGTCCAGCCTAGGAGACCTCAGCCCCTGCCTGCGTGTCCTCAGGGACGGTCAGCCGGGCATGCCCGCCGTGTTGCTCCTTGGCCCTAGCTTCTCTGCGCCTGGCCTCCACAGGGATTTGGGTCAGCCTTGGGCTGCATCACTCCCAAGGGCCCTGTGAGCAGAGATTTCCCCGGGGTGGCCCAGCTCCAGGGCAGGAAGAACCAAGACTCACCCATGGGCCCCAGGTGGCTCTCAGCAGAAACCCGTGCAGATTCCAGACATTCAGCAAAGTCTGGGCTGCAAGGCAGCCTGGCAGATTCCGCTCCCTGCCCAGGAGGGACTAGGAGAGCCCACGAAAGACTGAGGCATGGGCCGTTTCTACAGGCCTGGCAGGCCGGGGCTTTCAGGCATCTACAGGAATAGAAACTCTCCAAAGTGGGTCGGGGGAATTTATCCCAGCAAACTCTGTCTCTGGGCAAGTCATCTGGCCCTCCAGAGCACGGGTTCCTCGTCATTCGGTGAAGAGCTTGACAGAACCCTTTAAGTTCTCACCATCTCCGATCCAGTCACACTCATGCTTGTGCTATGGGTAGAACCAAGTTCACTCACTGCCCTGGGCCACGGAACCCAAGCCGGCCTGGGCTCGAGGCGGGGCAGCGGGCAGTCCTTCCCCAAGCGAGGCCACCCCAGGCCCCTGGCCCAATCTAAGCCGAGGTGAGGCGGCCAGGCCAGGGCACCCTGCGTGAAGCTGCAGGAGGCCAGGAGCCCGTGGGGAAAGCAGCAGGGAGGTGATGGGCAGGTGTCCAGGGCCTGCGGCGTGGGAGCTCCGGGAAGGGGTCAGCCTCGAGGGGCCCGCAGAGAAGGACTCACAGCTCAGGTCCTCCTCAAAGGGAGCCTTACCCACCTCCCGTTCCAGCTATCTTTTTTTGTTGTTGTTAATGGATATTTCTGTGTTTTACTACTGTTGCTTTTTATTTTAAATTTGGAACGCAAACACGTGATTCAAATACACACGTAAACATACAGTAAAACGTCTGTGCCCAGCACCCTCCTACCCTCAGGGTGCCGCTGATTGCAGCTTCTATCAGTTTCTATACAAGCATGTACACATAGGTGGGTCCTTATTTTCTCCCTTTTAATGCAAACACAAGTCATCTTCCACCTCCCTTTCTTGAAGACCTTTGCTAACGACCCTCAACAAGGGAGTGGGCCCCTGGCAGGGGAACGGGTGGTTCAGGGAGGCTCAGAGTGCGCTGGCTCGTTAGGGACAGACCAGGGACTTGCCCAGGGCCGACCCATGGCTCCGGCTTCTCCATCCAGCTCCATCCAGAGTTGCCCACCGCTGTGGGGGTGGGAGGCGGGGGGGAGTGGTGTGCATTGCAGGCTGTAAGTGCTGGGTCACAGTCACGTAGGATGCCTCCCAACCCCGCCCAGAGGAGCTACTCAGGGAACAGGGGGAGGGACAAGGTGGGGAAGGAGGATTCTAGAGGCACAGAGAACAGCCAAGGGCAGTCACGAGGATGGAGGAGCGTGGCGTTTGGGGGGATCCGGGGGTTTCTCTGCAGAGTCGAAGGGCTGGAGGGCTGGCCAGACAGCAGCAGGGGCAGGGGTGCTCAGGGGCCCCAGGGAACGTATGCACTGGATCAGAATGTCATACAGGAAGCTGTCCAATCAAACAGAATGCTCTGACATAGTCCAGAGCTTTTCTTCTCACACCCAGCCAAATCAGGACCAGCAACCGTGGGCTGGGGCAGTTCAAGAATTGGACACAGGACAGACCCACTCGGGGGGCAGTGTGAGGTGAGGGCAACAGCAGTAACAGGAAGGAATCAGGAAGGGAAGGGGGTGTCGGGTGGTTTGAGGGAAGGGTCGTTGTCACCAGAGGCAGCCTGATTCCGGAGAGAGCCTCAGGCGGGCTGGGCTCAGTAACCGCTTCCCATGCAGCCGCTCTGTAAATTTGGCTCGTTGCCTAACTTCTGTAAATTGGGGGTCAGACATTCATTCAATCAACAAACTCCTTACCAGGCAGTGGTGCTCAAGACAGACAGCAGGACCTGCCTCAGAACACTGCTTTTAGGAGTCGGCATGACCGCAGGGCTCAGAGCACCAGCAAGTGTCTGGTACTTCACAGTGCTGAGACCCCTCGGCCCCATTGACATTATGTCTGCCTCAAGGGTCTCTTAGGAGAAAAGGAAAGCAGCAACGTGGAGAATGAAAGCTTCCTGATAGAAGCGGATGGGGTCCCAGACATGAGGCAGCCTGGACAGAGAGGGGAGGGCAGGAGAAACTGAGGACGGAAAGGCAGGGAGGCACCCTCAGTGCCACACCTCCAGGCTCTGCCACAGATCTGTCCCTAAACCCAGCCTGTGCATTTAACCTGCCTAACTCAGTCCACTGGAGCACAAATGAGGCCCTTTCCGGGGGGTCTGAACCAAGTCCCTGAGGACCACCCCACCTGGCCCCCTAGTTGTTGGCAAGTCAGCTGAACCGTAGTAGCACCCACAGAGACCGACAGCATGCAGCCTCCCTGAAAGTGGGCACGTGGGTAGCTGACAGCATCGAGGTCTAGACGCTTCCTAGCAAGTAGAACCTACTAGGGCACAGCAGCCCTTTAGGATTCACCCATTCCCCCCCCACACGCCCCTTCCGGCTCTTGCTAGAAATGTAGTGCAAGGTTAAGGCAGAAAGTTCTGGGTGCTCAGATACCTGGGTGTGGGCTTTCCCTTCGGTTCCTGTCATGACTCTGGCCATTTCTTCAGAGCTCCTGCCCCCCACCATTGTCCTCCCTGTTGCTGCTTTTGGCCCTAATGTGATCTGGAGTCCCCCGAGGGTGCAGGACTCAGACAAGGTGGACTCCAAGGCAGACGCCGAAATTCCGCAGCATTAGAGGGGCCCTTCACCATGAAGGGTGTAAAGACCACAGGGCTCTAGAAAAGATGGGCACCCAAAGCTTCCCCTCCACAAGGGAGGAAGGGTTCTGTGATTTATGTGTAAGCAGGGCCAGCACTTCGAGGAAGCATCTGAATGTAGATGCCTCCAAGTTACCACCCCTGGCTTTCTTGTCCAGGTTCTCCAAGGCCCCTCGGGGGTCTGGCCCTCAAGGGGGAGAGTGTCCTGGGCTGAGCCATGGAGGCAGCTTCCTGGCCTTTCCGCCTCCAGCTTGGCATCCAGGGCCCCAGTCTCCCTCCTGCCGGGGCCCTGGGGGCTTCTCACCTCTGGCCTCCGGGGCTCCATGACACCTGCCGGAGGTCACAGCTCCCAGTTACACTCTGTCCTTAGCCCACGTGTCCAATGGGAGTGTAATAATCTCTTTCACGCTTTAGTTACTAAATATCTGTCCTACTTATTTTTTGTGAGTGTTTTCTCCTCACTTCATTCTTTCCCAACCCTCCCCCACTGACACACATTTTTATCTTTGCTGCAAGAAAATTGTCAATTGGGGTATAACGGTATGTCCTTTTGTTCCCATGAATTGTCTTGCAGTGCTTAATAACGAATACATCTTCACCCCTCTACAGCTGGAGTCAGCATGGTGTTCATTTCCTTCCTGGAAATCTTTGAATTCATTTTGATTAAAAAAATTTTTAATCCTGAGTTGGAGGATTAAAAAAGCTTCTCCAATACGGAGGGCCTGACAGGTCCCTCTAAGAGTGAAGCCGACCCTCCTATTTTCATACAAAAACACTTTGTCCCCAGAGCCTGTTGCCCGCAGCTGTGGTGCTTCCACATCTGCTCTTTATTGTCATCAAATATCTTCCCAGTCACTCCCCGCTCGTAGCTCAGTCTCCATCCCTGGACACCCCGCCCCTCAAGGAGACCTCAGCAATGCCAGGACAGCATCGTCCACCGTTTACACAGGCAGTCCTGAGGATCAGTCCGGGGGCTACGCCCTTATAAATAAAATCAGTTCATTCTCCAAACAAACCGTGAGGCCTATACTATCATTAGCCTCATTTACAGACGAGGAGACTGAGGTGCAGCAAGGTTGAGTCACGGGCCCACGTGTGCGCCAGGAGCACAGCTGGACCTGGTCATCAAGCCGCGAGTCCAGGTTTGTACCTGCTGGGCCTGGCGCTCAGTGCACACCTGCACCACCTCACGGCATCCTCGCAAAGCCCCACGAGGCAGGGCCCGTGAGCACCTCCAATTCATGGGTGTGGAAACAGAGACACGAGAGGTTAAACAGCGCACCCAAGATGACCCAGTTATTAAGAAGCTGAGCTGCAGCGCAAACCACACCTGCCTGACTCCAGAGGCCCCAAGGTAACTGCTACCCTCACCGCCTTTTAATTTCCACGTGCTGCTCTCACAGTGTGACCTACTCCTCTTCACGCCTCCTGCCCCTGGGCGCCCCCAACCCCACAGCCCCTGAAAGCTCCCCTCTCCCTCGAGCCCTCCCTCCACCCGCTGCACCCCCTGCCTCTCCACTGCCCAGTTCATCCCCAGCCCGGGTCAGTCCCCACCCCTGCTGCACTCCACCCCCAGGCCACTGAGCCAGCGGAAAACACTCCAAGAGGCAAAGGGAGCCACTCAAAACGGTGGGCTTGGAGCACCAGCACCCCTTCCTGGTGCGAGATCAGACCCACCCCAGCCTCTCCCATATCTCCTTCAGCCCTCCCCAGGACCCCCACCATCCACAGATGCCTTTGCCTCCAACGTCACAGAGAAAACCTGGCTCATCGAGCATGAACCTCAGACCCCTCGTCCTCACAACGGCATGGTCTGCACCCAACCAACTTCCGCAAAGTGTTTCTGTTGCTTAGAGAAACTCACCTCCCAACTCTAGCCCACCTCACCTGTCTCCGCGGGGAACCTGCCCCATCAAGTTGTCACCGCTGTTTATGAGGGGTGTCCGTAGGGCATAGAAAAATGTTAGGGGATGTTACAAGAACAAAACTTCATTCCCTGCTTATTGGTTTTGAAGGTAGACAATTACAAATTGGATGGATACCTGTTCTATAATCTAAGGTGACCAGAAACCTTAATTTATGTATGATATGATCTTTACAGAGATTTCTGTAAAGGAACATTAACTTCTGTTACCTAACACACATAGTGTTATACAAAGGGAAAGCTATTACGGAAGGAAAAGTTTTCAGTGTTCATTAAAATAATTGGATCTGCACCTCTTCTAAATGAAAAGAACATGGGTATGAATATTTATAAGATGAAAGCACAGAGGCCTCGGATTAAACAACATTCTCAAAGTTCTGAACTCAAGACAGTGTTAATCACAAGGACAGTCTCCACGTGGGGCTGAAGGTCTCCAGGTCCACGTCTTCCAGCCCAGATGCATCTGCAGCCTGGATCTCTTGCTTAGGCCCACCCTCCATCCTGGTCCAGGACTCCTCATCCCATTCCCTGATCCCATCACTTCCCAGCCTCCGGCAAGAAAAAAAAGCACACTTTGTTCGAGTCCAAACACTGCCTCTGATGATCTCCTTCCAGGCCTCGGTTTCCTCATCTCTACTATGGGCGCAGCTGTGCTGCAAGCACGGCCTACGGTCATCTTTCTCTCTCTAGAATTATCTGATCCTAAGGTCTGGGGAAACAGAGGCAGACAGAAGTCCAGGGTCAGACTCTCACCTTGTTCATTGGAAACAATGAAGAAAAAGCAGCCCTAATGTTATTCGGCTGTCCCCAGCCCGTCGCCTTCCCCTGCGCCTTCCCTTGCCTCTTCCCCCTTACCTGCTCCCCTCTACCCCTGCCTGCTGCAGGCCCCTGCTCTCGGCCCTCGGCCTGGCCCTCCTTCTCCCCCTCACCCAGCCAGGCTCCCAGCTCTCAGCAGCAGGCCCTCTCCTAACTTTGGAGCCTGCAAGGCCCACTGCCTCCACTGATCCCCTGGAGTCCCCTGCTCCCCCTCCCCCGCCAGTCCCCCCCCAGTCCCCCTCCCCCCGCCAGTCCCCCTCCCCCCGCCCTCTTCCCTTGCCGCCTGGCCTCCCTCCCTGCTCCTCACTCCTCCTTTGTCCTGAATCCCTCTTCTGGCCCTCCTCTGGCCTCCAGCCATCTGGGCAACCTGCTCACCTGTCCCTACATCTTTCCCACCCAGTCACCTCCTCTCGTCATCTCCCCTCCTTTGGGCCATCGTGCAAACCATCCCAGAAGCCTGGTGCCCCTGCCAGCAGGCCCCTGGGCCTCTGGGAGCTTCGTGAGTTGGGCACCTCCTGGGCTCAGGGAGAGCCTGGTGGGCCCGCCAGTGCTCCAGGAAGCCCCCATTCCTACAGTCAGTTCTCATCCATCCATCTGGGGGTCTGACCTGTGTCACCTGGTGGCTGCCCCTCCTTGGGATCAGGCCACAGGGGGTAACACGCTCCTCTGTGTCCACTCTGGGGTCCCTCCAGGCTCTCCAAGCCATCATTGGAAAGGGGTGTCTGGACTTGATGGACTCAGGACATCTTTCCCTGCAGGCTCCTTCCTTTCCAGGTGGCCAGGCACAGACAGCCTCATTCAGGAGGAGCAACTGCGCCTGGTGGCTGGTACGTACCCCACGCTCCAAACCAGGTGCTGGCTCCTGGGGGTCCCTTTGGCAGAGCAAAGGAGGCCTGAGTAGGGGAGGCTATGGCAGCAGGAGGAGGGGTGATGCCAGGCTCTAAGGTATTGGGGCACAAAAGCCTGCAGGAAGGGGGCAGTGGGGGGCAAGCCCCTCCTTACCAGAGCTTGGCTTCAGAAGTCCCTGACTTAGGTTTCTGAGGTCACACCTACAGCCACCGTACAGCACCCTGCCACCCCAGAGGTCAGCCCTTCTCACCCCCACCCACTTTGGCTGCTCAGATTGTCCCCTGGGGCCAGGTGCTTTCCTTGTCCACCTTATAAAAGCTCCCTTTGGGAGCTAACAGCTCGATTGTCTCCATGGGGCACCGGCCCTCAAACTCATGCTGTTTGGGGGCCCCCTCCCTGCCCTGCTGTTTCTCCTTTGCACCCTTAACACAAAAGGCTGACTTAGCCCCTCCTCACACCACAGAACCTGGCGGCTTCCAACCCAGCTCTGGTTCTGCAATCACACGACCTCAGTTTGCACGAGGGCCAGGACCTCTCTGCCCCTCTCTCTGCAGCAGCAATGGAATGTGCTTGAATTAAACATTTATGGGTCCCCAGCCACACTCTCAATCCCCTGGATCTGTTGGCTCTTTCTGCCCCAGGACCTCAGGGAGGTTAAGTCTGGACGCCAAATGTGAGGTGACCAACGGCTGTTAACAGCGCAAATCTCTACTGAAAGCCTCCATCCTGAGCTCTTGGTGCCAGGGAAGAGCACACGGCTGGACGCAGCGGGAAAATCCAGCCTTGGCCGGTCCAAGGGTGGTGAGCAAAACCCTCAGATTCGCGCCGGTCCCCGGGCCCTACACCCCACCGTCAGGGGCCTGAGTCACTTCTTGGGCAAGAGGCAGCTTCCCCCCAGGAGACACTAGTTTGCTACCTGAGGGTTCGGGTGGCCAACTGTCCTGGTGGCCCAGGGCTCTGGGGGTTCCTGGGACACTGGCCTTTGAGTGGATGAGCTGCAACGCAGGTCAGTGAGGGAGCTTTGGGGACTGGCGCCTCTCACCAATCTGAGGGTTCCTTTCCCTGAGTCCATCTCCCGGGGAAGGACATCGTCTGTTGGGCTTTGGCCCAGGGTCCTTTCTTCCACTGACTGTGCCTGGGACGCCCTGATCCTCTTTGGCTCCCGAGATGCACATAGGTTCCTCCAACCTGGACACATGAGCACACACAGGGTCCTTCATGCAGAGTCACTGGGCCTCAGAGCAAACACCTGGGGGTGGCATGAGTATTTTCCTCTCTCCCTCAGACACGGCTGGCAGGCACCCTGGTTTCAACACCACAGTGACCACATTTCCAAGAAGAGGCTCCCGGTGCCACGGTCAGACAAAGGGGCTGTGTTACCTCGGGCTGTGTTTGCTGCCAGCATGTGGGAACGTCTGGAACATATCAGACAAGGGGCTTCAGGTTACACGAAGCAGACCAGTCTCAGGAACTAGAGTGTGTGGTCTTGGGCCCAGCAGCCACCCCCGGCCCAGCCCAGCCTCTAGTCTGGACAAGGGGCCCAGGCAGTGAAAGATGACGGGATTCCACACGTCTGTTCATTTTCTCCGTCAGGAATTCTTTCTTTCTGAACCGACTCCTGGTGGGGCCTCAAAGGAGTAACAGACCACCTTGCCATAGAGGGGGTTTGCCCAATTAATCTGCCCCAGGGTCCAGAATAATTGTGCTGTGTGTCGCCATCTTTCCTCAGACCTTCACAGGCTCACAACCAGAACTGTACACACCCACCCAGAGACACACAGGTATGTAGACATGTCCACACAAACAAATATACACCCAGAGACATGCCCTAACCTAGAAACACACACACTCACACACAAACTCATCCAAAGATACACGTAGACAGAGGCACAAACACACACACGCACACGTGCACACACACACCCAAGGACACCCACACGTGCTTATACTCCCACAGACACACACACAGACTCACTCACACCTAAAGACACAGGTACGTGTCAAATCACACAAATAATGTGTAAAGAGATCTAAAGTCAGAGAACTACCCATACTCACACACTCACTCAGCTATGCACTCCCAGACAGGCACAGCCCTGAACCACCACACATCCTCTGCAGCTCCATTACTTCATAGCTGGCTCATGACCTCCTCTCCCTCCCCAAGGCCACAGTCCAGGTTTCCTAGTCCTTCCTTACCGAGAGTCCTGAGCAGAAGACAAGATGGCAGGTCATTCAAGAGAGACACTTGGAGGGGTCAGAGCCAGGATACAAGCTAACTTGGCCTGAGCCAGTGACAGTGACAGACGACAGCATCACCTTCCTGTTATATAGCACAATCCTCATACTCTTGGCCTCCCACAGCCCAGGGTGAAACCCCAGACCTCCCCACCTCCCCAGGATGCAGTTGGAGAAGAATTTGAAAATATTCTTGCAGTAAATCCTAAGAGTTTTCATCATAAGGAAAAAATGTTTTTCTATTTCTTTAATTTTGTATTCATATGAGATGAAGGATGTTATAATAATTTATGATATTAAATGTGTTATGATAATCATTTCATGATGTATGTCAGTCAAACCATTATGCTGTACACCTTAAATTTATACAGTGCTGTATGTCAGTTATATCTCAATAAAACTGGAAGGAAAAAAAGAAAATATTCTTGCAGCCTGCATTTGGAGAGTCATCAACCTAAAAGTTTCTCAAAGAGTCCCAAACTCAATAAAAACAACTAAAGAATGAATTCTATAGAGACTGCTATATGAGAAATGAAAAACATACTGCTTATGAAAGTGAAACATTTAGTTAATTATGGTGTATCTTGCGTGAAAGAACTATATTAGATTTTTAACTCTGGAATACTACATAAGCTAGAATATAACTTTAAGAAAATAAATTTGCCCTGTGTCATTCCAAAAAATATTGCGTGGCAAAAGCCTCATCTAGGAGAAAGTTAATGCTAATTTCTCAAAATCTATAAACTATGCAGCACAGATGATGTCGGAGTTACCAAATAGAAGAGAGAAAGTTGGGACTTCCCTTGTGGTCCAGTGGTTCGGACTCCGTGCTTCCACTGCAGGGGGCATGGGTTCGATCGCTGGTCAGGGAATTAAGATCCCACATGCCGTGACATGGCCCACCCCCGCAAAAAAAAAAGAATAGAGAAAATTTACCAAGGAGAGCAAGCTGTTTGAATCCTTTAAACTTTGGTTAAAGTTGTTCTCATACTAATAATTGGGGCGTGGAGTGGGATGGTTAAATGTCACATAAAAAAGCTGGCCAGGCAAGGACTTCCCGAAATGCCACTTGAGGAGGTGAAACTGTCAGGACGGGCTTCATATGGAATCAATTTTCTTTACAAAAGACCGTGTTATGTCATTTGCTCCTAAAATGCATAAGAAGTATCAATACAATCAAATTTCTCTTTCTGCAACCAGATGACCGGAAAATGGTTGTGCCAGCCTTGCACACCCTGGTCTTCTGCCCTCTTTTTCTGTGGCCAAGAAAAAAAAAACAAAAAACGGTTTTAACAAATACTTTTTATATGGCTTTGAGAAATATTTGGTCTTTCCCGATAGCATCTCAGTTGAAAGAAAACCTAGGGAGCTCGACGGGTGCTGGGGACGCCTGAATCAGGAGGAAGGTAAACGAAGACTCCAGGCCCTCTTTTGGCTGGATTCTACCAGCTCTGGAAAATGAAAAACTCTCCAGGAACCCCAAGCAGCAGGCGAAGGGCAGGGCTTGGACCAGACTCCCAGAGCCCTGGGCTTTTGCATCCAGCCGCCCTCCGGAGCACTGCGGCAGCCTTAAGCCTCCCTTGAGTCCCATCACCTCTTTTTCACTTTCCCCTGGGCAACTGAAGGATACCATGTTGGATGGGAGGAAATAAGTCCCCCAGGGCCAGTCATTTGTTGGCGAGAACATTGATGCTCATTGTATCTCTTCCAGGTCTCAGTAAACAGCTCCCAGGTAAAGTAGGAGGGCTTGGCCTTTCTTAAGAGCTAATTAAACCGCCCCCAAGTAGCACCTGGGGAGGAAAGTCAGCTATGGCATGGCTCCCACCTCCCCATCTCGGGGTGGGAAGCATGATGCACGAGGGGTCTCTTAGAGGACAGGCCAAGCTTTCGAGATGGAGAGCCATGGGGACTGGCCCACCACGGCACCTCCCCCGCACCTTCTTCCCCAGACTTCTCATTGTCCTGCAGCCCCAGGGCTGGGCTGGGCTGAGCCTATGAGAACCCAGTGCTTACCTTTGCCCCGGGGGGAAAGGGGGCCCGGGCAGCTCTAGGGGACAAGGCTCCTTTTCCATGGCTCAAGGAGCTGAGCCATGGGTTTCCTCACTTGGGTGGACATTGCAAGCTCTGTCCTTGTTCAGCCCTGTCTGAGATGCCTGGGGGGAGCCTGGAGGTATCATGGGTCAAGGAGAGAAAGGAGGGTTCTCAGGGGTGGGGTGATTTGGAGCCTGGGAATGACGTGACCCAGACGTTTCCCAGAGAAGTTTCCAATCCAAAAAGGGCAGGGGTGGTCTGAGGTGTTTTTCATAGAAGCAGTCCACTTCTGTCGCCCTGAGAAGACTGTATCCTTCCAGCTGCCCAGCCCCCAGGGCTGCAGAGGTCTGGGCCTCATACCACTGGCTCCGTAGAGATTCATAGGGGTATCTTCTAGGATACCTGAACAGGAGGCCAGGTGGACCCGTGACCCCCAAAGTAGAGGTGTCTGTGGGTCTCTGGCAATGACAGGGGCCAAATGTATCGACTCACCACATTAACAAGAGGGAGGGACCAGGGTGCAGGCCAGTGAGTGGTCTGAAGTGAGAAAAGAGGACCCCATATCTGATTTGGAGAAGAGCTCTGTGTGTGTGTGTAAAGAGGAAGAATGGACAGGAGGCCTTTGGGGGTCAGGAGTCAGGTGAACGTGTATGGAAGTTTCACATGGCCTGGCCCTGGGCACGGTGCCCAGGGCAGAACCCTGTTCTGAAAGTGGGGTCGGTGCCACGATTCCTTCCCCAGCAATGAGGCTGCCCACTCACTGAAGAGACACTAGGCCCTTGCGCGGTAGGGGAGGGTTTGGGGAGGGGCTACCACTCCCCCCTCCCCAGTCACCTCCATCCCAGCAGGCCCAGGGCCAAAGTGTCCTGCTGGGCCCTGAAGAGAGCCAGTCCCCCCATCCTCAGTCTGGGGGGCACCCCCGCTGTCCTGCCATGCCAGGCCTAGGGGGTGCAAATGGCCTGAGAAAGCCAGGGCCCTGGGGAGCAGGTTCTTACCTGGCTCTTTGGCCTGTGCCTGGACCAGGGCCCAGCAGAGACTCTGCTTGGGGTGGGACCTAGCCCTGGAGGAGAGGAAGTGAGAGAGGAAGTGGGTAACTACGCAGGAAGGGGCTCATGGAGGGCTCCTCAGACTCTGCCCCTGTCCCCACTTGCCCTTGGCATTCAAATTCGGAGCTCAGGGTTACGGTTTCATGGTACTACATTCACTTCGTAATCATTTGCAAACTTGAGGCCATCAGCAGGCGGCATCCCAGCTCCCTCGGCCGTGAACCCTGGAGAAGAGGCACCAGTCGGATGGTCTGTCTTCACAGCAAGAGATCTCACCTCACAGGAAGGCGGTTATCAAGACTGAGAAGTCTACAGGGGCCAAAAGAAAGCATAATTCTGGACGCTGACCACAGTACATTGTGCCCCCCTGGAGGGGGCAGGGAGCCTGGGCTGTGTTTCTGGGCTCTCAGGGGTCACCCCTACTCACGCCCCGCCAGCACGCCAGGGCTCACCTTCCTAGGGGGACATGCCGCCGCCTTTTGGCTGCCCCAGCTCGAGCTGTCTGGCCCAGCTGGGGAGACAGAAGAATATAAAAGTGGGTGCTCCCATTTCTGCTGGTCCAGCCTTTCCTTGCTTCTGTCCTGGATGGGAAACAGGAGGAGCCCTGGCTGCACTGGGGCCCGCAAGAAGGGAGTTAAGGACGGTGTGGAGGCCCTGAGGCTCAGGAACCTCCAGGTTCAGAGGCGGCCTGCGTCCGGCCCCCCGTCGCCCAGCCTTCACCTCCAGCCGGAGTGCTCTCTCCCAGGTAGCTGAGAGGTCACTGTGGAGAGGGGGGCCTCCGGGAGTGCTGGAGGGCCCGCCAGGCTACCTCAGAGCTGCCCATCATGGGCTGCCCTGCGCCCCCGATCCACGAAGCTCTGAGAGGTCTGGAGGCCCGCTGGCAGGGGCATCAGGCCCCTAGAACAGTTTGCAAAATGACCCGAAGGTGGGGAGATAGCGGGAGGAGGTGACTGGGCAGGGAAGTTGTAGGGACGGGTGAGCAGTCTGCCTGGGTGGCTGGAGGCCAGGCGGCGAGGGGAGAGGGCGGGGGGAGGAGGACTGGCGGGGGATGGGGAGCCGGGGACTCCAAGGGGCCTGTGGAGGCAGTAGGCCTCACAGGCTCCAAAGGGAAGTGGGGGGCTGCTGCAGCAGGTAGGGGTAGAGGGGAGCAGGTAAGGGGGAAGAGGCAAGGGGAGGGGGAGGGGGAGGGGAGGGCAGCAGGCTGGGGGCAGCAGAATAACAGCAGGGCTGCTTTTTCTTCATTGTTGCCAATGAACAGGACAAGAGCTGGACCCTGGGGTTCCGGAATCCGAGTTCCGTCTGCCCTGTGGATTTGTCCTTGTGACCTCGGAAGCAGAGAATTCTAGAGGGAGAGAATGAAAAGTCCTGCCTGCAGCACAGCTGTGCCCACTGTAGAGATGAGGAGACCAAGGTCTATATGGGGACCATCAGAGGCAGTGCCTGGGCCACAACTGGATATGTTTGTCCCAGGGCAAGGCCCCTTTCCAACCTGAGCCAGCACAGGTTAGGCCCATCTGGGGATTCATGAGACAGACTCCTGGCTCCCCCATCCTTGGAGAGAGCCTGAGAGCCTGGCTGGCTGGTGCTCTGGAGTGGCCCCTCTCTCCCAGGCGTATCCTCCCTCTCCCAGGAGCCCCTCCATGGCAGGGTCAAGAGGCTTCGATGCCTGGGAGATGTGTGGGCTGAGGAATCCCATGTTTGGGATCCCCATGTTTGTCTCTGAGCGTCCCTGACCCAGTGGGGCCCAGGCAGCAAAAGCAGCCATGGAGTGTCGGTCAAAAAGCAAGAGCCTGGAGCGGGGAGAGTCCCCTCGGAGTCTGCGCTGGGACGTGGTGAGCCAGGCGCTGCTCCCATTCTCCCTGGCTACCTACGCCCGGCCCAGGAGTCAGGACCAGTGAGAACAGTCAGGTAAGAAATCTCTCCATGGAGACCGCTTCCACCTGTCATTCATCACTCACGTAGTAACGTCCCCGTGCTCTCTGGATCCCAGGAAGGACCTCAGAGAGATTTCCCAGGACAGTGATGGAAATTACCTAAGACTGGACATTGGACTGGGGCAAACCTGATCCCGCCCACGTGTGACTGACTGATTTTTCCTAGAACTTCCGTGAGCTTCACAACAGAGACCAAGGAACCTGGGTTTCTGGGGACTTGCTGGACTCACCTTGCAAGTCCACTTGACCCTCATGCCTTCTCCTCTAGATGTTTCACTGTCTCCAAGCAAATGCCCAAGAAATCCTGAACCCCATCAAGCCACTCCCCATGTCATATCCTACTGCACCCTCCTCCCTTGTCTCCACTTCATCTCTAAGCTCCCTTCCAATGATTCTCCAGGCCTGGGGCCACCATGCATCACTCTACCAAGTTCTTCACTGTCCTCCACTCCCCTCCGGTCCTCACTTGCTCTAATTACAATGACTCCTTGCAAACACCACAAGATGCTGGCAGGTTCTTGGGAAGGGCTCCTGTGCCTGCTTCCCACCGTGAGGGAGCCACGGGGAGAGTATGACTGGGCCGCAGACAGGATGTGGGGATCAGAAAGTGAGGGTGGCGACGCTGCTCCTCCTGCCACACTGGAGACCGGGGCGGTGTGCCAAACCTCCCAGAGACCCCAGTGGCTCAGCCCGGAGTGGAAGCACTGATCTGACTCTTGCACGTCCCGGGGTGGTGCGAAACCCCGAGTCAGCCCCGAAGGTTCTAAACCAGGGGCCACAGAATGATTCGCTGAGCCTGGGAGGGGGCAGGAAGCAGGCGTGCATCTCAGCAGGGAGAGATGTGGGCGGGTTAGCACACCTGTGAGAGCTCACGGCCCAGCCGTGTCAGGCCAGGGCTCCTGGGGGATGTTGGTCAGCGTGGCGCAGAGAAGCCCGAGGACCGGATGCTGACCCCGCCCCCCCACTCCCCGTAGCCACGCCCCCACACTCGTGAGATCTGGGGAAAGAGGAGGAGAATCCTGAGTTAACCAAGACGAGGGGCCCTTGAAACAGAAATCAAGTCCTGGAAGAAAGGAAGAAGCTCTGGCTTCTTCCTTTCTTCACGTAAACACATGTGAGTTTACGAACTGAGATGGGAACCGGCCCCATCAGCGTGGAGGCTGGGATCCCAGGGCAAACCCCACAGGTTTGGAAGAAAGCTCACGGAGGGAACTGGAGGGGACTTGGATTCCAGCAACCATTGCTGATTGGTTCAGAGGGAAAGTTCCGCGGTGAGATGACTGACAGCACGCGAGCGAATTCTCAGAGTGAAAACGAGAATGCAGTGCCTGCGTGTGGGAGCCCCCGGGAGTGACTCAGCACTGATGTGGCACGCGACATTCTGCTTTAGCCGGAGGTTAAGACCCTGGTTCAGGAGTGGGAAGAACACAACTGAAAGCTCTGTCGCAAATTGGCATGGAGCTCGTTATCACGACTCCCCAGACACAGACCACTGTCCCAAAGACGACAAAGCAGGACCACTGCCCATGCTCACGACAAGGAATCCTTCCCGAAGCCCTGCATGTGACAGACACCATTCTCGGCCCTGCAGATGGCGACGATGAAGTCAGACACGTCGTCCCCGCAGGCACTGACTCTCTGAACACATAACGGTGCCCCCGTATCCGTCCCCCAGGTATTCTCACTGCGTTATTCTCACTGCGCCGCTGGGACTTCCTTCCTCCCCCCCACCCAGCCCCCTCCCCCCCAACCCCGCAACCCCCATTCCCAGCCACTCAGCCTCCAAGTGGAAGGGGGTGTGCCTGCTGGCCCAGGCCTGGGGCTCTCCTTTGTGATAAAGATTCTTGCTCATGGGCAAAGCAGAGAGAACCCTAAAGAAGACCGGAGGCTCAGGTGATCTCTGCAAAGGACAGTGGAGCTGGGAGAGGGGAGCCCTACTGACCAGCCTGGGCGGGGAGGTGGGCTTGGGTGGTTGGGATTTAAGAGAGAAAGAGGCGGAAAGAGACGGAGTTGATTCTGGGAGGCAGCTGCCTTCTTTAAGAAGGATATTTCGAGGGTGAGTGCTGGGGCGAGGTTTTCACTTACTTACGGAGCATTAAGAATGTACTCCCAGAACTTCCCTGGTGGCGCAATGGTTAAGAATCCGTCTGCCGGGCTTCCCTGGTGGCACAGTGGTTGGGAGTCTGCCTGCCGATGCAGGAGACAGGGATTCGGGCCCTGGTCTGGGAGGATCCCACATGCCGCGGAGCAACTAAGCCCGTGAGCCACAGCTACTGAGCTCTGCGCGTCTGGAGCCTGTGCTCCACAACGGGAGAGGCCGCTACAGTGAGAGGCCCGCGCACCGCGATGAAGAGTGGCCCCCGCTTGCCACAACTAGAGAAAGCCCTCGCACAGAAACGAAGACCCAACACATCCAAAAATAAATTTAAAAAAAAAAGAATAAAGAATCCGTCTGCCAATGCAGGGGACATGGGTTCGATCCCTGATCCGGGAAGATCCCACATGCAGCAGAGCAACTAAGCCCATGCACCACAACTACCAAGCCTGGGCTCTAGAGCCCGCGAGCCACAACTACTGAGCCTATGTGCCACGACTATTGAAGCCCACGCGCCTAAAGCCCAAGTTCCGCAACAAGAGAAACCACTGCAATGAAAAGCCTGCGCACCGCAGCGAAGAGGAGCCCCTGGTCGATGCAACTAGAGAAAACCCGCGCGCAGCAACGAAGACCCAACGCAACCAAATAAATAAAAGAATGTACTCCCAGACATATGACTCAGTTTTCTCCTTAAAACAATGACGTGAAAAGAAAAAGAAAGAAAAGGAGGAAAGGCTTACTGAATGCAATGCATGCCCTCATTTGGGTCCTCACCTGATTCCAACAAACCACCTGTAAAAAGACACTTTTGAGACAACTGGGGAAATCTGAGTATAGATTGGGTGACAGATGATCTTAAAGACTGACTTTTAAATTTTTTTAGCTAAGATGATAAGCGGTGGTTGCATTAAAAAGTGTCCTCGAGATTTGTGGTTGCCAAGGCAGGGGGTGGGCGGGGGAAACGGATGGACTGGGAGTTTGGGGTTAGTAGATGCAAACGATTACATTTAGAACAGATAAACAACAAGGTCATACTGTACAGCACAGGGAACTATAACCAATCTCCTGGGGGTAAACCATAATCGAAAAGAATACTTAAAAAAAACAAGTATATCCGTGTATAACTGAGTCACTGTGCTCTACAACAGAAATTAGTACAACATTGGAAATCAACTATACTTCAATTAAAAAAATAAACGTGTCCTCTACAGAATGATGCACCCTGATGTGTTAGGCTGAGATGTCATGAGTCAGTGGGAGTGGGTGGGGGAAGGAATCCATCTGAGAAGGTTGGCGGAAATTAATCGTTGTGGTAGCTGGGCGGGCAGTCCCAGTGGGGCCGACTGTGTTCCTGCTGGAGCTGGGCCGACTTTCTGCCCTGGCAGTTTCAGAAGCGAGCAGGACTGGCCCACTGAACTCTTGGGGACCTCCGGGGCCTACCAGGGCCATAGCAGGTGTGTATCTAGTGTGGTTCTTTAGGACTCTACTGGGGTTCTTTGAGACACTGCCCCAAGCTGGAGATCAGAACATCTGAGTCACATCATATTCTGGTGAACCCCAAAAAGCAGATAAGAATTGTCATAGGTTCATGCTGAACCTCGGTCAACCTAACCCATTGTCAACTTCCCCATGTTTGACTTGGGTGTATTCAACCTTCCAACAGCCCCATCACCTTTGGCCACAGTCCAGACCCTCCACCCCTTTCACACACCCAGCCCAGAGAGATCTATTGGCCGTCAAATCGACATTTTGAACTACCTACTATAGCACCTGCCTGGAAGCCCACAGCTGTTCGTGCATCTGCCTCTCTTGGTCTGTATCACCCTAGTTTTGCTACTCATGGGCCTTTTACTGAGGTTAGTCCTTATAGTTTATGACTGTGAATAGAAAATGGAAGTGCTGATACTAGTGATAGGAAATGACCTTAATACAGGTGAGACAAAGATGGAGATCCTGAGATGTGCTGAAGTAGCCAAGCTCGGCCTCGGTCAGCTGCACCTTGGATGTAAGCTGGCCACACCTGCTGCAATGTGAAGGGCAAGAATGCAGTCAAAGGGTACGTGCACAATCATGGTCATAGAAGATTGCATTTACACTGCAAGGTGTAATGAGAGGTTTGGTTGTATTTGCAGCTCGGGGGGAATAGGACCCATGCCACACTCCCTGCCCCTTTCTCACTAGCTCTGAGTCTGTTGCTGGACTTGACGACTTCAGTTCTGTCTTTTAAGGACCACTGTGTTCATCTTCAAATAGTCTCCCCAAGTCTATCACAGCCTGCACACGGCTACCAGTGAGGGCTTCCTAAAACACAGACCAGGCCCTGGTCCTGCCCAGGTGGAGTCTCTGGATGCCAGCTCTCCAGCCCAGGGACTGCCCGCTAAACTGCCCATCAGGCCCTGCTAGCCATGCTTCCTCCAGGCCAAGACCCACCTGGCACTGGTGGCCTTCCAGCTGCTCTCACCCGGCTCCATTAGACATGGTGGGGCCCCTGGACCTGGTTCTCTCCAAAATGTCTCGGGCTCTGCAGCTTCTTCCTTCCCTTTGTGAAGTGAAGCACATCCCCTCACAGCTGGTCTGCTGTCACCTCCACACAAGCCTTTGATAACAGCTGCTTAACCAAAGGTTTTTCATGTCACCACTGAAAGGGCACCATGGATGAGCGGAAGCATCAAGTCTCCATCCCTGACTGGCTCCCTCTGCGTGCCTTTCACCCCCACCTTCTTCCCTGGCTCCAGGCCCCTCGGTGACTCTCCTCTCTGCTCCTGCCTAATCACACTGACCTGCGCCAGCGGACAGGTTACAAAGCCCTTGCTTTTGTTTATGCTTATTGCAAAATAAAAAACAAAAAAAACTGAGGCCAGAGATTGGGAGGCACCATGAAGAGTCTGTTTTATAATTTTCATTTCTCACTTCAGGCCATATATATTCTTTCCATGCTAGTACACAGTCTTCATAAATATAAATATATATATATATTTTAAACAATATTACTGACTATATTCCCCATGCTGTACATTTCATTTTCATGACTCATTTTTTTTTTTTTTTTTTTTTTGTGGTGCGCGGGCCTCTCACTGCTGTGGCCTCTCCCGTTGCGGAGCACAGGCCCCGGATGCGCAGGTTCAGCGGCCATGGCTCACAGGCCCAGCCGCTCCGCGGCATGTGGGATCTTCCCCTGCATCGGCAGGCGGACTCTCAACCACTGCACCACCAGGGAAGCCCCCATGACTCATTTATTTTGTGGGAAGTTTATACTTCTTAATCTTCCTCACCTATTTCACTCATCCCCCTCCACCGCCCTCCCCTCTGGCAATGACCTGTTTGTTCTCTGTATCTATGAGGCTGTTCCTGTTTTGCTATGTTTGTTCACTTGTTTTGTTTTTTAAATTCCACGTGTAAGTGAAATCACTCAGTATTTGACTTCGTCTGACTTATTTCACTTAGCATAATACCCTCTAGGTCTACCCATGTTGTCTCAAATGGCAAGATTTCATTCTTTTTTATGGCTGAGTAGTATATATATATATATGTATTCCATTGTAATATATATAACGTAATATATATATAGGCCACATCTTCTTTATCCATTCATCTATTGGTGAACACTTAGGTTGCTTCCGTATCTTGACCTTTGTAAGTAATGCTGCAATGACCATGGTTGGGGGGTGCAATATATCTTTTAGAATTAGTGTTTTTATTTTCTTAGGAAAAATACCCAGAAGTGAAATTGCTGGATCACATGGTAGTTATATTTTTAATTTTTTGAGGAACCTCCATGGTGTTCTCCGCAGTGGCTGTACCAATTTGCATTCCCTCTAAGAGTGCACAAGTGTCCCCTTTTCTCCACATCCTCACCAACACTTGTTCTTTGTTGTCTTTTTGATGTTAGCCATTCTGCCAGATGGGAGGTGATATCTCATTGTGGTGTTGATTTGCATCTCCCTGATGATTAGTGACGTTGAGCATCTCTACATGTGTCTGTTGACCATCTGCATGTCTTCTTTGGAAAAATGTCTATTCAGTTTCTCTGCCCATTTTTGTTTGTTTGTTTGTTTTGGCTGCACCAGGTCTTAGCTGTGGCACGCGGGATCTTCATTGCAGCATGCGGGATCTTTAGTTGTGGCGTGTGGGAACTTAGTTGTGGCATGCATGTGGGATCTAGTTCCCTGACCAGGGATCGAACCCGGGCCCCCTGGATTGGGAACACAGAGTCTTATCCACTGGACCACCAGGGAAATCCCTCTGCCCATTTTTTAATCAGGTTGTTTGGGGTTTTTTGATGAGTTGTATGAGTTCTTTGTATATTTTGGATATTGACCCTTATCAGATACATCATTTGTAAATATCTTCTCCCATTCAGTGGGCAGCTACTGATAGTTTCCTTTGCTGTGCAAGAGCTTTTTAGTTTGATATAATCCCATTTTATTTCTTCTTTTGTTTTCCTTACCTGAGGAAACACATCCAAAAAAATATTGCTAAGACCAATGTCAAAGCGTGTACTGCTTATGTTTTCTTCCAGTTTTATGGTTTCAGGTCTTACACATAAGTCTTTATTCCATTTTGAGTTTTTTTTTGTATATGATATTAGAAAGTAGTTTATTCGATTCTTTTGAATATATCAATAGCTATTCAGTTTTCCCAACACCATTTATTGAAGAGGCTGCCTTTTCCCCATTGTATTTCTCCATTGCCTCCTTTGTTGTACATTAACTGAACATAGAAGTGTGGGTTCATTTCTGGTCTCTATTCTGTCCCAATGATCTATGTATCTGTTTTTGTGCCAGTACTACATTGTTTTGATGACTGTAGCTTTGTAATATAATTTGAAATCAGGGAGCATAATACCTCCAGGTTTGTCCTTCTTTCTCAAGATTGTTTTGGCTATTCAGGGTCTTTTGTGTCTCCATAGAAATTTTAGAATTTTTTGTTCTAGTTCTGTGAAAAATGCCACTAGTATTTTGATAGGGATTACATTGAATCTCTAGATTGCCTTGTGTAATATGGTCATTTTAACAATGTTTATTCTTTTGATCTGTGAGCACAGTGTATCTTTCCATTTGTTTGTGTCATCTTCAATATCTTTCATTAAGCTCTTATAGTTTTCCAAGTAAAGGTCTTTTACCTCCTTGGTTAGATTTATTCCTAGGTATTTTATTCTTATTGATGCAATTGCAAATTAGATTGTTTCCTTAATTTCTTTTTCTGATAGTTTGTTGTTCATGTATAGCAATGCAACAGATTTCTGTATATTAATTTCGTACCCTGCAACTTTACTGAATTCATTTATTAGTTCTTTTTTTAATAAATGTATTTTATCTATTTATTTTTGGCTGCGTTGGGTTTTCTTTGCTGTGTGTGGGCTTTTCTCTAGTTGCAGCGAGCAGGGGCTGCTCTTCATTGTGGTGTGTGGGCTTGTCACTGCAGTGGTTTCTTTTGTTGCAGAGCACAGGCTCTAGGTGCACGGGCTTCAGTGGTTATGCCATGTGGGCTCAGTAGTTGTAGCCCACAGGCTCTAGAGCACAGGCTCAGTAGTTGTGGTGCACAGGCTTAGTTGCTCCGCGGCATGTGTTCTCTCTCTTTTCTCCTTCTGGGACACCTATATTGTGAATGTTAGTATGCCTGATGTTGTCCTAGAGGTCTCTTACACTGTCCTCATTTTTTTTAATTCTTTTTTCTTTTTTCTGTTCAGCTTGGGTGACGTTCACTACTCTGTCTTCCAGTTCACAGATCCATTCCAATGTATCATCTAATCTACTCCTGATTCCTTCTAGTGTTTGTTGTTGTTTTTTCAGTTTTTGTGTTCAGCTCTGTTTGATTCTTCTTCATTAAACTTCCCACTATGCTCATCCCTTCTTCTGAGTTCATTGAGCACCTTTATGATCATTACCTTGAATTCTTTATTGGGTAGATTGCTTATCCTCACTCTTCTTAGTTCTTCTTCTGGGTTTTATCTTGTTCCTTCATTTGGAACATATTCCTCTGTCACCTCATTTGACCTAATTTCCTGTTTTTATTTTTATGTATTAGGTAGGTCGGTTATGTTTCCCAATGTTGGAGAAGTGGCCTTATGTAGGAGTCATCTTTTGAGGCCTAGCAGCACACTGCCCTCTGGTCAGCAGAGTTATATGCACTAGTGGTGTCCCCTGTGTGGACTGTATGGGCCCTTCTGTTGTGGCAGGGCTGACTACTGTGGGCCTGGTGGCAGGTGGGGCTGGCCCCAAGCCCAGTTGGCTGCCAGGCCCTACCTTATGCAGCAGTTGCTGGTGGGCTGCTAGGCTGAGTCCTGGTGCAGCTGGTTGTGGGGCCTGGAGGATCCCGGGGCTGGTGCTGGCCTGCTGGTGGGCAATGCCAGGTCCTGGGGAGGCTGGTTAAGGGGCTGGTGGGTCCACAGCTGGTACAGTCCTGCTGGTGGGTGAGGCTGGATCTCCAGGAGGCTGGCTGACTGGACATGGGGGTTCCCAGGACTGGTGCCAACTGGCTGGTGGGCAGGGAAGCCCCCTGTGGTAATAGGCTAGAGGGAGGACTCCAAAATGGCCCTTTGCACTAGCATCCTCATGGTAGATTGAGCTCCCCAAAATGGCCCTTGCCAGCATCTATGTCCCTAGGGGGAGTCCCAGTCCCAGTTGCCTCCTGCTTCACCAAGATCAATAAGTGAGTGTGACTCAGGCTCCTTTCAAACTACTCCCTCTGCTGGGTCTCAGAGCATGTGGGATTTTGTGTGCACCCCTTAAGAGCAGAGTCTCTGTTTTCCACGGCCTCCCAGCTCTCCCATACACAAGCCCTGCTGGCCTTCAATCCAGTCATTCTTGGGACTCATCTTCCCAATTCAGGACCCCTGGGCTGGGGAGGCTGATGTGGGGCTTGAATGCCTCACTCCTTGAGAAGAACCTCTGCAATTGTAATTATCCTCCTGTTTGTGGGTCACCTATCTGGGGGGGTGGGTCTTGACTATACAATGTCTCTGCTCCGCCTACCTACCTTGTTGTGGTTCCTTCTTTATATCTTTAGTTGTGAAAAATCTTTTCTGCTAGTCTTCAGGTCATTCTCATTGATACTTGCTCTGTAAATAGTGGTAATTTTGGTGTGTCTGTGGGAGGAAGTGAGCTCAGGGTCTTCCTCCTCCACCATTTTGGCCACTCCCTCCATAATTATTATTTTTTCTTTTTTTGGCCACTCCACACGGCATGCAGGATCTTAGTTCCCTCACCAGGGATCAAACCCATGCCCCCTGAAGTGGAAGCACCGAGTCCTAACCACTGGACTGCCAGGGAATTCCCAATAATTATAATTTTTAAACCACAAATTCTATTAAGTGGGTATACCAGCATTTATTTAACCATTCTCCAATTGTGGATAATTTGGGCAGTTTTTCCTTCTTTGGGGATTATTGTTTTAAAATATATCCCCCAAGGGGAATCATGGTGTCAAAGGGCATTAATGTTTTATGGCCCTTGCTATGTATTTTTAGATACCCCTTTCTAAAGGGGAAGGGGGAGGAGGCTGGTATCAATCCCCCCTGCCTGGATCGGTGGTTCTCAAAGTGTGGTCCAGGCACCCCTTGGGGAGAGGGTTCCTGGGACACTTTTAGGGAACCCACAAAGTCAAAACCATTTTTATAATATTACTAAGATGTTATTAGCCTTTTCCACACACTTCCTCTCATGAGTGTACAGTGGGCTTTTCCAGAGGCTGCAAGATGTGTGATATCACAACAGACTGAATGCAGAAGAAGAAAGGAAAAGTCAACCATCTTTTATTAAGTCAGATATCAGAGAGATTTAGGAACCTGTAAAAATAATACCTCTCGGGCTTCCCTGGTGGCGCAGTGGTTGAGAGTCCGCCTGCCAATGCAGGGGACACGGGTTCGAGCCCTGGTCTGGGAAGATCCCGCATGCCTCAGAGCAACTGGGCCCGTGAGCCACAACTACTGAGCCTGCGCATCTGGAGCCTGTGCTCCGCAACAGGAGAAGCCGCGACAGTGAGAGGCCCGCGCACCGCGATGAAGAGTGGCCCCCGCTTGCTGCAACTAGAGAAAGCCCTCACACAGAAACGAAGACCCAACGCAGCCAAATAAATAAATAAATAAATAAATTTTAAAATAAATAAATAAAAATAATACCTCTCTTCTCACTAATTATTTTGTTTTGGAAAATAAAATTATTTTTCATAAAAATGTTTTGTAAATATTTAAAATTTTTGTTTTAATTTCTAACATCAAAAATACTGATAGACATAATCTACATAAATAAAAGCTTTGGGGGGTCCTTAATACTTTTTAATAATGTGAAGTTTTCCTAAGATCATAATTTGAGAACCGCTGACCTGGCATGATATGGCAGAGTGCAGGGTCAGCTGAGTGGGGCTCATTTCAACCAACACCTACTAGCCTGTATCCCAGGCAAGGCACCTGGGACGACATGCAAAGAGATGCTACATTTTTTTCTTTTTATCTCTTCTTCCCCACTTTTATTTCTTCTGCTCTTCCCTTTCCCTCTTCTCAGTTTTCCTCTTGTTTTTCTCCTTTCCCCTCCCCCAGCCTCAATTCTCATAACAAAAGTCACACAGATAACAACACCTTCCCTTTTTCATATGAACTGAAATTTTTTCTTACATCTAAATAAAGATTTAGTGACATTTGAAATAGGCTTTTCGTTATTACTCATCCCATTCAAAACAGTAATGTGTATATTTTTAAAACACCTCTTCACATGTAATCAAAGAACTGAAAATGAGATTTTTTTCCCTAGCAAATTGGCAGAGATTTATTAAATGACAATCCTTAGTGCTGGCAGAAGTCTAGGGAAAAGGACATCTTCATGCAGTTTCTAGAAGGCAATTTGGCAGTACCGATCAAGAGCCTTAAAAATAGCTTACCCTTTGACCCAGAGGAACATAAATGTTTATCAGGTCTGCTTTGTGCCACTTGCAACTTGGAGTTTCCTGAGATCCTGAGAATTGAGAGTAGGAAGGAACTTTTTTCCCCTTTTATTCTACCCAGAGAAAATTAAATTAGGGAGGGAGGGGCTTTCTAGACTTCAGGTAGAAACAACATGATCAAAGGCAAATCTTCCAGCAGGCCAGGGTCTTCTGGAGAGCAGGGAGCCTGAGGAAGCCATCACCTGGGTGCCGGGAGCTGGCAAATCCGGTGACCACTTTGACTGTTCTCCATATCGGAATGCTTTCCTGCTATTCTCAAGCCTTTAGTAATATATGATTAAAAGGTACATCCTGGGCTTAGCTATGAGATCCAGAAGTCATCTGGAGTCTCACCACCCCTTGAGCTCTAGACGAGACTGGCTCACCTGGACCTCAAGGGGCTGGAGAAGGACAAAGCCCTCCCTCCCTGGGGTGTCCTGTTCCATGGATGAAGAATAGCCAAAGCCCTCCCAAGTTTTCTAGGAGCTCCCAGGGCAGGGCTGGCTGACATCTCCATGGTGCCCTCTGGCCACCATGCTGTCAGCCTCTTCCTAGAGTTCCAGCAAGCCCCCCTGCCCACAGGCAGTCATGAGTTTCCTGGGAATTTTTTAAAATTTGGGTGCTGCAGAGAGACAAGAGGATTCATGTCACAAAACACAAACTTCAGCTTAACCACAGCTAAAATGACACGCAGCCACCCTGTCCCTGGGGAGCAGCCTCAGGCTTGCCTCCACACGGACCCCAGCCTCTCTCTGGCAGGCTCCTCTCACTGCCTTCCAGACCTTTCTCTCTCTCCACCCTTACCTCCCACAGAGCACTTGAAGCCTCTGAGTTGTGGCACAAGTTCACTCTGACACCCACACCCTTAAGTCCCACCTTCTGCCCTAACAGTTGTCGAGATGTTTCCTCGGCTAAGAGGACTTCTGGTGTCAGTTGTTACAGTGATTTTTTTCATCCTGTTTCAACTGGGCTTTGGGGAATTGGGGTAAAGCCTGGGTCCACACTTGGGGTGCAGTGGCTTGGGGAGAATGTGCACCCCACAGAAGCTGGTTCTGAGGTGGCCAGAGGTGAGGAGGGAGACACTATGACTAAGGTGACCAGGGAACACCAGGAAGGTTTTGTGGATCCTGGAGCCTTCCTCAGGCCTTCTGGGATAATGGACCCCCCAATGATGTCCACGTACTAGTCCCCAGAACCTGTGAATGTTAAGGGACATGGCAAGGGGAATTAAGGTTACAGATGGAATTAAGCTTGCTAATCAACTGCCCTAAAAATAGGGAGATTATCCTGGATTATCCAGATGGGCCCAATGTAATCACAAGAGTTCTTAAAAGTAGAAGGGGGAGGCAGGAAAGAAAGCCAGGGGGATGTGATGGGAGAAGGGCTCAAGACACTGTTGCTGGCTTTAAACATGAAGGAAGGGGCCACGAGCCAAGGACTGTGGGGAGAGCAGCCTCGAGAAGCTGGAAAAGTCAAAGAAACAGGTTGTCCCCTGGAGCCTCCAGAAGGAATGCAGCCTTGCCACCATCTTGATTTTAGTCCAGTGAGACCAGTGTTGGACTTCCAAACTACAGAACTGGAAGATAATTAATGTGTGTGTGTGTGTTTTTTTAAGAAGATGTTGGGGGTAGGAGTTTATTAATTAATTAACTTATTTTTGCTGTGTTGGGTCTTCGTTTCTGTGCGAGGGCTTTCTCTAGTTGTGGCAAGTGGGAGTCACTCTTTATCGCGGTGCGCGGGCCTCTCACTATCGTGGCCTCTCTGGTTGCGGAGCACAGGCTCCAGACGCGCAGGCTCAGTAGTTGTGGCTCACGGGCCTAGTTGCTCCGCGGCATGTGGGATCCTCCCAGACCAGGGTTCGAACCTGTGTCCCCTGCATTAGCAGGCAGATTCTCAACAACTGCGCCACCAGGGAAGCCCCTGTGTGTTGTTTTAAACCACTTAATACATGGTCCTTTGTTAGAGCAGCCACAGGAAACTAATAGACCTTCCCAGACACTGTCAGGAGAAGAGAACCTGGTAAAAGTCTGCACATCCTGGGTCCCTGGGATTGTAATGAAGGCATTATGAGGCAGAGTCATCCAGGAATCCATAGATGCTGGAAACATCCAGGATACGTATACCCAGAAGACACCTTGCAAAGACCACCACCGTGAAAAGTATGACTTTGCACAGGACCAGGAAGAACGGGCTGGCAGTCCCCCCGGGTCTCCTGGAACCATTTTCCCCCCGGGGAATTCCCTGGGCGGGTCCTTGGTTTGGAGGCTCAGAGATCTGTTGGGTGGGTCTCATGGAGTGTTCTCACATTAGCCAAGCTCATTCTGAGAACCACAGCTACCGAGGCTGCATGCCACTAGCTTCTGATCATCAGGACCTTTTCTCTCTTGAACCACGATACCTAGGAAGCCAAATCATAACCGGAAGACTTCTGAGCAGGTTCTGTGACTCGAATGTTTCCCAGCCCCTGCTACACAGCCCCACAGTCGTACTCACAATAGCTGCCCCGAGCACCAGGTAGGCTGTGTGCATCCTTGCACCTGGTTTCCCCAACCCCACCCCCCGACAGAGTGCTGACAGCTCTGCCAAGGCCTCATCCTTCACAGTCTTTTTTTCAGTGTTTCCACAGTGACAGGAAAGTCCTTGCTCTCGCTCAGGAGCCCTTCTTTCTCCTGAAGCGGACTTGGCTTTAATCTCTTATGGTCCATTATCTGTTGATTTTCATACTTAGCTTTCAGACAACAGTCTTCCTTTTGTTCCACATCACTGGCAGAAGCCTCCTGGTAGTTTCTGTGCACAGACAATATCTCTCAACCTGTTTGTTCTTGAGACAAAAAAAAAAAAAAAAAAATCCTTGGAGATGGGGGTGCATCTGTGGCTAGGCTGGACCCTGAAATGGCTCTGGGTACCTATCTGGGAGGCAGGCTTTGGTTTTTCATCTTTATCCCAGCAAACTGTGATTACCTAGCTCCTCATACCCAGGGTACACCTACTCTGTCTGTTTGGAAGCCTCTTTAACTTGAAGACCAGCTGCTCCCTTCCCATTTTACTCTCAAAATTTGTAAACCTCAGATTCTCTGTAGCTTCTGGGGCTCTTTGTATCATATTTGGCATCCTTTCCAACTTCCCGACAGAAAGACAACCACGAGATCTCTCCCACACCCACCTTTCACCACTAAGCAGCTGTCTGACCTTTGGTAAAGCGTTTAGCTCCTCTAAGCCTCATTCTCTAATCCTACGAGTATTTATTGAGCACCAGCTAAGTGCCAGTGGCTTAGGAAAGTTTCTAGAAATGTAGCAGTAAAAAAAAATCCCTGCGCTCAGGAGCCTGCATTCTAGCAGCAAACAGATAACTAACATACATCGAATGTCAGGTGGTGACAAGTATCAAGGAGAAAACTAAGGCAGGGAAGAGGGATTGGGAGCGACAGGGACAGGGGCAGTGCTGAAATTTGAAATCCAGTGACCAGAAAATCCTCAGTATGGACTGAGAAGGTGAGCAAAGCCCTGAAGAGGATGAATCATTTCCTTGTTTGTAACATAGGGATGATAATAAAGTATTTCGCTCATCAAATTGCTGTAAGGGGCTTCCCTGGTGGCGCAGTGGTTGAGAGTCCACCTGCTGATGCAGGGGACGCGGGTTCGTGCCCCGGTCCGGGAAGATTCCCACATGCCGCGGAATGGCTGGGCTGTGAGCCATGGCCGCTGAGTCTGCGTGTCCGGAGCCTGTGCTCCGCAATGGGAGAGGCCACGACAGTGAGAGGCCCGTGAACCGCAAAAAATAATAATAAATAAATAAAAATAAAAAATAAACAAATTGCTGTGAGAATTATATGAGTTAATACATACAAAGCACTTAGATCACTGTCTGGCCCATTGTAAGTCCTTAATAAATATTAGTTATTGTTATAATCATTACTTTAATAAATGTTTTTTTGAAGGCTTTATGTTTTTCAAACATCCAATTTAGTTTGTGATGGGAATTCAAAGATGGCAAAGGGATATGCATGCCATTAGACTCTTTCAAAAAATCAAAACAGAGACACCTCTAATCAGTTCCTACCCTCTTCCTCCCTGAACCGGGAATCCTTCTTAACATAGTCCTCTGGGCAGTCCACAGTAAACAACTGGAATTGACAGGCAAAAAGAAACTTATGGGCCATCCCCTGATGCAATTGCAGTTAGTGACAAATTCATCTTTTGAAATTCCCCCAGTATTCTTATCCATTTACTATGTGACGGTAATATCCTCTCTCCCCAAGAGCTGGCATCCCAACTCATTCATCTTTTCTATGCAATAATAATCTCCATCTGCTTTGAGTGGCAAAGAAAAATGAATTCACGGTCCACTATTGAGATTATACAAAAAAATACAAACCACACTACACTGTAATTTGTCTAATGATTCCCTGTTATTTCTTTAGGGATCACCCAGTAAAAAGATCTTAACTTCCTATTATCGTGTTTCCTTGATATGATAACAGGTCTGAGTCCTTGTCATGAACATGTGTGACAATGGATCAGATGTTCTTAGAAAAGAAAGTGGTTTTCACCCAGACTCCTTGCTCTCCCTACAAAACTGGAAAATCCCCACAACCTAAACACAGGCTCTTCTTCACTGTGCTTTCTCTTGGGACTGTTCAAGATAGTCCCAGTATCTAAATTTAGTAGCATATTAATAGTGTCACTACTCACAGGCCTATTAAAGGTCAGTTCAATGGAAATTTTCTTAGAACTGTAAAGCAAAACCAAATACAATGCAAGTGTAGAGAATGATTATACTTCCCCTAGGTAGACCAGATGTCCATAACGGAGGCATACGGTAAAATGCAGCCAGTGTCTTTAAGCCAGAGGCTCTCTAATTCTCCTAACAAGGGAGTCCCAAAGTCTAGGCCGGTAGGAGGTCTTGTTTTAGCATTCATCTGAAAGCTGCGTTTTGTACCCAAATTTTTATTTTTTTTAAATATCAAACTTGCGGAAAAGTTGAAAGACAATTAAATAAATACACATTTGCCCTTTAACAATTATATATATGTAAAGTTGTATATATTTATACACACAGACACATATTAGTGTATATTCACAACTTTTTGCTGAACCACTTGAAAGTAAGTTGCAAACATAAGGTCACTTTCACCCCTAAATATTTCACCTGCATCTATTAAAAGAAGGATATTCTCTTATACAACCACAATACCATCATCACAGTCAAGAAATTTAACATGGACACAATAATATTATCTAATAGATAGTCCTTATTCAAATTTCCGCAATTATTTCCAAAAGGTTTTTCTTAATTATTATCTTACATCCAATCAAGTTTCACACATTGTATTTGATTGTTTAATATATATTTTCATCTAGAGCTGTCCCCCGACCTTTTTTGTCTTTCATGACATTTATAATTTTTAACAGTCTTATGCACTATTCCCCAATATCTAGTTTCCTAATTTCTTCCTCATGACGTCATTCAGATTAACTATTTTTGGCAAGAATATTGCTTAGGTGATGTTGTGTCCCTCCTAATATGTCACATCAGGAAGCACATAATGTTAGTTTGTCCCATTATTTATGAATCTAATTTTGATCCTTTAATAAGGTCTTGTCTGACAGAGCTCTCCACTGTAATTATTTGGTTGGTCAAAAAGTTCATTCGGTTTTCCATTAAGATGTTACGAGAAACCCGAATGAACCTTTTGGCCAATCCAATAATATATAATCTGTGAAGTGACACTTTGATACTATGCAAATATCCTGTACCCCACAACACTTCACCCAATGGTTTTAGCATCAATTGATGATACTGATTGGATCAGTTATTACAGAGGTCTTGGCAAAATGGTGATTATCTATCATTCCTTCTTTATTAGCCAGCATTCTTCTGTGAAGACAAGTTGAAATATGGGTTTATCTGTCATAAATCACATTTAAAACAGCAGGAAATCTTCCACTAGAAGCACAATGGGGAGCACAACGTTCCGTGTGGTCTCCACTTCCATCTCCTCACCCTCACCCTTCTTTCCCTCCAACTGCTTCACTTACTGAACACGTTGTTCCTAGCACTGTGTTAGTGTTTTAGGCACATTGATCATTTAAACTGACACAGAGAAGCAACTTTACCCAAGGTAAGTGACAGAACAGGGATTTGAACCTAAACACATGACTGAAGAATCAATAGTCTTGCCCAGCCTCATTCCTAAACCACTGTGTTGTCCCTTCTTGTATACACATATGACAATCACAGCGATGGTAATCCTTGATTTTTGTTGATTCCTAGGGAACTCATCTTCCTTCCCCGTGATTATTAGCAATGTGTTGTAAAAAGGCCAGAGGAATTGTACCAAAATAATGACCATGGGATTATGGACCATCTTTATTTCCTCTTTATCCTTAGCTGTATTTCCCAAGTTTTCTATAATGAACATCTTTGATGGTTTGGGCAAATTTCTAGTTGTTAGATTCAAACAGACTCTTCCTAAGGGTCATCCGTCCCTTATAGAGCCAGGCTCACAGGATAGACACATGGGTGCATGCCTGGGTGTATGTGCTAGTAAGTGGTCATTCAGCAATATATGTGATTCATTCTACACCAGACCAACTCGGGGAAAGAATCCAGTTCAACTAAGGGTCCACTTTCCCAGATTCCTAATTACAGCCTGGCTTTGTGCAAGACTGCAGGCATCTATCAAGGACAGAGATGACTAAGGCTTGAACCTCAAATTGTCTACAAAGTAACAGCAAGACAAGGAAACACACAAGAATCAATTTTTGAGAAGGACAAAGTAAGAAATGCTTGGCAGTGGGTAAGAGCAGTGATCTTCATCCACCAAGGTCAGATGCAGGAGAGATAATTTAGGTTTCAAGAAATTTCTAGAAGGAAATTAAGAATCACAGACCAGGGGCTTCCCTGGTGGCGCAGTGGTTGAGAATCTGCCTGCCAATGCAGGAGACATGGGTTCGAGCCCTGGTCTGGGAAGATCCCACATGCCACGGAGCAGCTAGGCCCGTGAGCCATAACTACTGAGCCTGTGCATCTGGAGCCTGTGCTCCACAACAAGAGAGGCCACAATAGTGAGAGGCCCGCGCACCGCGATGAAGAGTGGCCCCCGCTTGCCGCAACTAGAGAAGGCCCTCACACAGAAACGAGGACCCAACACAGCCATAAATAAATAAATAAATGAAAAAGAATCACAGACCAGAAAGTCATTGCTCTGAGAGATTTTATAAGATTCTGGACCTTTCTAACTTTCCCATGTTTTTTATTTTTGTTACTCCATGTCTGTTTCCCTATAGTCTCCAGCAGAGGGGGGGAAATGCCTTTAAAAAGGAAAAAAGAATTAGGAGGGAAGCTGAATCACAATACAAAACTATGTACAATTCTAAATAACAAAAAGCCACCATAAGATAGCTCTTACATGTAAAGACTTGGAAGTTGATACTTCCATCCTCACATGAAAAGAAACTGAACACACTGAAAATCAAAAACTTTTCTTAGATTCATAGGAGAACTGAGGTCACAGGGTAAACCACCACCCTGAAATCTGGAGAGACAGGGCAAGACAGAGAATCACAACTTACCCAGAGCAGAAGCCGCCACTGAAGCCAGCAACTGGCAGGAATGCAAATGATTTGATGAATTGCTGGAGGCTGAGTGTGGACCGGCTTGACAGTTAAAAACCGCTGGGGTTCCAGTCTTAGGGAGACTCCACAATTTCCTGGGGTTTACCTCCAGGAGCTCCACCAGGTTCCCTCTGGGAAAGTAGGGAAATAATCCCTGTGCTTCAGGGATGGGGAGGAGAAAAGTAACCATTTTAAAATACACTCAGGGGATTGTAACCATTTTGAAAGCCCAGAGCGTTCTGTTCTCCTTATCAAAGGCCCTCCATCAAGGGAAACTGCTTTACCAGAGTCTTATCTGCCCTGGGGGAAGGGCAATGAGACAGCTCCAGCCCCCTCCAGTCTTCTAGTCTCACAAAATGGGAGAAGAAGAAAAGCCAAGAAATGCTTCTGAAGGTCAAGCTCAGGATCTCAGGTCCACTGAGGTTTAATCATAAGATCATAGAATATTTCCTCTCCCCCAGTACCTTACTGTATTAGTTTCCTAGGGCTGCCATAACAAAGTACCATAAACTGAGTGGCTTACACAATAGAAATTTACTTTCTCACAGTTCTGGAGGCTAGAAGTCCAAAATCAAGGTGTTGGCAGGGCCATGCTCTCTCTGAAGGCTCTAGGGAAGCATCCTTCCTTGCCTCTCCCTAGTTTCTGGTGGTTGCCAGCAATCCTTGGTATTCCTTGGCTTGCGTCTGCATCTCTCCAATTTCTGCCTCTGTCATCACATGGCTTCTTTCTGTGTGTCTGTGTGTATCCCTATGTGTCCTCTCCTCTTACAAAAACATCGGTCTTTGGATTTAGGGTCCACCTTAATCCAGTACGACCTTCTTAATGTAACTAATTACATCTGCAAAGACCCTATTTCCAAATAAGGTCACATTTTGAGGTTCCAAGTGAACATGAATTTGGGCGGAACATTATTAAACCCACTACATTATCACCATATCAACAATTCCAAGATAATAAAAGTAAATCACAACTGAGAGAGCTGCAAGACACAGACTTTATTAAAGATAGAGTTCTTAGGGAACCTGAAAACAACAGAGAGAAAAAAATAAATAAAATTAGGAAACTGAAGTCTCTGGCACCTATGGCTACAGCAAACATTAAACACAGCCTAGATCCTACTCAGATTAACATGAAACCTCACACTAAAAGCCTGATTAGCTCAGATTCTATTATCACACACACCGTAACCAACCTTCAACAAAAAATTACATGTTAAAAAGCAACAAAACACTCTGTCTGAAGAGACAAAGCAAGCATCAGAACCAGACTCAGAAATGACACAGATTTTGGAATATCTGATAGGGAATTTAAAATAACTATGAATAATATGTTAAGAGCTCTGATAGAAAGAGCAGATACATTTAAAACAGATGGCTAATGAAGGCAAAGAGATGAAAACCTTAAGAAAGAATCAAAAGGAAATACAAGCAATTGAAACTGAAATGCAAACAGAAAAGAGAATGAAGAAAATGAGACAATATCCAAGAACAAAAGGACAATTGCAAAAGGTATAACACATGCATAATGGAAATATCAGAAAGAGAAGAAAGAGAGCAGCAGACAAATCTTTAAAATAATAATGACTGAATTTTCCAGAATCAATGATAGACACCAAACTACAGATCCAGGAAAATCAGAGAACAAGCAGAATAAATATGAAATTGCCGGAAGGAAAAAACCCACCAACCTAGAATTCTGTATGCAGTGAAATTAGCCTTCAAAAGTGAAGGAGAAATAAAGACTTCCTCAGGCAGACAAAAACTGAAGGAATTCGTTGCCAGTAGACTGCTTTGCAAGAAATGTTAAAAGGAGTTCTTCAGAGAGAAGGAAAATGATATAGCTCAGAAACTACAGACTCAGACTTAAAGAAAGGAAGAATGTTAGAGAAGGAATAAATGAAAGTAAAATAAAATTTTTATTTTTCTGAATCTAATAGATCTAATAGATAATTGTTCAAAGTAACAATAACAGCAATGTACTGGCTGGTTATAGCTTATGGATAAGTAAAATGATTAACAGAAATGTTATAAGAGACAGGAGAGAAGAATTGGGAAACCTCCATTATAAGCAACTGCACTACCATGGAAGTTTTATAGTGTTAATTGAAAGTGAACTTAGGTTAGTTGTAAATGTCTATTGCAAACTGTAAGGCAACCACTAAAAGAAGAGGAGAGGAGAGAAAATGGAATCATTTAAAATGCTCAAATAAAGCCAGAGAAGGTAGAAAGAGAGTGTTAGATTTTAAAAGGAAACAAAGAACAAGTGCAATGATTAGAAAACAATTGCAGGGGACTTCCCTGGTGGCACAGTGGTTAAGAATCCACCTGCCAAAGCAGGGGACATGGGTTCAAACCCTGGTGCAGGACGATCCCACATGCCGCAGAGCAACTAAGCCCATGTGTGCCACAGCTACTGAAGCCCATACACCTAGACCCCATGCTCCACAACGAGAGAAGCCACCACTCTGAGAAGCACATGCACCACAACGAGGAGTAGCCCCCACTTGCCACAACTACAGAAAAGCCCACACACAACGACGAAGACCCAAGGCATCCATAAATAAAATAAATAAATTTTTTTAAAACCTTGAAAAAAACCCAATTGCAAACATGACAGATATTAATCCAACTATATCAATAATTATTTTAATGTGAATGGTCTAAATAGACCAATTAAAAGACAGAGACTGTCATAGTAGATACAAAAACAAGACCCAACTGTATGTTATCTACAAGAAAATTACTTTCAATATAAAGACACAGATTAAAACTAAAGGGATGGAAGCCTTAAAAAGAATGGAAATTCTGCATATGCTACAACTTGAATGAATCTTAAGGACATGCCAAGTGAAATAAGCCAGTCACACAAAAAGATAATACATATGTGAGATGTCGTCTGGAACGTAGTCAGATTCATAGAGACAGAGAGTAGAATGGTGGCTGTCAGGGAGTGGGACAAGGAGTTATTGCTTAACGGATATGGTTTCTGTTTTTCAAGATGAAAAGAATTCTGGAGATGGATGGTGGTGATGGTTGCACAAGAATATGAATGTCCCTAATACAATGGAAATGTACATTTTAAAATGGTTGGCATGGTAAATTGTATGTTATTTGTATTTACAACAATAAAAAAGTTTTATTAAAATTAAAGAATGGAGAAAAGGAAAGTAACAGAGTGTACCATGCAAACTAATCAAAAGGAAGCTGAGAGATAGCCTCATTCACCAGAGGGCAGACAGCAGAAGCAAGAAGAACTACAATCCTGCAACCTGTGGAATGAAAACCACATTCACAGAAAGATAGACAAGGTGGAAACGCAGAGGACTATGTACCAGATGAAGGAACAAGATACAACTCCAGAAAAACAATTAAATGAAGTGGAGATAGGCAACCTTCCAGAAAAAGAACTCAGAATAATGATAGTGAAGATGATCCAGGACCTCAGAAAAACAATGAAGGCAAAGATCGAGAAGATGTAAGAAATGTTTAACAAAGACCTAGAAGAATTAAAGAACAAACACCTAGAAGAATTAAAGAACAAACAGAGATGAACAATACAATAACTGAAATGAAAAATACACTAGAAGGAATCAATAGCAGAATAACTGAGACAGAAGGACAGAGAAGTGACCTGGAAGACAGAATGGTGGAATTCACTGCCATGGAACAGAATAAAGAAAAAAGAATGAAAAGAAATGAAGACAGCCTAAGAGATCTCTGGGACAACATTAAATGCCACAACATTCATATTAAAGGGGTCCCAGAGGGAGAAGAGAGAGCAAAAGGACCAGAGAAAATATTTGAAGAGATTATAGTCGAAAACTTCCCTAACATGGGAACGGAAATAGCCACCCAAGTCCAGGAAGCACAGAGTCCCAGGCAGGATAAACCTGAGGAGAAACATGCCAAGACAGATAGTGATCAAATTGACCAGAATTAAAGGCAAAGAAAAATTATTAAAAGCAACAAGGGAGAAACAACAAATAACATACAAGGGAACTCCCATAAGGTTAACAACTGATTTCTCAGCAGAAACTCTACAAGCCAGAAGGGAGTGGCACAATATATTTAAACTGATGAAAGGGAAGAACCTACAACCAAGATTACTCTACCCGGCAAAGATCTCATTCAGATTCAACAGAGAAAGCAAAAGCTTTACAGACAAGCAAAAGCTAAGAGAATTCAGCACCACCAAACCAGCCCTACAACAAATGCTAAAGGAACTTCTCTAAGTGGGAAACACAAGAGAAGAAAAGGACCTACAAAAACAAACACATAAAAACAAACACATAACAATTAAGAAAATAGTAATAGAAACATACATATCGATAATTACCTTAAACATGAATAGATTAAATGCTCCAACCAAAAGATACAGGCTCTCTGAATGGATACAAAAACAAGACCCATCTATATGCTGTCTATAAGAGACCCACTTCAGACCTAGGGACACATACAGACTGAAAGTGAGGGGATGGAAAAAGATATTCCATGCAAATGGAAATCAAAAGAAAGCTGGAGTAGCAATACTCGCATCAAATAAAATAGACTTTAGAATAAAGAATGTTACAAGAGACAAGGAAGGATACTACATAATGATCAAGGGATCAATCCAAGAAGAAAATATAACAATTATAAATATATATGCACCCAACATAGGAGCACATCAATACATAAGGCAAATGCTAACAGCTATAAAAGAGGAAATCGACGTAACACAATAATAGTGGGGGACTTTTAACACCTCACTTACACCAATGGACAGATCATCCAGACAGAAAATTAATAAGGAAACACAAGCTTTAAATGACACAATAGACCAGATAGATTTAATTGATATTTATAGGACAGTCCATCCAAAAACAGCAGATTACACTTTCTTCTCAAGTGCACATGGAACATTCTCCAGGATAGATCACATCTTGGGTCACAAATCAAGCCTCGGTAAATTTAAGAAAACTGAAATCATATCAAGCATCCTTTCTGACCACAACGCTATGAGATTAGGAATCAATTAAAGGACTTCCCTGGTGGCACAGTGGTTAAGAATCCACCTGCCAATGCAGAGGATGCGGGTACAAGCCCTTGTCTGGGAAGATCCCACATGCTGCAGGATGGACCAATTCATTCAAAGGCACAATCTACCAAAACTGCCACGAGGAAAAATAGATAATCTACATAGGTCTATTCAAAGAAATTGAGTCAATAATTAATAAGGGTTCAAAAAGAAGAAAGCAGCAGGCCCAGATGATTTCACTGGTGACTTTTACCAGATATTTAAGGGGAAAAAAAGTGATACCAATTGCAGGAGTAAAATCCTGTGAGAATTAATGATCATTGTGAAAGGCATTTTTTTTAATGTACCAAAACAGTTATTAAGAGCTCAATAGATAAATCAGGAAGTAAATTGATGGTTAAGAGAGAATGTGTTAGCCAGATAACCTTAAGAAAAGTAATGGATCCTTTATAATATAACACATAATGTAAAGGTTTAGGGCTTCCCTGGTGGCCCAGTGGTTAAGAATCCGCCTGCCAATGCAGGGGACCAGGAAGATCCCACATGCCACGGAGCAACTGAGTCCGTGTGCCACAACTACTGAGCCTGCACTCTAGAGCTCGCAAGCCACAACTACTGAGCCCATGTGCCACAACTACTGAAGCCTTCGTGCCTAGAGCCCGTGCTCCACAACAAGAGAAGCCACCGCAATGAGAAGCCCGCTCACCGCAACGAAGAGTAGCCCCCGCTCGCCACAACTAGAGAAAGCAGCACACAGCAACGAAGACCCAACACAGCCATAAATAAATAAATAAATATTTTTTAAAAAAAGATTTAAATGAGAATATTAAGCAAAATAATAGAGATTAGATTTTATCACAATTCTAATCTTTGTAAAATTGTTTAGTGTACTTGCATTTGTAACATTAAACAAAATAACCTTTAAGATGGCATTCTAAATTTTAGTTATACAATTCAATTATACATTTAGACTATGAGTCATTCAAGTAAAAGCCCAATTTGGGGATTCTTTATATCTCAAAATTTTATGAGGAAAAAATGCTGCAAAATCATATAAAGCAAAATCCATGACATATAAAATAAGGGATTAATATCCAGAATATATAAAGAACTCCTAAAACTCAAAAAATAAACAACCTGATTTTAAAATGGGTAAAAGACAGCTACCATCTATATCTTGGCCTTAACTTTGAAATTTTGAGATTATATGCATGTGCAAAGACTCATGAATATGGATGATGCTGGAATTTCAGAAATTCTAAAATAAAACCTGAAACCAGAAAAAAGAATGGGTAAAAGACTTGAATAGACATTTCTCCAAAGAAGATATACAAATGGCCAAAAAGCACATGAAAGGTGCTCAACAGCCCTCATCATTAGGAAAATGCAATCAATTTCATTTGCACTGAGATACCATTTCACACCCATTAGGATGACTATTATTTAAAAACAAACAGAAAATAACAAGTGTTGGTGAGGATGTGGAGAGATTGGAACAGCTGCGCACTGCTGGTAAAATGGTGCAGCCACTATTGGAAACAGTATAGTAGTTCCTCAAAGAATTAAACATAGAACTACCGTATGATCCAGCAATTCCACTTCTGGAATTGAAAAGAACTGAAAGCAGAGACACAACAGACATTTGAACACCCATGTTTATAGCAGCATTATTCACAAGAGCCAAAAGATGGAAGCAACTTGAACATCCATCTACATACGAATGAATGGATAAACAAAACGTAGTGTATATACAGACAATGAAATATTTATTATTCAGCCTTTAAAAGGAAGGAAACTCCGACACACACTATAACATGGATGAATCTTGAAAATATTATGTTGGGAATTCCCTGGTGGTCCAGTGGTTAGGACTCAGAGCTTCCACTGCAGGGGGCACAGGTTTGATCCCTGGTTGGGGAACTAAGATCCCACAAGACAAGCAGCACAGCCAAAAAAATAGAAAAAAGAAAACAAAAATAGGCTGTGATACAAGCCAGTCACAAAAAGACAAATACTGGGTGATTACAGTTATATGTGGTACATAGTTTAGTCAATTCCTAAAGACAGAAAGTAGAATGGGGGTTTCCCAGGGCTGGCAGGAAAGGAGGAATGGGGAATAAATGTTTAATGAGTACAGAGTTTCAGTTTGCAAGATTAAAAAATTTCTGGAGGTGGGTGGTAGTGATGGTCACACAACAATGAGAATGCCATTGAATTTAATGCCATTGAACTGTACACTTAAAATGCTTAAAATAGTAAACTTTATGTTGTATGTATTTTACCACAATTTTTAAAATTTACTAGTAGTAATAATCCATGATAAATAGAGTGCCAGTATAATTTACTGGCTAACCTAGGACATTTTGGGCTGAAAGAGTAGATGCTTTTAATAACTACATCTGGACCCCAGGGGTAAAACGTGACTTTCCTGGGTAACCAAGCTGCCCTCAAAATATCCTGCTCCTACCTTAGTTGAAGGTGACAGTCTTTTTAAGTGTGACAAATATTCAGTAGAGTAACTATGGAAGAAATCTCACAGTTAACAATGCCTAGAAATAATTATGCCTGTTCTATAACCTCAAACTTCTTAAATTTGGCCACTAAACTTTTAAAATAAAATTGCCACAATCACTTTTGGATACATTTCTGATTTATGGTTTTGTCCCAGAAGTCTGTTCTACTCCAGGACACTCACCCTTGGTTCCAGACTCAGCCGTCAGTACATGTATGTGGGACACACCTGAACCTTCCTGCCTCTGTCCCGCCCTTCTTCCCCCTGTCCTCTTCCATCCCAATCCCACCCATCCTTTAAAGTAGGCCCCCCGGGACTTCCCTGGTGGCACAGTGGTTGGGAATCGGCCTGCCAATGCAGGGGGCACGGGTTCGAGCCCTGGTCCGGGAAGATCCCACATGCCACAGAGCAACTAAGCCCATGGGCCACAACTACTGAGCCTGTGCTCCAGATCTCGGGAGCCACAACTGCTGGGCCCACGTGCCACAACTACTGAAGCCCTCGCCCCTAGGGCTCGTGCTCCACAACAAGAGAAGCCACTGCAATGAGAAGCCCGCACACCGCAACCAAGAGTAGCCCCCGCTCGCCACAACTAGAGAAAGCCCACACAGCAACTAAGACCCAACGCAGCCAAAAATAAATAAATTTTAAAAAATAAAAAAAAAAATAAAGTCGGCCCCCTACAAATGCCCCCTCATCTGTCCAGCCTTTCCTGACCCACCAGGTAGGATTTCTCCACTTCCAAACTTCAGTGGTACTTTAGTTGGCGTGAGGATAACAAGCTAAGATCTAGATTATCGAATGAAAGTTATTGACATCTGCTTGGCTACCAACCCTGAGAAATAGTCATAATTAAAATAGAAAAACTACCTTGGACCTCCCCCATGTATACTCCCTGGGCATTGCCTTGTTGTTTTCGGGAGTTTGTGGGGGACCTGAGGCCAAGTCATGGAGCAAGAAACTGATTGATTCATGGCCATGGTGGGAACTGACATTCCTCTGAGTGGTTTTGTGTGTGTGTGTGTGTGTGCGTGTGTGTGTAAAGGAAGTGGTAATTCTAACCCTCCCAGGTCTCAGGCTCTGACTCACAGGGGTCCCCCAGCCCCAGAGCCTGGCCTCCATGTCGCTAAGGCTCTGGGCAACACAGTAAGGTGCCTGGCTGAAAAATTCCTCTGGGGGAGCTGATCACGAGAAGGTTACACTCCCCATTCATGTAGTTTTATCAAGATGCCTGGATACTGCAGGCCTGGGCCAGGTCACCTTGATCACGCACATCATTGTAGATTTTAAAAGAGTCCTAAAGGTCACCTATCTCGGTAAGTATTTCACAGCCTTCCCCTAAGTTAATAATATCACCTCTGTTTTTCTGTACTCCCATAGCACATTGTGAGTGTGGCTATATGCTGTAAAAAGTTGGTTTCTTTGTTGTTGCTTTTTTTCTTGCAAACATTAAGCTAACATCATGCTTAATCTATACCAGGATTCTCCTCCTATGGCTGTGAATCCCTGAGGTCATCAACTTAATGTAAGGAAAACAAAGACTAATCTTACTTACAGGAAAATGGAAGCTTTAAGTAGCCTTACAAAACCAAAGGGCAACATTAGCGCATATAATGTGACATCTCAAGATTGCGTCAAAAAGTGTATACTTTGACCACTTCACACCCACTAGGATGGCTAGAATCAAAAACACAGAAAATAACAAGGGTTGATGAGGATGTGGAGAAATTGGAAGCCTCATATTGCTTTGACCCTCATTGCTGCTGAGAATGTAGAATGGTATAGCTGCATATGGCCCAGCAAATCCACTCCTTGGAATATACCCAAAAGAATAGAAAATAGGGGACTTCCCTGGTGGTGCAGTGGTTAAGAATCCACCTGCCAATGCAGGGAACAGCCCTGGTCTGGGAAGATCCCACAGGCCACAGAGCAACTAAGCCCGTGCACCACAACTACTGAGCCTGCGCTCTAGAGCCCTCAAGCCACAACTACTGAGCCCATGTGCCACAACTACGGAAGCCCACACGCCTAGAGCCAGCGCTCTGCAACAAGAGAAGCCACCACAATGAGAAACCCGCACACCTCAACCACGAGTAACCCCCGCTCTCCACAACTAGAGAAAGCCCGCATGCAGCAACGAAGACCCAACGCAGCCAAAAATAAATAAATAAATTTATTTTTAAAAAAAGAAAAAAAAGAATAGAAAATAGGTGTTCAAACAAAGACTTGTATAGGAACGTTCATAGCAACACCATTCACAGTGGCCAAAAGGTGGAAGCAGCCTATTGTCTATCAGCTGAGAGATAGCTAGCAGGCTGTAGTATATCTGTACAATTAACTTGTCAACTGAAAAAAAGAAAAAAAAATACACAGCCTGAAAGTTGAGAATTATGTTTTACTTGGTGGACGGAACTAAGGACTTAAGCCCAGACACAGCATCTCAGATAGCTCTGGGGAGCTGCTCTGAAGAGATAGGGGAGGAGCCAGGGTATATAGGAGTTTTTGCAGCAAAGACCAGGTAGTCAGAACTTCAAACCTTAATTAAAGAAAACCAGGTATCTCAGGTTAAGGAATTTAGCGCTTTTTTTTTTTTTAATGCACTTTTCTATGTATGGGAAGATGCAAGAGTCTGGGCTCACTGAAATCATTCCTTTGCTGTGCACCCTAGCCATCCAGGGCCAGTATCCGGTGCTCTCCCATCCTTAGCCCCCTCAGGGTGCACCGTTGCAGGTGGCTGCAGGGGCTGAGGGCTTGGCAGTGGGCAGCCCATTGGTCTCCATCCTGAGTCCCCTTAGCGCTCACCGTAGGGGGTGTGGGCAGAGCTGGGGAGGCCTTTAGTGGCTTGGTGGCAGCAACGTCCCTTGTTTACTGATATGGCCGGCAATGTTTTTCATTCACACACTAGTCATAAAAAGGAATGAAATACTGACACATCTGTGACGCAGATGAACCTTGAAAACATGCTACATGAAAGAAGCCAGACACAAAGGGCACCTATTTTATTATTCCATTTATGTGAAATGTCAAGAATGGCAAGTCCATAGAGATGGAAAGCAAATTAGTGACCGCGTATGCGTGGGGGGAGGGGCAACAGGGAGTGACTTCTTAACGGGTATGTGGTTTCCTCTGGGGGTGATGGAAATGTGGTTACAATATACTGTGGATGTTCTCAAAGCCACTAAATGTACACTTTGAAATGGTTAAAGTGTTGAATTTTATGTTATGTGACTTTTACCTCAATTGTTTTGTGTGTGCACTTTGACCAAGGCAAGTGTTTGTCACAGAAGCTGCTTCTCTCCTTGCAACTCTTCATTATCCCCCAGTGTCGGAGACCCTCCTCCCAAAGCCACCCACCTCCCAAGAGACGCCTGAGGACTGGAGGCCGGACAGGAGAGCTCAGCCTGCAGTGTGACCTTTGCCCTAATTTGCACCTTCGTCCTACTGCCTTCTCATCACTCTCAGAATCCCGAGGCTGAGCCAGCCCCGGAAGGATGCAGGTATTCCCATGCCCTGCATCAAGGGTATCACATTTGATCCTCCCAAATATCCAGCATCAATAGTTTGGACAAAAACCAACACCGAATGGATTCCATCCTAAGGCAGAATGTTCCAAAACAGGAAGAAATGAAAGTGAGCACCAGAGGTCTGTTTGCATGGGTAACAAAGTTCAGGATAATATGAAAAAGACGATATATATTATACTGTCTTTTGTGTAACGAAAAATAGAAAATGGGAACATGGGTGCGTTATTTTCATGAAAAGAAATACAGAAAGTATTAACAGAAACTAATGAAAAGGGTTAACTATGGAGGTGGGAGGGGACAATGTAGAAGGACTGGGGATGGCAGTGAGACTTGTATATCTTTTTATATCATTTTAACTTTGAACTATATAAATGTTTTATGTATGTGAAAAATTAAATTAAATTTTAAAAGACGGGATAAAGCAAATCCTACAGTGAAGTGCAAACAGAAACAAAACAAACTGATTGTATATCAAACGGATAACATGACCACACAGAAGGAATTGATTCAAGTACTCTAATTGTTCTAAGAACAAAAACATTTTTATACAGTTGACCCTTGAGCAACACGGATTTGAACTGCGTGGCCCCACCTGTATGTGGATTTTTTTTCACTAAATAGGTACTGCCGGACTACACGACTTTCAGTTGGTTGAATCTGCAGATGCAGAAACAGGGATACACAGACTAGCAATAAGTTATACACGATTTTGGACAGAGAGTGGGTGCCCCAGCCTCCATGTTGTTCAAGGGTCAACTGTACTTTACTTAGTACGTGTACTGTTAGTTGTAGTACTGGTCTTGTAGTTCTGAAACTTCTATGTATTATATAGTATTAAGCAAATACATATTTTATTGTAAGAGAAAAAAGATACTAGTAATAAGTACAGTACAGTAAAAGAAGTTAAAGAGGGCTTCCCTGGTGGCGCAGTGGTTGAGAGTCCGCCTGCCAATGCAGGGGACATGGGTTCGTGCCCCGGTCCGGGAAGATGCCACATGCCGCGGAGCGGCTGGGCCCGCGAGCCATGGCCGCTGAGCCTGTGCATCCGGAGTGCTCCGCAACGGGAGAGGCCACAGCAATGAGAGGCCCATGTACCGAAAAAAAAATTTTTTAAAAATTAAGAAGTTAAAGAGAAAACATATGAGATTAAATTTGAGGTGGAACTATCAGCTTGAACTCGTGTTATTTTTTTTTTTAATATTTCCTGGTTTGTTCACTGATGGGCCCAGAAGCAACACCCCTACAGCAATGAGCACATACAACACTAAGTTCTTGTTTCCTACGTATCATTCACCACTAAGGGAACCAGGAACAAGGACTGCTTGAAGAAATGGTTAATTCTAGGTCTGGGGCTGAAAATGCACAACACAAGCCTGGAATATCTTGTCGTGCCAGAAAGTAGAAAAGTGCACAAGATAAATGTGATTGTGGCAAAGAGATTCAGGCTGTGACCTAGAGGCTCCCACCTCTCAGTGTGGGACATTGAGAACATCAAAATGAATAACAGTAGTATTAGGTTATAACACAGTTTTAAAATCCGTGAAGCCACAGTGATTTTCAGAAGAAAGAAAGAGGGTGGGGAGATTCTTACAGAAAAATGCCAGCTAGTAAATGTGGAATTAATAAAAGAATGAAAACCCACCACTTCTGTGACCCCCATTGCAGTATTTGATTTGGGCAAGTCTCATCAATGATTGCTAAAACTACCTGGATATTCAGTTGATCCTCTAACCATGTGACGATCCCTCAAATTACTTACTAATTACAAAGTGGAGAGGGGCTTGGTGATCGAAGTCAGCATCACCAAGGGTGCACAACAACCTGACAATATTTGCTCACCAAAGTGATGCAATGAGAAGTACATGATTATCACCTAGGTAGTGTTCCTGCCAAAAATATTAAACCTGAATCTAAACATGAGTAAACAACCGGATTAATCTACCATGTGGCACATCCTGCAAGGCTACTGGCTGAGACTTCAAAAAGACCTATGTCACAAAAACAAACAAACAGCAATAAAACAGCAGAAAGGTGAGAGACTGTTTTAGATTAAGAGAGACTAAAGGGACATAACCAAATAGCATACGTGAACCTCTATTGGATCCTGGATAGGAAAAAAATCCAGCTATAAAAGACATCGGTGGACAAGTCTATTGAATGCAGATGCTGTTATGGTTATGATAATGGTCTTGAGGTTTTGTTGGAGAACATCCTGATTAAGAGATGCTGAGATATTTAGAAGTGAAGTGTCAAGATGTCAGCAACTTACTTTCAAATTGTTCAGCAAAATAAAAGTATGTAAAATATACAGAGAGAGGGAGGAAGAGAAAGCAAATATAGCAAAATGTTAACCACTGGAGAATCTAGGGGACGGTATAAGTGTGTTCACTGTACTCCGCTTTTCTGTTGGCAATTTCAAAATAAAATGTTGGGGTCGGGGCGGTGGAGGGGGAATGTCGGGTGGACAGAGAAGGTTGTGATAGTTTGCCGCCAGGCCCAAGAGGTCTGCCACCCACACAGGAAGTTTAGAAAGTCTTCCTAGGGACTTCCCTGGCGGTCCAGCGGTTAAGACTCCGCACTTCCACTGCAGGGGGAACGGGTTTGATCCCTGGTGGGGGCACTAAGATCCCACATGTCGCATGGCCAAAAAAATTAAAAATAAGAAAGTCTTCTTAAATTACACTAGACTAACTGTCCTCTTACGTCTTCCGAAAAGAGGGAAGGGTCTACATTCCACGTTCCTTGAACATCCTCACCCCCATTCAGCACCTGGTAAAACCTCCGCCAGTTACAGACATTCTGAACCCAGCATCCATTGGGAGAGGTTGATGAATGGAAAACACACCTGGCAAATACCATACAGGTACAGAGTAGAGTCTCCCCAGGCCCTACGCCCTGGGATGGCAATCCCCACCCCCCAAGCTCCAGGCCTGTGAAGCCCCTGGCTGGTCCCAGCCTTGAGCTTGGGTGGGAGGGGGTCCACCTACCACACCAGGGTTTCTCCCCTTTCTTTTCATCTAGGACTCCAGGGGCTTTTCCTAAGTGGACCTCGGGTTCTGCAGGAGTGGGAGCCCTGGACTGTCCTTCACCCACTTGGCTCAAAATTGTATTTGTTGGGCTTCCCTGGTGGCGCAGTTGTTGAGAGTCCGCCTGACGATGCAGGGGACATGGGTTCGTGCCCCGGTCCGGGAATATCCCACATGCCACGGAGCGGCTGGGCCCGTGAGCCATGGCCGCTGAGCCTGCGCGTCCGGAGCCTGTGCTCTGCAACGGGAGAGGCCACAACAGTGAGAGGCCCGCGTACCGCAAAAAAAAAAAAATTGTATTTGTTCATTCGTTTGTTCAATTATTCAATTAGTTGACAAGTATTTCTTGAGCACCAGGCATTGTTTGGAGCACGAGGGACACCCTGACGGACAAGCAGCTGTGCTCCCTGCCCTCATGGAGCTCACAGGCAAACTGCAACCACCACAAGCGCCACGAACGGGAGGAACACGGCGCCAACAGAGTGTTCTCAGAAGGGGAACTGCGTAGGTGACATTCGAGTGACAGGCAGGATGTATATCGGCAGGCTCTGGGGATGGGCCGGATTTGGGGGACGATGAGCACGAGGGTGTGAAGGAATACTCCCAGGGTTGGCTTGAGTAACCAGATAGACGCTGGTGGTCCTCACAGGACATCCTGGAGAGGCTTCAGTGGAGGGGGGTGCACGACAGTCAGGCACGCGGAGCAGAGGCCCGTGCTGGGGCTCTGTGAAGACTCGTGGCGGCCAGACACGCCCTGCTCCTCCAGAAACCTTGGCCACGCCCAGAAGAACACTCAAGGACAAGTCTTCAGTCCTGGGCAGGCTCCTCTTATTCTGCTCTCCTTTGTCCTCAGAAGCAGATCTGGGCAGCATCCCATATTCCAGGTGACAAGCTCCTCTGGCTGGCTGGCTGGCCCGGAGGGCGCCTTTTCTTTCTCCCCTGGAAGCCAGGATGGGGACAGGGGAACAGCTCAGGGACATACATGCAAACACAAATTCTCTCTCTCTCTCTCTCTCTCTCACACACACACACACACACACACACACACACACACACACTCGTATACACGATTCTGCCTCTCAGGATTGGCCACCCCAGAGGTGTATGATTTGCTTTGCAAAGGTTGGAGATCATTTTATTTTCCTAGGATCGCACTGGAGAACGGAACCCTCCTCTGCTACTCTCTTTCCCCCAACACATAACACATGGTTTCCCCAAAACAAGAAATTCCTGGTGCAAGTGCACTCTACATGGAATGAGACGAGGGGACTGAGTCTCACTTGCAGGTGGACATGGAACAAAATGGGGCAAAACAGGGCAAAACAAGCACATGTGGAAGAAGAGTCCTAGGAATACAAACCCTCTGGAATTAGCAGAAACTGTGGGTTGGAGTCTGTATTCATCTCCTGGGGCTCCTGCAACAAGTTGCCAGAGAATCGGTGGCTCAAAACAACAGAAGTGTATGCTCTCACCAGAAAGCCAGAAGTCCAAACTCAGGGTGACAGCAGGACCACGCTGCCTCCGGAAGCTCGAAGGGAAGTTCTGTTCCTGCATCTTCCAGCTTCTGGTGGCGCCAGACGCTCCCTGGCCTATGGCCGCGTCACTCCAATCTCTGCCTCTGTCTGCACACAGCCTTCTCTTCTGTGTGTCTGTCCTCTGTGTGTCTCTGATAAGGACACTTGTCATTGGATTTAGGGTCCATCCAGATAAGGATCCCACAGAGCTCTTCATCCTAAGATCCTCAACGATGTCTGCAAAGACCCTTTTTCCAAATAAGGTCATACGTAGGAGTCCCCAGAATTGTAAAGTGGACATGTCTTTGGGGGCCATCATTCAACCCACTACAGCATGAGACTTTCACAGAACATGGGAGAGGAGAGGCAGCGGTTCATCTCGCTTTCTTTCTGACTTGGCGCTGGTGCCTTGTGGTGAGGGCCACTCATACTACAACTGCGCCGACAAAACCATCACTCCTTCAGGCTCTCACCACTTCTCGAAAAGAAAACAGAAGGCATTCTGGGAAATGCTGGGGGGCCCCAAACCCGTTCCCAGACATGCAAATTATACCCTCTCTTCAGGGCCTATTCCCAAGCCCCCTGCTTTGAGGCCCCTTTGCCGGCCACCCTAGGCCCCAGCTGTGTCGCCCTCCATTGAACTCTGTGACCTTGGGCATCGATCTTGTTTGAGCCCCTCGACAAGTGTTTGCTGGCTGTCTACTCTGTGCTGGACCCCAGGCTTCCGAGAAAACTCATCTGGTAATTAATCCTGCTGATGGCTTTGCATGCGAGATTTGGACTTGTTCTGGGAAGTCCCAGATTCCTGGGGGGTGAGTGGGAGGTTCAAAAGTCAGTACAAAAAGCTTAAATCCCTGTAACCAAAATCACCCTCAGAGATCCCTTTTAAAGAACCAGACCTTGAAGCTCAAAAGCAAAAATCAACTTGTTCCCTTGCAATGTAGGTAGGATCTCCCTTGCCCTGGGGCAGATCTAGTTTGAAAATAGGGGTGGGAAGAGGAAAAGGCATTAATGAGACTTTTCTTTTTTATTTCTTCATCTCGATTTTTTAGTTTGATTTCCTAAGTGATCGGCATGTGTGTGGCAACTCACTGGATGGTATGCTCACGGAGGAGCTCCCTGACGGCAGCTCTCCTCTTGAGTGAGCCAGAGAGCAGCCTGTGCAAGGCTGGACAGGGCAGGGGCTGGATAAAGGTGCTGAGAGAGGAGGGAGGGAGGGGAGTGGTGCCCACAGCCGTGGGTCTCGCTTCTCCAAGCGACTCTAAGGTATTTTTCTGGAGATTGCTCCCATCAAGAGGAATTCTGGGGCAAGCGGTCCATCAAGGGCTTTGTCACCCCATAACCCGGGTCCAGTGCCTTCCCTCTGGGCTAAATGTCCACCTGAAGCCACGACAGGGACAGGCCCACACCGTCCAATTCTGGACTTTCAGCTGCAGCCACGTGCAGAGTCACTGTGCCCAATGCCTGAGAGCTCAACGTACAGCAGATGCTCGTTAAATGTGGAAAGTCTCAGAGAACTCTCAGGTCTGCCAACCTCAGCCAGGGTGCGGGGCTCTCTGTATTAGTCAGGGTTCTCCAGAGAAACAGAATCAATAGGATGTGTGTGTATAGAGACAGAGATTTATTTTAGAGACTTAGCTCACATGATAGTAGACACTGGCAAGTCCAAAGTCTTCAGAGTAAGCCAACAGGCTAGAGACCCAAGGAAGAGGTGATGCTGCAGTTCAAGTCCAAAAGCAGTCTGCTGACCAATTCCCCCTTTCTCGAGGGAGCTCAGTCTTTTTCTCAAGGCCTTCAACTGATTGAATGAGGCCCACCCACATTAGGGAGAGCAATCTGCTTTACTCAAAGACTTGCTGATGTGAATGTTAAGCCCATTCCAAAAAAACCTTCATAGAAACATCTGGAATAATATTTGACCAAGTTTCTGGGCAAGGTGGCCCAGGCAAGCTGACATATACAATTAACCATCACATTCCCCTACCCGAGCCACACTGAGCCCCTCTGAGTCTCTCTCTCTCATTCTCTGTGCCTATTCCCTTCCCTGCTGGGCTGACCCTGAGCTCTCCCCTGCCCTGTTCTACCCAAAGAGGTCCCAGGGATTTGAATTCCTCCTTCTTGGACCTTTCTCTTTCCAGCCAGGTGGATCCCATCACTCTGGTGGCTCCCAGAATTATATTTACGCCAAGCACCTCCTGGAGGGAATGGAGCATGATTGGCTGCACCCAGTGAATGGGAGGAGTGCCTCTCCCTGTGCCTCCCTGCCCCTGCATCACTGCCAGCCTGGACCAGGCAGAAAACAGCCTTAGATAGAAGCCCATAATCTTGCTTTATTTTCTTCTAGAACTTAATACCAAATGAAATTATAGTATTGTTCTACCTACTTATTGTTGTCTCTCTCCTACCAAAATATAAGCCCCCAGAGGACATGGACTTCATCCCCAGAGCCTAGCCCATTGCCTGGCACAGCCAGGGCCTTGGAGGATTTGTTGACTGGCTAAAAGACATTTACTGAACTTCTCCTTTGTTCAAGCAAGGTGTGGACACAAGCTCAGCTACATCAGGAATTCACAATTTCTGAGCATCTCCACACACATGCCCAAGACCCTTCATTTCTCTCTCCCTGGGAGCTAGACCCTCCCTTCCCTGAGGACAGAAGCTGTGTCCCTGGGTCTCCTGGAGTCCGCCCACCATTGAGTGTCCCAGGGCAGTGACTGAGACCCTTTCAGGCCCTGGAGGAATATGAACTGAATCAATGGGGAGATGCCTGGGGACTAGCTGGAGGAAAGGGACCTGGGCACACAGGAGGGCACAGGTGGCTGCTACCTCGATTCAGCTCCAAGGACTCATCCACAGTCACAGTCGTTCCGGGGCTTTGCAGAGGAAAAGGGCGTGGGGGTGTGCTTTGGAAATAGAGTTCCAAATTTGTATTCAGCTCTTCCTGCACCCCTGGCCCTGGAGACACCCCAAGGCCCCCGGATCTCAAGGAGGTACTGTTGATCTTTCCCTCTCCCTGACACAGCAATCCCTGGCGATCACGACCCTTAGTCCCGCAGCGCCACCTGCTGGTCAGCATCGCTCAGCCCGCGTCGTGAATCCACGTCCTGGCCAGGGCCCACGTTAAGCCCAGGTTTATTTTCTACTTTAGCCTACTTGGCCCGGGGAGAATCCAGGAATCCACCGTACACACCTCTTTCTTACACAAAGCAGAACTCCAGTAGGTTCCTCTTTTTATTTCAAAAGTAATGTGCATTTATCATAAAAAAAAACACAAGTAAACAAAAAGAAAAATCACCTATATGGCATTGCCAGATAAAATATAGGACATCCCATTAATTTCGGATTTCAGATAAACAACGAATAATTGAGTGGGACATGCTTGTTCTAAAAAATTATTTGCCATTTATCTGAAATTCAAATTTGGTTGGATGTCCTTTATTTTTTATTTGCTAAATCTGGTAACTCTATACCATAACCTACTTAACACTGTGGTTAACAGGTTGAGGTGTATTTATACAGCTTTTTTTTTACTCCCTATATATACATTTTTTACTCATAAAGGGGGGAGAGGCTCATAAGATAGACTGTTTGCAACGTAATTTCTCCATTTAACAACATCCCATGAACGTCTTTGCATGGCCTTGAATGTTCTCTTACAGCCTAGTTTTCCATGCAGACGTAACGTAAGACTCTTTGACATCTGCCGATGATTATCGTTTCCGGATCCCTTATTCTTTTTTTCCAGGCACTAAATGTCCTGATCATCCTTGGCTTCAGGTACTTCACCACAGGGCTCCCTTTCCTCTGCTCTCGCTGCAGGGCATTTGTAACAGGTACCAGCCGAAATTCTACAACACAAATAAACAAGTGCTGTCCTCAGAAAACACTGTGGGTCTGGCTCAGGAACTAGACTGGGGGGTCCAATCCCTTCCCCGCTGCTCCTCACTCAGTAGCTCCATGACCCTGGACGTGGCCGGTAACTGCACAGAGGTGGCCTCCTCGATTGCAAGATGCGGGCGGTGATCATGGTAGGGTTATTGTGAAGACAGATCTTCCTCTTTCCCCCTAGATGGCAACCTCCACATGGGCAGGAAACTCCCCTGTCTATCCCAGTCACCATTATATCCTTATAGAACATGCTCAATGCTTGAACATCACAGGCACTCAAAAGATATATGTGGACCAAATGACCAAAAGATGGATGCTTTTCCACGGAAGGAAAGGATGTGACTGTCCACTTTGGGGGAGATGGTGCAGTGCTGTTAGGATCTGTTAAAGGATAAACTGAGGCATATTAAAAATTTTAAGAGTTTATTTAAGCAAAAATCAACTCAAATCAGGCAGCACCCAACTGGAAGTGGTTACGGGGACCCAGCCCGTAGGAGCCAGGGGAAGGACAGACACATAGAGAAAGTGTGGACGCAAAGAAAGGAAATTTGATTGACTAGTGCTCAAAGCCAAGTTGGTGTTTGTGATTCGCTGTTCTTAGCATTTGGATTTCGTGAGCCTGGGGCATTTACAGGCTTAGCTTTTATCTGCTTCCATAGGCACCATGGCATCAGCCCACCTCAGTCTACCGGCCTCCTTGTTTAGTTAAGTTAACAGATCTGACCTGTGTTCTAACCAAAAGCTCCAGGGCAGCCAGATTAGCCTCCCGGCCCCACCCCACCAGCAGCACAGCACCGGCACTTCCTGCTCAGGTGACTCTGTCACTAGTGATATGAGCTCTTTCTGCAGCAGAAAGTCTCTCCACTCTCTGGGAACCAGGGTGAGGTGGGGGGAAAGTGTGGGCCTCGGGTCCAACAGACCAGACCTAAGGCTGTGCTCTGCCACTTTCTGTCTATGTGACCTTGTATTCATTTCTTATTGCTGCAAATTACCACACCCTTAGCAGCTGAAAACAACACAAATTTGTTATCTTAAAATGCTGTAGGTTGGAAGTCTGACACAGCTCTCACTGGTCATAACTGTGTTCCTTTCTGAAGGATGGAGGGAAAAATCCATTTCTGCTATAGACTGAATATGTCCCCCCAAATTCCTGAGTGGAAACCTAATCCCCAGTGTGTTGGTATTTGGAGGTGGAGCCTTTGGAAAGTGATTAAGTCATGAAGGTGGAGCCCTCACAAACGGGATTAGTGCCCTTATGAAGGAGACCTCAGAAAGACCCCTTGTCTCCTCCACCACTAAGGACATAGCAAGAAGATGGCCATCTGTGATCCATGAAGCAGGTCTTCACCTGACATCAAATCTTGGACTTCTTAGCCTGTGAGAAATAAGTTTCTGTTCTCAGCCAGCCAGTCTGTAGTATTTTTTTATAGCAGTCCAAGCTAGCTAAGACAATTTTCTTCCCTTTTAAACAGCTTCTAAAGGCTGCCCACATTCCTTGGCTCATGGCCCCTTTCCTCCATCCTTAAAGCCAGCACTCTGACATTCTTTTAACAGTCACATCTCCCTCTAACTCACCCCTCCTGCCTCCCTTTTAAGGACCCTTGTGGTTATATTGGGCCTGCCTGGAATAATTCAGGATAATCTCCTTATTTTAAGGTCAAGGATTAGCAGCCACAATTCCATCGAACCTTAATTCACCTTTACCAAATAAGCTAACATATTCATAGGTTGTGTGTGGATTAATCCACACAACCTATGAATTGTTGTGGGCACCTTGCAGGGGGCCATTATGCTGCCTACAACAGATGTAGAATAATGACATAACTTCCAAGAGTCTGTTTCCTTATGAAGAAGAGTTCCTACAATGGTTGGAGCAGGGATTAGGAATGGTGATTATATTAGTCATCTAATTGCTGGGGAACAAATTACCCCAAAACTTAGTAGCATAAGGCATTATCATCTCCCACCTTTTTTGAGGATCAGAAATTAGTGAGCAGTTTAGCTGAGCAGTCTAGAGGGGGGTCTTTCATTAGGGTGCAGTTAAGATATCGCCCCAGGCTCCAAACATCTGAAAGATTGGCTAGGACTGAAAGCTTCCAAGGCAGCTCCCTCAGTGGCTGTGGGCAGGAGGCCTCAGTCCTTTGCATGTGGCCCCTCCAGAGGGCTGCTTGAGTGTCTTCACAACATGGCAGCTGGCTCCCCCCAGAGAGAGTGATCCAAGAGAGCAAAACAGCAGCCACAATTCCTATTTTTTAACCTAGCCATGTTCATATACTACCTATTTAAATTATTTAATAATTTATTAAATATTTAATAAAATAATTTTTCAAAATAAATAAAAATTACCCATAACATTACTCAGTTTGGTTTAGTTCAGAAGCTTCCAAGACTTATCAGCAGAACTATTTCCTCAAATGAAATTTTATAGGAAATCCTAATGTCACAACCATATACAACAGCAAGCGGCCCAGCAGGATGGGAGGCCTGGAGACTGTCTATGAGCCTCTCACTCCTCATTTTACAAACCTCTGGATTCAACCTTTTATCTAAGCAAGACCTTCAGGACTTTCCAAAGCTAGAAATAAAGAGCTTTGATGAGATCTGAAATTGTAAAAAGCCTATTCTTCCCTCCTCCTGGAGTCTTTTCCTCTTGATATCCCTTTATTATGAAGACATTTTATTTTATAATTTTTTTAGCCAGAAAGTTACCCAACCTTTAAAGGAAGGAAGGAAGGATTAGTCATTTGGTTTGAATAGGAATTCCCAAACTTTTTTCACTGTGCCCATAAAACCGTGTATCCAGAAGCCTCTGCAACCAAGTGGGGGGCTTGTCCCAGGGCTCCCCTCTCCCCCATCTCTTCCATCCCCTTCTCCACCACCCACCACAGCCAGGATTAGCCTCCAGAAGCCAGTATGAGAGAGGGTCAGCCCTACCTCTCAGCCTCAGGATGCTGTGGTACTCACTGTGTCCTGGCAGCCACCTATAATCTGTAGCCAGTCAAATCTGGATTTAGATCCCAGACCTACCACTCATTAGCTGGTTGAATTTGGACAAGTTACCTAACCTTCTGAACCTCGGTTTCTGCATCTGTAACTTGGAGACAGTGCTCTCTCCATTGCTGGCTTGCACTAAAGGTGATATAAGTAAACATCTAGCAAGTAGAAGGATCTCAGTTAATGGGGGTAATTATTATTAGACACCAAGGAGAATCTGTTAAATGTTCCTCAGTATCTGCTCACCCCTTCCTCCTTTTTGTAATAGAAATGCCAAAGGATTACCTGGGTGCCTGGCCACCCAAGCAGAGGCCCCATTTCTCAGCCTCCCCTGCAGCCAACGTGGTCATGTAGCTAGTTCTTGCCAGTGGAATGTGAATGGAAATGATGTGCCCAGCTTCTGAGTCGTGCCCTAGAAAGGATGCTGCCTTCCCCTCCCTCTTGCCTTTCCATCCTCCCACTGGCTGGGGAGATGGAGGGTCCTGGGCCAGCTGCCCTGGAAGCAGGAAAGGAAGCTACCTGTGGAGGGTAGAAGAGCCTCCACACCACCCCTGGATCACACCTAGGACAGTGTATCTGGACCTCTTTGTTACATCAACTTGGATGAACCATGAAAGAGTTTAAAGTTGTAGGTTCTTTGGTTGGCCTAAAGATTAAATTGACATAAAACAGAATAACAGGAGAAAAACAAATTTAATTTTGTACATGCGGGAGCCCCCATAAAAATACGAGACTCCAACGCAGTCAGGCAGCTGAGGCTTCTATACCGTCCTAAGCTAAGGAACGGGATAGAGGCCTGGGGCTCCAGAGGGGGGCAGGGCCGTTCACAGGAAGATGAGAAGAGCGAACGGTTGGCATCAGGTGTTTGCCCTGCCATGCAGGTAAGTCTCTCTGATTTTTTTGGTAAGTTTTCTCCGGTAGTAGCTCTCTTTCTGGTACAACACCCCTATCTTTTAGGCAGTTAAGGGAGAGGTAAAAATCTTTTCCTAAGCTTGCTGCGTCTTGATTGTTTTCACCTCAAAGTAACCCACATGCCAAAGGGGCACATTTTGGTTTTGGGGTGGCATATTCTGCTCCCCTTCAAAGTGTATGCTCAGGAGTCTTAGTATTCCCTCTTTAACACCAATTCATAGAGCCCTTGCCTTAGTATCAGTTCTTAGGTCTCTCTCTCTCCTGCCCCAAAACCCCAAACAGTATGGCATTTGGAGAGTTTCCCGGTGGGTAAACACAACTGCGGGGAGAGTGGTGCACCCGGAGAGGGCACGGAAGCTCCACACCCCTCCACGCACACTTCGCCCCATACATCTCCTCCAGCTGGGTGTTCATCTGTATCCTTTACCATATCCCTTTGTCATAAACTGGTAAACTGTTTTCCTGAGCTCTGTGGGCCACTCAAGCAAATTAATCAAACCTGAGGAGGGGGTCATGGGAGCCCCCTGTTTACAGCTGATCAGTCAGAAGCACAGGTAATAACCTGGACTTGGGATCAGCATGGGGGAAGCAGGGAGGCCGTCTCGGGGGACAGCACCCTTAACCTGTGAGACTTTACACTTTCTCCAGGTGTCAGAACTGAGTAAAATTGTAGAATACAGAATTGTCTGGGGGGGGGGAACCCACACATTTGGTGGCCAGAAGTGGCGGTGAAGTGTTCTGTGTGAGGTGTAAAGGAGAAACAGAGGCAGGAAAGACTGAGTTTCTCAAATGCATACCCGGAGAAGGCTGGAACTGAGGGGACCCCCCTAAGCATCTCTTGCAGCCCCATCAGTGTATAACAGCTCAGGACTCTGGCTCCCAGATCACCCAGACAGCAGCCAGGCCTCCCTCCTAGGGTGCAGCCACCTAGAACCAGCCTCTCTGTCCCTCACTGCCATTCAAACTCTCCAGGCGCAGTGAGCATCCGGGCCCCCTGCTTCTTAAATGCCCTGAGGGCCCAAAAATCCATTTTACTTGGAGGCTTGGGCACAATGATCCATCCCTGGAATAAAGGGATTTGTCCTTTTGACACCAAAGACATACAAAATGATAGCGAAACTAGTCACTGCCAGTGTTACACTGGCACCCACAGCAGCTTCCCTGTGTTGGAAGATTTCCAAAGAATAGGGGGCAGAGGCCCTTGGTCACGACAGGAAGAGGTAGGGCGCAGGGGTACTGTGACATCCTCCAGGGAAAGGCAGCTTTTCCCTTGGCCATCGGAGGCCCCGGCCCAGAGGGGCAAGAGAGCCGGACCGGACATGGAGCCCGGGGCCCAGCCCTCCAGGGCCCCGGGGGACGGGAAGGCCGAGCCGCAGCAACAGGCCCTCGTTCAGTCCATCGAGGGCCACGGCCAGGTAGTGCTGCTGGGCGAGCTCTGGAAGCAGGATGAGTGCTGTGTGACGCTGCAGAACATTCTGGAGCAGGGCCCGACCGATCAGCCCTCTCGGCCCTCATCCATCCGAGCCACGAGCGGCCATAGCAGCTCCAGCATCTGAGCCAGGCGGCGGCTCAAGCGCTCCGGAGACAGTTCGCGGAGGTGCGCCGATTGCCCGGCCGCCAAGTCCAAGCGCTGCACGCAGAAGCAGCCCTGCGACCGGCGCAAGCCTAGGGACTCGCAAGAGCGCAAGCGTGAGGCGGCTCGGGCTGCGGCTCCGGCTCCGGGCTGGCGGAAGACGCGGCGTCGGGCTGTCAAGACCCTAGGCAGCCGCCGGCGGCGCCCTCGCCCCGCGCGCGGCTGCTCCTGGTGTCGCGCCGCGCGTCCGCGCTGCGCTCTCAGCTGCCGCGGCTGCAGCTGCTCCTGCAGCAGGTGCGCGACCAGGGCCGCCGCCCGCCGCGCTCGTCGGGATCGTCGTGCAGCCCCGGCGCGACGAGGCAGCCGAGGCGCGCCGCCGCATGGAGACCCTGCTCCGCAGCGCCTTCGCCCCGCACAGCGCCTCCGAGGAGGTGCACACGGCCGTGTTCTGCCCCAGCCGCCCCGAGGGCACCGTGGACCTCCAGCTGACCGCCAGCGGAGCGCACAAAGGCGCGTCGCCTGGCTGCGTCCCCCTAGTGGATCGGGCGACCCAGACGGATGGTGAGGGGCCCGAGGGCGGGGGCCCGGAACGCCAGGTTGCCACGGGCGTCCCCGGGTGGGAAACTAATGCAGAGGGAGTTCCCTGACCTTGCTGGTCCCAAGTAGTAGACAAATCCCCCGTGTCACAGTCCCTCTCCTAACGCCTCCACGTAACTCCGTTTTGGGTAAATATGAACTAGATTTCTCGCCCCAGGTGTCTCGCCGGGGTAATCTCGGGTCAAAAATGTTCGAATTCACTTCATGTGTAGTTAAAGCTCCCACCAATCCACCCGACTCCCTTCCGCCTTGCCCACTGCTCCCAGTCAAGCTTTTCTAAGGTCCGGATTCGGGAGTGTGTAGTTCCCGGCCCGTCCCCTCCTCTCCATGTCCGCTATTCCTTGCCTGGTTCCTTAGTCTCCTCCAAGGAATCGCAACTACCGTAAAAAACATGCCTATGGTGAGCCAGGCGCTGTCCTAAGGGCTTTTCACGACTAATCCTCACAACCCTCTAAGGAAGGCGCTGTGTTGGAGTAGCCCCGGTCCTCCGCGCGCCTCGCCCCCAAGGCAGGATTCTTAGCCACAGCCCTTGAAACCCTTCCTATCAAGGAATCCAGGCCTGTGGCCCCAGCGGGTTAATCTGTGGGTCTGAGGGCCCTGGGCCACCGGCCAGCTCCTAAATGAGCACCAAGTGCCTCTGCTGCCCAGAGCCCTTCCAGGGGCAACAGTTGGGAAGAAGGAGGTGCTCTGGGCTCGGTAGCCCACAGCCCGCTCCCGGGAGGCTCTGACGCCCTTCTGCTGGTGACCAGAGCACGTTGTCTCCTCCGCCGATTAGCTGCCCTTCTGACACGTGGGGGTGAAGGGTCATTACTGTCTGCGGTACCATCCAGATCTAAGATGCTAGTTTCAGGACAAACGGTGACTGCTTGCTCTGGGTGCCCAAGACGCACCCAGAGGGCGAGAACTACCAGGGACCCTCTGGTCAGGCCCGCATCCTGACTACCTAACTTTGAGCCCTTCAGACTCATTCTTCTCGCTCTCCTAAATAGTCCACGAGGTCTTCCCATGGCTGGCTTTCCTGCTTCAGAAAGCCCCTTGCCTGGGGGCTGTTCCCACCATGATCCTCAGGCAAGTCCAGAAAATCCCAGGCCGTCTTTGCAAACAAGCCGCTCGTGATGCAGCTCCAAGGTGCCTTGTCCCCCCTCGGCCACACCCAGCCTGCCTTCAACGATTCCCCGTGTTCCTCGGCCTCCCACCGTCACCTTCAAGCAGACTGCATTGAGCCCCTTCGCTGGACTTTGGCCCTAGACAAGACGAGGGTAGAAATCATTCTAACCCCACGTAGGATGTGATCTGGGGCCCAGAGAGGGAGAGATTGCTTCCAGTTGGGGACCTACAGAAAGGCTTTTTATGAGGAGATGGGTCCACTTGAGGTGAATCTTGATGATGGGAAGTGTTATGACAGAGAGGGAGAGGGGCTTGATGGAGAGGAAAGGGCTTCCACAAATGCAGGAAAGTGAGGCATGTTCACCAGACCTCTGGTGCTCTCAGTCGGCTGGAGCCGGACACGGTAGCAGCAAGGTGGCCGATAAGCCCGGGACAGCGCGCCGTGACCGTGTTATGGAGGTGTCAGACTTCCGGGCTTGAAACGTGTGCTCAAGTCAGAAGGCAGAGGGGAAAGTATTTTAGCTAAAACTATTGCAGTGCCATTCTTCCTCATCCTTCTGGGACAACCTCTCACTCCACAAGTGCCGTCTCTCTGCTTCTTGGGATCACGCTTGCTATCTTCTCCACTGTCATGGAAAAACTCCCCACTCCTCCTGAAGCCTGACCCTCTGTGTTTCCTTCATCGCTCTCCCGGGGAACAAGGATTTGTTATCTGTGTCCTGTTTGGCTCCTTGGTGTGAAATGGAATGTTTCTTTCATTGGTACCAGGAAATCCTACCCATATATGTCTGCCCCTCTCTAATTCATTTAAACCAGTGGTTCTCAATGGGGCAATTTCTCTCTCTCTCTCTCTCTCTCTCTCTCTCTCACACACACACACACACACACATACACACACACACAAGCACACAACATCCTGGGGACATTTAGCAATGTCAGTAGACATTTTGGGTTGTCGCAACTTCGGGGGAGGGATAGTTGCTACTGTCATCTAGTGGGCAGAGGCCAGGGATGCTACTCAACCAATTCCAGTGAAGGATGGCCTCACAAGAAAGAATTATCCGACCCAAAATGTCAATAGGGCTGAGGTTGAGAAACCCTGGTTTAAACCAGGTTGCAGCCCTCAGTCAAAAGCCCGTTGGTGCCTGAAAATCGAATTTTGCAGACATAAATGCCTTAGGAGTTCCTGACCTGTCTGCTAAATCTGGACAGTGTTCCTGACTGCGGTTTCCAGTCTCTCTGATTCAAAACTGAATCCCCCGCCGAGGGATCCATTGCTCTCAACTTCAGGGAATCACCACCTTCTTGTAGACTCACTTGTTCCGTGAACATCCACACGCCAAGGGTCAACCAAATTCAATCCACCTTCTTTGATCTGAGCTTCCTTTCCTTTCTAATCCTTCATGCCTTTGTTTTCTTCAGTCCTATCAAGGGGTTTTAAAATTCATCCATTTTAAGGCCTGCATCATTATCTGACTCCCTATTGCCTTCTGGAGTCACAAAATGAAAGAGCCCCGAATGGGACTTTAGCCTGGTCGATGCCTCCAACCAGCTGTGTGACCTTGGGAAGGTAATTTAACTTCTCTGAACCTCAGTGTCTCTTCTGCAAAAAAGAATCATTAAGGTCTTTTCAGGCTCTATAATCCTTAAAATATGTCCTGTCCATTTTATGTCTCATGTCAGGTCTGGCCTTATGTGAGGGCTCCTCCTAGGTAGGTCTGCCCTAAACCATATGCTGGGGCAAGCGTATGAGTCCCCAGATTCCAGGGGTTCAGTCGAAACCTCAGCCACCTAGTGGTGCATTAATGTTGGAGGCGGAGTCTCCTAATGTGAACACGTTCTACATTGCAGTCAAAGTGTGAAGTTTAAGGTTGTCTTTCTAAAGTGCTATTTCCTGTTCTTTCCTAAAATGAAAATTACATTGTTAACTTCCAGGAAGGGTCACAGTCCCCTAATTGGCAGGACAAGTTGGGAGTTTGAGAGGTGGTCTGCCAGTTGTCAGTGTAGTGAGTTTCAGAAGTTTAGTTTTCCAAACAGCTGTTGTGTTTTTAGGGGAAATTCTTTTGCCAATTGCGATGGTTCTTATCAAAGTTGGGGAACCCCCCCCAGCCCTTTCCCATAGCGGGGAGGGCCGGCTTTGGGAGAAGGGGGAAGCCGCTCCGTATAGGATAATCTGGCGGGGGGGGAGACAACTGACATAGCAGAAGGCTGCGGGCCTTCCACGGACCCCCAGATCTTTAAACCCACAAAATGCATGGTGAAGTTGTTTGTTTGTCCGTTTGTTTGCTTTGGGGGGTATGTGAAAACCAGTGACAGAGCGAGCATCACAGCCGGGGTGTCTTAAAGAGGAACAGCACACAGGGACCCAGGAACACACCAGCAAGCAGGTGCCTGAAAGAGGCGCTCGGGGGACAGAATCGTGGGCGTCCAGGTTTCCACGGGCCCCGAGGCCAGCGTTCGCCAGGTGCCCAGGTCCGTGAGGGGCACGGCAGCTGCTCTCCACCCATCCGCAGGAACCGAGGAGGAGGGAGGACAGCAGGCTGGTGTCGGCAGAGAAGACTGTCCCCAGCACCCTGCCGTGGGAGCCACCCTGGCTTTTGTGACCTCACAGGAGGGGTGTGGGTGACCCTTTCCTGTGGGCCCTGGGCTCAGACGGAAGCCAGAGCCTCCCCGCAGGGCAGGGGCACACGGCCCCTCGGGGAGGGAGTCAGGAGATTAGGCAGATCCACGTAGGTGCACGTTTAGGTGAGGAGGACCCACCATGAAGAAGGGCAAGGGGCAGAAGTCGAAGGCCAGGCGCCGAGGCTCCGCCTCCCAGCACGCCAGCTCCGAAGGCACCGGATCCAGCCCGCAGCCGCCCAGCCCCCCGCCCACCCGGCCGCCGCCCAGCACCCCGACCACGCCGCCGCCCAGCTCTGGAGTCACCTCACAGCCCAGCAGTGAATCCGTACCCCCGCAGCCCGTGCCCCAGGCTCTCCCAGCTCCCGAAGTCAGCCGCTGGGCTTGGGGCGTCGTGTCTCCGGACACTGGCACAAAAGCATCCCCTCGATCCAGCAAAACAGGTGGGCAGCCTGCCTGCCCGAGTGGTTCTAGCCTTCCTGCTGATGGAGTCCCAGGGCTGCCCCAGAGGCTGACACTTTTCTTGTTGGGGACTGATGCATGGTTAACGTGTGTTCTGGAACGGTGCGTGGGGAGTACGAGGGGTTTGGGTTTTGTTTTTTTACCCAGGAGACCAGGATTCCTGGGTTTTGTCATTCCTCACCATACCGAGTCTCTCTGAAGACAGCCACGCAAACATATTAACATTCAGCGTGGCTCGGTGGTAATCCTAGCTCACTGGGAGTCAGAAGTACCACGTGGCTGCTAAGAAATAAACACCAAGGCTGCATTAGTACGAGAATACAGTTAAGGACAAGGGAGGCGGTCATACCGCTTTACTCTGTCCTCATCAGGCCACTTGTGTGCTGTAAAAGATGCCCAGCGATCTAGTCCAAGGAAGATAGTCCAGGTTGGGGGGATGAGAAGGGTGGCGGGGAGGCAAGAACCTTCTGGTGTATGAGAGCCGGTTGAGGGAATTGGAGGATATGTCTGTCAGCTGGAAGATGTGAGTAGATTTGTTCCATGTTGTCCTCAGATGTCTGACTAAGGGTCCCTGGATAGGGTTGCCAGATAAAATACAGGCCACCCAGTCAAATTTGAATCTCAGATAAGCAACACATGATTTTTAGTATAATAAGTGTGTTATGAATATTGCGCGGGCGTCCTGTATTTTTATTTGCTAAATCTGGCGACTTACCCTTGGAAAACACTGGAGAAGGTAGATTTCTGCTCAGCGTTAAAAAAAATCCAACAGTTAGCTCTCTCTGAAAATGGAACGGCTGTCCAATGGAAAGCGGTCCCCCATCTTCTTGGGTAGCCAGGGTCCAAATGAGCATTGGAGCGTGTCGAGGGAACTCACACAGGCAAAATCAATTATTACCTCTCCACGTTCCTCTGGGACCCACAGCCCAGGACAGCAATGGGAGGTGAGCTTGGGGAAGTATTTCAAAGACTGTCCACTGGAGTAGCAGTTGTCTTCTGGTTGAATCCGAGAGCCCCAGAGAAATGGAACGTGACCGCTCCAGTTGCAGGAATCTCAGTGCCACTTCTTCTAGGATGGACAGTCACCTGCTGCCGTCCCTTCCTGTGAGTTCCACGGAAAGAGCACAGAATTGAGTTAGAAATCCTGCGTTGAAGCCCACTTCTTCCATCTCCTTGCTATCAGAGCACGTCTCTTCTATTCTTTGAGCCTCGGTTTCCATATCTGTAGGCTGAGAATAACCACATTCCTTTTCACAGGATTGTTCTGATGATTGAATGAGATGGATAATGCCGTATAGAACACTGTACAGGTGTCAGCTGTTACATCGGTGTTCTTCGTATTATTCCCAGGTAGCACCAGTCTAGAAGACAACTAGTTCCCCATGCAGTTGGTCCTCTCTCCTCTGCACACGCCACTCCTGGTGTGGACACCTCCCGCAGGCAGTGGGCCCCTCACCTCTCTCCTTCTCTGTCCAGCAGGGTCTGTGACGCGAGCGGGCCCGCGCGCCTGCTGTTCCTGTTCCGCTTGTCCCGGCAGCTCTGCTTGCTGGCATCGTCTGGGCCTGTGCCACAGCCGCATCTTCGATGTCCTTCTGCCTCGGGCCTGGCCGACCATGCCGGGGAGAGGATTCCCAAACCTCCTCACCTTCTACAGGTCCTAGGGCGCGTGGGGGGCGGGGCCCTCGGGGCACACAGTGTATTAGCAGTCGTGTGTAACTGCTTCCTCTCGGGACTCCCAGGCCCAAAGGAAATCCACGTCCTGGGGGTTGGCACCCGGGCCTTTCTGACTAGCCCCAGGCCCAGGTACCCCACCTTCACGGAGAGGTGACGACTTTCTTCCTTACCGGGCATGGCTTCTTTGGGGTTCATTTTTCGTCGCTCCATAGGCAGCCTCCTTGCTCACAGCACACTCCCCCGCAGTCCGTCCTAAAGTCCCTGTCGCTCCTTCTGCAGCCTGAGCCATAGCCCAACACTTCCGGCTCCTGACCCGCACATGAACGCCCCCTGGAATTTAGAGATAAATACGATGTAAATCACATAACCCTTGGTGCCAGGAAGACCTCTACCCCCTTCAGCAGGTCTCGGGCTGTTCCTGGCAGCCCCACAGGGGTCTGTCCGTGACCCGGAGGCCCACACAGCATCGCCTGCAGCATCTGCCCTTCTTTTCCTCTCCCACGAAGCCACCAGGTGGCCGCCACTTCCTCTCGTGGGAAGACCCCTGTCGAGGGAACTGGACTGAAGATGTCCCTCACCTTTTCCGGTGGCGCAGGGCTACGCACAAGGGCTGGAGAGGGGCCTCCGCCTACCCCCAGCTCTGGGCCCCAGGGCAGCTCTGCTTATACTCAGGTCTCACAAATGTCCACAGAAGAGGCCTTCCGCCTAGGCATCTCCCAGCCCAGAAGCTGAGCCCACCCGTCCTCCATCCCCATCCGGCTCCTCTTCCCAGCCCCTGCCCCACCAAACCCGCTCTCTTGCATGTTCGTGAAAAGCACCATCTCTCAGTCATATGAAGAGAGGCAAACAGATACCCAGGTGTGTTGGGAGAACATGCCAGAGTAAAAATACCGTACTGCCTGGTAAGTCAAGGAAGGGCCTGCCCCCCACCCACCATGATCAGCTGTCCTTCCACACACTTAGTGCTTCCGTCCGTTTAGTGCCAAGTTGTGCCCTGGATTCATAAACCAACAAGTAGTAAAACCGACTCTGCATAAGGATACTAGGCACTGGGAGGGAAACCAAAACAGGGAACTGTACCCTTAAAAAGTGTGCAGTCCACATGGTAAGCTAAGATATGTACCTTTAGAAACTAATGTGCAGGCCAGGAAGTGATACGTGACCTATAGGAGATGTTCAAAGAGCTTCACTCCTGAGCTGGGGTCCAGGTAGACGTTGTAGTATCAGTTGTAACTGAGCTGAATCTAAAAGGATTTTAGGATCCTCTATGGCCTATTTTAAAGGGAGAGCTTTCCAGGAGGAGGAAAAGGCACAAGGCAAGGCTCAGAAATAGGAAAGTGATGGGGAGGGGCAGAGTCCAGCCTGGCTGGGATGCAGTCCTAATTCTGCTGAAGTTTCACCTGCTTCCATAATCTTTACATTCCTCTGTGGAGTGGAATGTTGACTCTGGGCTTTAAGTACACATTCACATTAGATAAGAATCCCTGCTTTAGTAGGATTTTTGCCCAAATGGATATTGCATCTTGTGAAAGCCTTCTCACAATTAATAGCATAATCATATACTTTCCTTTTCCACCACCTTCGTGGTAGGTGTAGTATGTGGTTTCCTCAGAAGCCTCAACCCCAGAATAGAGCTACATGGTAGGACTACTTCACAGGATGGTTGTGAAGCTTGAGGAGGACACTGGGTGTGAGGTGTTTAGCACAGGGCCTGGCACACGGCAGCCTTGACTACCTCTGTCACCTTCTCTCTGAGTGTCCAGGGGAGCTGGCATCCCAGGCCAGCCCATCCTCGGATCCTGGGGGGTCCTGTGGTAGAGCTTTATTGGGAGGGGTGCAGGGAGTTGTGTTCCTTTGAGAGGAGGAGCCATAGGGGGAGATGGACATTCCTGTGATCCTGAGGGACCCCACAATTTCCACTTTCCCCTGCATATAGACAGGCACTAAATCCCAGCTGCCCCCCAACCTGTGGGCTTTCTGCTTTGCTTTGCAGAAGACCTGCAAGTAAACATTCCACTCATCGTAACTTGCGTGCTCCGAGCCCTTGGGACTGTTGCTGTGGCTCTGGGAGCCCTAGGAGCTGCCTACTACATCACTGAATCCTTGTGAACAAGTCTCCAGGCCTGTGGCCCAGCAGGTATGTGGACCCTCTTCGTGCCCACGGCCCTTTGCAGAGTGATTCTGAAGCCCACTAACTCACCATCCCTGCAGCGCAGGGCTGATGGAATGTCTGTCTTTTCTCTGAATGGAGGAGGTCTCTAGGGGTGGGCGAAGCCCCCAGCCTCTCAGGGGAATCTTGAGAACTGAGTGACTTGTTTCTGGCCTCAGGGTCCGCTGGCACATCTGTCTCAGGCAGCCCTGGACACTCGTGGACAATGCTAGACCCATTGTGGGATCTTCAAAACAGAGTTTCCCACCTCTCCTCTGGCCTGGGGTTGGTTCCCCTAGTCGTGGACACCAGATAGGAGGAGATGGGAGAGACGGGGGCAGAGGGTCCTATGCACCTCAGAGCCTTTCCTCCCAACTTTCTCCCTGCCTGTCACACCCTTTCCAGCCCTACCTACCCTTTGTGAACTTCATGTTCCGTGAAGCCTTTCTCCCATCTTTGTTATTACTGTTTTCTCCAACCTACTCCATCCCATACTGCAGATGATTTTTATGTACACATGTGGCCTGTCTCCACGCTGTTTTGCAAGATCCTTGAGGGCAGGGAGCATGCCTTCCACAACATCTTCAATCCTCCCCTGTCTCAGGCTGGGCTCCCTAGAAGCAGAGCCAGAGACAGGGATTTGGGTGCACAGGATTTAGTGGAGGAAAAAAAGTGAGGGAGCCAAGAGAGGGAGGGGAAGGAGTGGAGCAAGGACAAGGTCTCAGCTGAAGTCCACTTAGCCCAGTCCTGGGGAGCTCTGGAAGGTGAATTACAACCAGAGTTGGTCTCACCGTGAGCCCAGAGGGTTGGCCTTTCATGCCCGTCTGTGAGTCAGTCATTGGCTACAGGGTGAGGTGGGGAGTACATGTCTTTGTGAAAAAGCGGCTCCCATTTGGGTGAGGACAAGTCCCTGAGGAAGGAGACAGCTCTGAGCCTTTAGCAACCAACATTCATAATTCACAGGAGCTGGGCGATGGATACGCCAGCCCAGAAAGGGGATCTGGGCGGGTACCGAGAGCACCCCCAATTGTCCCCATTGTCAAGTCCACATGCGGTGAATGCCTAACAAGTGGTGATGGGGGTGGGGCAGGGGGTAATGGGAGCATTTCAACCCACCCCAGGCCTCCAGCAGCCACAGCAGGGCGTGTGGTGGGAATAGAGGCTCAAGGTAACTCAGAAGCCCAGCCCGGAAAATAAACTCCAGTGAGAGCTCACCATCTCCTCGAGGGCACTGCTGCCTGATCCTGGGACATTCATGAAAGAGCAGAGAAGCACCTTAAGCTTCACAGAATTCCACAGCAGTTGAAATCCTCAGTTTCCTCATCTGTACATAGGGAAGATCTTGAGATCGTTGGGAGTATGAGACGAGGATGAGACAAGGTGCTTGGAGGGCAGAGAGCTGGCCAGCTGGGGGAGTCTTGTTACTGTTACCATCATGGAGGTGGTGGTTGTTGGAAAGACGCTGGTTCTGGAGTTGGAGCCGTAGGTGCTAGCCTTGACTCTGCTGCCTGGTCGCTGGGTGTTCGGGGCCACGTTACTTGACTTCTGTGAGAGTCAGTAGCATCTCTAAAGCGGGGAGAATAACAGCTACCTCCAAGGGCGATGGTTGTGAGGATCAAGCTAGGGGATGCACAGCCCTGCAGGGCCTGGTCACAGGTTGGGTAGATGGTGGCGACTGGCAGTGTGAAGATGACGCCCAAGTTCAAGCTTAGGGCTTAGAGCTCAAGCTTGAGCTCAAGCTTAGAGCTTAGAGCTTAGAGCTCAAGCCCAAGCTTAGAGTCTCCTTCCAGCAGAGCCCACTGGTGTGAGCTTGGGTTCCAGAGGCAGGAAGCCTTGGGATCAGATCCCCCTTCAACACCCAGTATCTCTGGGGCCTGGGCAACTCCCTTAACTCCTGACGCCTCATTTTCTTGTCAAATGGAGATAATAATGCTACAGCTCTCACTTGGGGCTGGGGGGAACTGGGTAAAAAAAATGCATGTGAAAACACTTAGCATAGGGCCTGGCACAGGACAGGCCCTCAACATAGCAGCGACATCACCATCATTATTTTTTAACTCAGTATTCCCCAAACTTTATTGACCTTTGAAATCTGGAATGTTACTTTTTTTAATATATTTTTTGAAGTATTATTAACCTACAATACGTTGCAGAACATAGTGATTCGATATTTCTATACATTACAAAATGATCCCCACAAACACTAGTTTTAATATATTTTTTGAAGTATTATTAACCTACAATACGTTGCAGAACATAGTGATTCGATATTTCTATACATTACAAAATGATCCCCACAAACACTAGTTTTATTAAAACCTAAAACCATTTATGTTAGTAGATGGGAAAATAGTAAACTAGAAGTCAAAATATAGTCAAGCTATGTTTTGGGATCGATCACTTATTTTCTTTAAATTAGCTTCCTTTTTAACTTAAATGCACTTATTTTCAAACTGGCCATAAATGGAAAATCCTATCCTTTGCCATAAAAAAGACTCACAGTAGGGCTTCCCTGGTGGCGCAGTGGTTGGGAGTCCGCCTGCTGATGCAGGGGACGCGGGTTCGTGCCCCGGTCCTGGAGGATCCCACATGCCGCAGAGCGGCTGGGCCCATGAGCCGTGGCCGCTGGGCCTGTGCGTCCGGAGCCTGTGCTCCACAGCAGGAGGAGCCACAACAGTGAGAGGCCCGTGTACCGCAAAAAAAAAAAAAAAAGACTCACAGTAAATATAAATACCATAAAAACGAAATGTCGTGGAATTCTGGCTGATAGGGTGCCTGAAAAAGTCTCAGCTTTGACGTCAGTGCCCTGTGTGTTCAAAGATATTTGACAAGGGTTGGATGTTAACACTGGCCAGCTCCACGCTAAGACCCTCTTTAACCAGAGGGTTGAAAGATAACGGGAATGGGCCGTGACTCCACATTATTGAACTCGGTGTCCAGTGCCACCCGAAGGGTCTCAGTGTCCACGAGGGAGGGGTGCGTGTCTCACCCACACTGTAGTTCACACAGCCCTGAGACCTGGGGGGTGGGAGGAGAGAGTGACGGAGGAGGGGAAGTGAAGGAGGCAGGGGGTGGCGGGGGGGAGGACTGGAATGGAAACCTGCCCTGGGCCTGGCGTAGGTCATTTCCCCGGGAATAACTGAGAGTCTGCAAAGTTAAAGAGGCTCCCCAGAGACTGAATCCAGTCTTCACTCCATCCCCCAAAGCTGTGTGTGTGTTGCCAGCGGTGGGGGGGGCTTGTTTTGGGGCCCTGGCATCACTGACATCACTTACAAACCACGCAGTGTGCAGACTTCACGCAGCTCTGCTTCTTCTGCTCTGAGGGATGATTCCTCTGTCTCCCTAGGGCAGGCCCCTTTCCTGATGCAGGGTTAGGATAGGCGGGTCCTCCCAAGGACAGACCCTCTCTCTTCTGTCCCATGGCGCCTTGTTTCCCTGGGGAAGAGGGAGACTATGCCAGCACCCCTGCTCCATGCAGTGGCCTGAAACAGGGTCCTTCCCAAGCCCCAGAGCCCATGCCTGGTGATTCTGAGGAGGTGGCTCTTCCTCATGGGACCCTCTGCTTTTGTCAAATTGCTCCTCTGGAGACTGTTCTGGAAGCAGCGTTGGGATCGATGCTAATTGGCAGTCGGGTGCTTAAGATGTGCAGGCCCCCGCTTCTTCCAGACGTGCCAGGGCCAGGCTGCGGTGTCACCTCCCATGTCGTTCAGTGTGTGCTGTGGGCCTGAGGGTCTGATGAAGACACCACCAGCAGGGGTCAGGGAAGCATCTTCTGGAAGCCCAGAAGTTTTAGCCGCCGTTCCTAGACACTGGTCGCCATGGTACTTCCCACCCCGACTCCCCAGTGTCCCCCACATACCCCCCGTGTAGCTATGTGAGTGGGTCACCTCGGCTGTCACGCATCAGCACCAGTCATGTGCCCAGCACCACACTAGGTGCTGTGAGACGTGACGACACAGTGGTGAGTGGATAGCTAAGTCCATCAACAGACCCAGGCTAAGCTTAAGACTTTGAGGTCTAGTAAAGTCTGTGGATCTAAGCCAGCCAAGGCTCCCAGGCAAAGGGAGCAGAGGTGATAACTCAGATGTAGACATCTGACTTCCAAGCTAGAAGGCGGCAGAGTCCAGATGGGAGAGAGTGTTTGGTAATTAAATAATGCATTCATTCATTAAATATTTCTTGGGCACTTACCTTGTACCAGGACAGGAAGGAGCCCTTCCCTGGGAGCCTACATTCTAGTGGACACAGACAAGTCAGTGAATAAACAGGATCACTTGATTTGGTGGTAAATTTTATCAAGGAAATAAAAATATAAAGTTGATCTGATAAAGAGCAGAGGGGCGGGGTGACCAGGAGGGGCCGCTGCTGGAGCCAGGCTGGTCTGCAAAGGCCTCTCTGAACTGAGGCACATGTAGCAGAAGGAGGCAGACTGTGTAAATCTGGGGGAAGAGTGTTCTTGCAGCAGGAACAGCAAACCCAGTAGCCCCGAGGCAGGAAGGACTCTTAACATGTTTGGGGGCCATCCTGGCGCCAGTATGGCTAGAGCTGGGGGGTCAGGATGCCACTTTTGGGGAGACCAAGGTCAGGCAGGCCCTTGGAGCTTCCATTGTGTTCTAGAGGTGGTGGGCAGCCCCTGAAACAGAGCAATAGCAAGTCCTTACACAGGCACGCTTCTGGGTGTTTTACGTTTATTAACTCATTCATCCTCCCCTCAGAGGGGAGTATCTCAAGCTGCTGGTTTAGATTTCAAAACAATCACAGTGCCTGCTGGGTAGAAAATGGGAAGGGGCGGGGGGCCGGGGAACGACCAGGTAGGACTCACTTGCACTGGTTCAGGCAGGCGAAGATGGTGCTTGGACCAGGGTGATGGCTGTGGAGGGGAATGTGAACAGCTATACTATGGGGGTTGCACCAGCAAGTCTGGCTGAGAGACTGGATGAAATAATGAGGAAAAGAGAAGCCTCAAGGATTACTCCAAGTTTGGGGTGTCATTGCCAGAGGATCAACATGCAAGAGGGGATAAAAATCAAGAGTTCTGTTTTGTTGTTAATTTTGAGATGTTGGACAACCAAGTGGAGATGTCAGGTAGGCAGGGGCATAGAGGGAGCTCACAGGAAAGGCCAGGTCTTAGCTGTAAACATAAGGGTCAATCGCTGACATAGGGAGAGAGCATGGATAGAGCAGAGGGCCAGGAATCAAGCCAATGTTGAGAAGTCTGATAGTAAAGGAAGGTGTCTGCAGAGAAGACACCTGCTCTGGGTCTTCTCTGGGTCTAGGGAGCACATGGGATCCCAGGAGGTTTCCAGATGTGAGGAGAACAGGTAGACTCAGGTCAAAAATGTCCACAGGTAGGGAAAGGCAACAGAGATGCATCTCAGTGGGAGGAGCTGGTGAGCTGTGACCTCTGATCATAAGGACCCAGCAGCTCCTTTCTGCTTGTTCTCCTGTTCCCTGAACGTGGACAGGCAGGCCTGTGTTTCCCCATCCTGGCACCAGGACCCATCCCCATTTGTACAGTGAACAAAGGGAGGACCCCGAACCAGCACCCAGGTTCAGGTCTCACGGCCTCTTGACTAGATGGGCCAACCCTGGTGCTCACTGAGGTCCCCCTTCCCAGGCATCCTGTGTGTTCAGCCACCACTCTCTATGCAGACCCTTTCAAGTGCAAAATGTTTTCACTGCTTCAAGAGAAAAATTCCTTAGCTTGACAATTGAATGAAACTCACCTACCTCCCGTGGTTAAGGTTCTTCCCAGTAAACACTGGGAAGCTTCTACCAATGGCATTGCGCTGATGTCTCTCTTTTTAATTCAGTTGTAAAATGAAAGGGTGAATTGGTAGGTTTCCAAATGCCACAAGGCACTTTAAGACTTGATTTACAAGTGGATTATGCGTTCGATTACTTGGTGCTGCAAATTTCAGCAAACCTAATTCAAAATTATAGTAAGGAGATTATCTCACATAACAAAACAGTCAGGAAGTGTCAGGGCTGGGGAACTCAACAGTGTCATCAGAGACCTGGGGACTTTTCCAACTTCCGGCTCTGACACCCTCAGCGGAGGGCGCACTAGTTCCCCTCCTGGGCAGATGGCTGGAGGAGCCCCAGAATTATATCCTCACACCCTGACAACCAGAAGCAGGGAAAAGGCCACCTCCTTCTTGTGTCTCTTCTTGAGTTAAGAAACTCTTCCCAGGATCCCCCTCCCCTGGTATACTTGCCCCCTCATTGCGGTGACATGCCTCTGAATTGGGTCTCATGCTCCTTCTTTTTTTCCTAATATTTATTTAGTTATTTTCCTGCGCCGGGTCTTAGTTGTGGCATGCACGATCTTCATTGCAGCATGCAGGATCTTTAGTTGTGGCGTGTGGGAACTTAGCTGTGGCGTGCATGCGGGATCTAGTTCCCTGACCAGGGACCGAACCCGGGCTCCCTTCACTGGGAGCACTGAGTCTTAACCGCTGGACCACCAGGGACATCCCTCATGCCCCTTCTTAAGCAAATTAATAGCATGGAGGGGGTGAATTTTCATGACTGGATTAGACCAATCTAGATCTACTTCCACACCCTGCCCCTATGGACAAGGGTGGACAAAGGAGGGGAGCATCAATGCTCCCAAATGGGGCCCCCGCCAGGAAGGCAGGTGTGTGAGTGGATTTGGGGGGAGCAGCCAGCAGTGTGTTTTAAGATATGGTAGCCTGTGCAGGATGAACTTCAAAGCAGACCTGTTGGCCTGGGACCTCTCTGGCTTTAGCCCCTGAAAGCCACCCTGAGGGTGCTGTGAGTCAGTGTGCATGCATGTGTTGGTGGTAGGGGGAGGGATGAGTTCGTAGACTCAGTTCTTAGACCGTCTGGGAGGGAAACAAGCAGTTTGGTGTCCTTCTCAGTCCAGAGCATGAAGAACCATCTGATGACACTGGCAGAGCCTCCTCTCCAGGGAAACGTGTTTCTAGAATTTTCTTCCCAAAAGCTTGGAGAGCCTCTCTCTCTGCATCCCACCGATGAATGATGCAGCACTAAAATCAAGGGGCTGCTTCCCCTCTCCTTTTGGGCACTGAATGTAGTAAAACTCACCACCGTGGCCTGGCGTTTGGGAAGCGAGGCTCCGTCTTAGCTGCCGGGATCCCTGGGAGAAGGGAGAGGAAACAGAAGGCACCCAGTTCATGCCAGACACTTTGCAAAAGCTTTTTACAGCCTGAAGGGAAAAAACAAAGTCTTTGAGAGGCCGAGTTCAGACAAAAGGAAGAGTGGACGTGATGAATGGAAGAAATTTGAATCCTAAATTTATTTTCCCACAGGAGGATCTTAGCTGTTTAACCCTCACCCTGAGGCTATAAAACTGGAAAGCCACCAGAATTCTGGGGTCATAGAGTATTGTCTAAGCTCATGGCTCTGTCCTTATTTTTCTTACAGATCCAGTTTTCCATCAAGGATCTCTCTTGTCACCAAAATAAACAAAACAAAACAAAAAAGAATTCTGTTTCTTTAGGGTATTCTACCCAGAGACACAGAGGTTGGCCTTGGCAAATGGGTAGGGAGGTAAACTTGGGGGTGACTCTGTGAGCCTCAGGGAAGCCAGGGTGGGATCCTGCTGTTCCTGTTGGCAGCCGCACACCCAAGGCGGGCAACTTTCTCTGCACACGCTCACAGAACAATTTCAGATCCTCCCACTATAAATGCAGACATCAGACAACTTAATTCAATACCTAACATAACTCCGGGCCGGGCTTGCAGCCTTGTGGTCTGTCTGGTGACTTAGCTGCACCCAGCCATTGCCTGGTGGGTTTGGACATCTAGCTTCTGAGCGGCCGAGGCAGAGGTCTTACTTCAAGGTGACCCCAGGAAACACCAGTAGACGTGAAACAGAAAAGGGAGGACCGTGAATACAGGTGCAGCAGCCACTGGGAGCAAATGAAGCTGAATCCTGCTGGGGCAGCGCTAGGAAACAGAACACACACATCAGAGTAATCTCACCCAAGGAGGGGAAGCCAGGCGTTTATATACCCATCGGTTAAGGGCTGCTGGGAGGGAGGTGGTTAATTCCCCCGCACTTTTATCCCCTGGGGAGTGCGGAGGGTGGAGGTTGGGAGCTGAGAATTCACTGAAGCAGTTACACAAGAGGATAGGAGGGGGCAGGTAGTAGGGGGGTGAGGACAGCCCTCTGAACTCAAGCGAGTGAGTGCACAGAGCACCTGGGTGACCCGCTTGCCTCTAAGAGGGGGCCAGGTTCGGAGCAAGTGGGACTGGGCTGGAGGGTGGGCCAGGCAGGTTACCAGGAATCCCAGAGCCCACCCTCCACCTCCCAATCCCAGGATGTCCCTTCCTGAACAGATGCTGGGAGATTGGGAGAGGGTACCCTGGATTGACAGGGTCCTTCTCTGGGAAGCCAGCCTCGGGAAGAATAATGCTGACTTCCAGGGTGGGGTGTGGCCATGTTGAGGTCTGTCCTGCAGATCAGGATGAAAGGGACCCGTAGGCGTGGCAGAGGGGACCGGGGACCCCGGGGCTGCTGCCACTGGTCAGCACAGCTCCTCTGACTGAAGATATTTAGCTCCCTTTTCTGGCGTATTACTTAGGCGCCCGTTTGTTGTAAATGTCAGACAATCTAACCCAAAGTGGCCTGAGCAAAACGAGCATGTATTAACTCCTGTAAAAGTCAAGAGCGTTCCAGTCCAGACGTGGTTTGTTCCAGAGGTGCCGGCTGCGCCCCCAGTGCCCATTTCTCTCCGTCTGCTTTGCCGTGTCAGTTCCATGCTCAGGCAAGCTCTTCCCACAACGTGGCCAGCAAGGTGGCCAGATGGCTGCTCCGGCAACAGCCCCCCAGCCTCCAAGGTCAAGTCTGGCAGAGAAGGCCTCTGATGGGGCTGATTAAGTCCTGTGTCGCTCCCGGAACCTGCGCTCTGCCCAGGGGAATGCAGTGCTCTGATTGGCCAGCCTAGCCCCACACAACCACCTCTGGAACTGAGGGCCAACTCCACAGCAAGTGAGAGGGCTGAGAGCAGGGAAGAGACCAAACAGTAATTTTGGTAACCTTTAACCAAAGGAAATGGTAACGGATGCAAGGCAGCTGAAAACAGCAGATACCTACTCTGGGTAGGTTTGGGCCTGTGACCAGGACCCTGGTGCTGCCCTCCCACTCCTGCCCCTTTCCCATCCACCCCGACCCCTTCACCAGAACGAATGCCTGAGTAGCCAGGAGCTGAGGATTCACAGCTACTTTGAGCCCCAGACTCCTGGTGGATGGATTCCCCAGGGCAGCAGTGACCTGGGCAGTACTACCCTCCCACCCAGGGAAACGTATAGGCAGTGCTGGTTGTCACGGTAACTAAGAGATACTATGGGCCATTAGTGGTGAAGGCCAGTCCCACACAATAAATAATTATCCCACCGCAAATGCCAATAGCGGCCTCCGTGGCAATCACTGCCATTGGGTCCACCTGCGGATACTCTCCTACACTGGCTTTGCCTTGGGTTTCACAGCACTTGTCATGGAGCATAGACCTCACTCTTAAAGAGTGGACACCACATGCCAAGAGTCCCCCATCACCCTTCCTCCTGCTGTGTGCAGTTCCGTTGGCATGTCCGCCTCTCCCCTCTGTTAGGTTCTGGAGCCAGAGACCAGGCGTTTTTCCTCTCTCAAATCCTTCCCAGGACATAACAGAATCTCACGAATAAACAGGCCTGCCACCCTTGGGACCGTTTTTGGATAAGATGAGATTTGAGTGGGACCGTTCTATTCAGAGTGGCTTATAAATGTGATCATTGGATTGAACTACAGTTGACCTTTGAACAGCTCAGGTTTGAACTGCACGAGTCCACGGATATGCTTCAGCAGTAAATACTACAGTACTACGTGGTCATGGTTGGTTGAACCCAAGGATGCAGAGGAAGTGCAGATACGGCGGGCCAACAATAAATGATACTCATATAACCCCCCATGTTGTTCAAGGGTCAACTGTGTTGTTTTGGGTTTTTTTGAAAATTTAAACTTCTTTATTTTACATTTTACAACTTGGATGTTTTACGTTGCAACGTTTGAAACAAATATGCAAACAATGACTTTTATGGAAAACTACATGTCATAAGCAGTAAGCACTCTAGCTATTTGATTGGTTTATGAACAGTCTCCAGGAGGTTGAAAATAGCTAAGATTCAACTGTGTTTTAATTACTGCCAATTTCAAGTGTTAGCTCCGAGAGGTGTTTTTGAAGTTTAGAGCCAGAAAGAAGTGGAACCAAGTATATTTGCGAACACAGTGCAGTAACTAAGGCTGCCCTGGCTGTGAGCTTGGAGACAGTCTGGCTGAGACTAGGCTTCAGGATTTAGCATCTTCACCAGGCTGGACTCACACCTCGGCTCTGAATGTGGTCTCCAGACCACAGGTTCGTTATTCTTGGGAAACTCAGGTCTATATCCCACTGGAACAATCCATTCAAGAGTGAGAGATGAGAGTACAAGAAGGAAAAGGCAGAACCAAGCCCAGAAGGACCCATCTTCCTACAGTGGCCGTCTGGTCCATGCAGCTCATTGGTGCCAGGAGTCTAGGACCAGGTGAAAGGTCCTGAGCTTTCCAGACACCACTGTGGTCTCCATTCATCCCACCCCCACCTCCAGAGGACAACCACTCTCCCGCTTGCCATGAAGCCTGGTGGGTTACAGGCAGAGTTAGTAGCCAGGATCCAGAGAACTGAACTGACAAATCCAGTCATAAAATTCATGCGGAACACCGAAGTACAGCCTCTTCTGCCTCCGGCCTAGGGTCCCAGGCTCAGTACCTTGTCGGGCAGGGAAGTAAACTAGGCCTGCAGCCACTGGTAACCGATTGGAGGAAGGACAGCTCTTCACACTGCTCCTGCAAGTTCTGGCTTTACCAGCAAACTCAGGAAGACCCTATCTCCCCAGGCAACTCCTCCTTTGCATATGCAGAAACAGCATATATGCTTATAATATGCAAATTATATACGTTATCACACCTCACACAGCCAGTCACGGGTCCCCAGTGAAGTGAGAAGGGATGGAAAAGGAGCCCATCTGAGCATGGGGCTGAATCCCACATCAACACCCAACAGCCAGAATCGCCCCCTCCCCAACGCTGCCCCCTGAGCTGCCATGCCCCTCCCCGCAAGGCCAAATCCTTAAGGCAAGGGGAGGCTGCAGAGCATGGAACAGTGGCCCCTGGCATTGAGAATAAGGTTACGTGTTTACTTCATGCAAACCAGCTCCCTGGAAACCTGCAGGGGACAAGTGACTCAACACACACATCCCAGAATCCTCGCCGGCTCTTGGCAAATGTGCCTTCCCCCACTGGCTCAGCCGCAGCTGCCGGGATGCCGTGTGCCTCCTTTCTCTTCTCCCTTCTGTACTGCTCACATGGAGCAGCAAACACAGAAAGACTTTATTCACAGGCTCCAAGGCTCGGCCTTCTTTTGAGAGCTTTCCGAATATGCAAATTCCTCAGTGTTGGATTCTTCTTCTCAAGGGCTTGAAAGTTGTGTACTCCCACTGTGCACAGTTAAGCACGTCAAGACTTCCCTGGGCAGGAGCTTCCTTAAAAATAATTCTTCATGACATTTTTTTTTCTTAAATTCCGTATATATGTGTTAGCATACGGTATTTGTCATTCTCTTTCTGACTTACTTCACTCTGTATGACAGACTCTAGGTCCATCCACCTCATTACAAAGAGCTCAATTTCATTTCTTTCTATGGCTGAGTAATATTCCATTGTATATATGTGCCACATCTTCTTTATCCATTCCTCCGATGATGGACACTTAGGTTGCTTCCGTGTCCCGGCTATTGCAAATAGAGCTGCAATTTTGGTACATGACTCCTTTTGAATTATGGTTTTCTCAGGGTATATGCCCAGTAGTGGGATTGCTGGGTCGTATGGTAGTTCTGTTTGTAGTTTTTTAAGGAACCTCCATACTGTTCTCCACAGTGGCTGTATCAATTTACATTCCCACCAACAGTGCAAGAGGGTTCCCTTTTCTCCACACCCTCTCCAGCATTTATGGTTTGTAGATTTTTTGATGATGGCCATTCTGACTGGTGTGAGATGATATCTCATTGTAGTTTTGATTTGCATTTCTCTAATGATTAATGATGTTGAGCATTCTTTCATGTGTTTGTTGGCAGTCTGTATATCTTCTTTGGAAAAAATGTCATGAAGAACCTAGGGATAAGACAGGAATAAAGACACAGACCTACTAGAGAATGGACTTGAGGATATGGGGAGGGGGAAGGGTAAGCTGTGACAAAGTGAGAGAGAGGCATGGACATATATACACTACCAAACGTAAAATAGCTAGCTAGTGGGAAGCAGCCGCATAGCACAGGGAGATCAGCTCAGTGCTTTGTGACCACCTAGAGGGGTGGGATAGGGAGGGTGGGAGGGAGGGAGACACAAGAGGGAAGAGATATAGGAACATATGTATAACTGATTCACTTTGTTATAAAGCAGAAACTAACACACCATTGTAAAGCAATTATACTCCAATAAAGATGTAAAATAATAATAATTCTTGCATTTAAAGGAGAAACTTCTGAAACTGCCATAAAGCAGAACTTCCAGCTGTGAAGTCAGGCTTGACAAAAAAGGGCTGGAGCCCAGCTTCGCCTCATTGCGGGTACGCAGGTGGAAAATCCCTACTTTTGCTGTCTGTGCCCCGCTCCCACCTTCGCCTGGCCTCCTTCATTCAGAGCTGCCCTGTGCCTGTGTGCACGCTAGTCCTGGGTGACTGGAGACTCAAACCAAGACAGTTGTCGCCCACCAGAAGCTCAAATCCAGGGAGCTGGACGAGCCTCTAAATGAGCCGGTTCTCCTCTCTCCAGGGGCCCTGGGCCTGCCTGCTCCCTTCACCCCTAGAACCAGGAGGTTCCGATCTCAGCCCCTCCTGGACAGAGCAGATCCCAACTGGCATGACTGTTGTGTCAGTAAGCAGCGGGCGTTTCAAGGTTTGTCGTCCTGTCTGGGATCCTCCACGGTGGCATTTCAAAGACTAGGTTCCTTCCCCTGAGCTTCTGGTTCACCCTCTGTCCAGGTCTCCCTGCAGGACGGGGTGCCCTCTCCTCCCTCAGGCATCAGACAGGGTTCAAGCTGAAATAACTAAGGCAAACAGGATTCCTCTCTCCTGCCACTACCTTTCCCACCCCCGCCAAGAGATCCGTTGGTTAAAATGGGACACTTTTTCTCGATTATATAGGATTTCACACCGTATATTTGTTACACGCTCTTGTCGCTTCTCACGGAAATCGTTCCATGCAAGATTTCATGTTAACAGCTGCATGATGTACCGTCATATGACTGTTTCTTTTTTCTTTTTAAATTTTTATCGGAGTAGAGTTGCTTTACACTGTTGTGTTAGTTTCTGCTGTACAGCAAAGTGAATCAGCTATATGTATACATACGTCCCCTCTTGTTTAGATTTCCTTCCCATTTAGATCACCACAGAGCACTGAATAGAGTTCCCTGTGCTATACAGTAGGTTCTCATTAGTTATCTATTTTAGACATAGTAGTGTATATATGCCAGTCCCAATCTCCCAATTCATCCCACCCCCTCTTCCCCGCCTTGGTAACCATAAGTCTGTTCTCTACAACATGATTGTTTCCTTCTTTTTTTCTTAAAGTCTTCATTGAATTCGTTACATATTGCTTCCGTTTTATGTTTTTTGGTTTTTCGGCCGTGAGGCATGTGGAATCTTAGCTCCCCGACCAGGGATCGAACACCCCTGGTATTGGAAGGCGAAGTCCTCACCACTGGACCACCAGGGAAGTCCCTCCACAACATGACTGTTTCTTAATTGATCAAATGAGCCTCTGCAGGTTCTGCATAGTGCTGGCTCCCAGTACTGCTCAGTGTACACTGGCTATGATACCCATCAGAGTCATTGACAGGGAAGGGGCTTAGACATAAGGGAAACAGGGCCTCGTGATCTGCAGTCTACAGGTCGGGCAGGCTCTGGGGTGAGCTTAATCCAAAGATCCCACTTCTTTCTTTCTCCCCACTCTGCCTTCCATGAAGTCAGCTTCATACTAAGATTAACTCTCCTTGCGGTTGTGAGATGGCTGCCAACAGCACCTGTTACTGAACCAAACTTAGGTCCACTGGCTTGCGCAGTAAAGCCAGTCTGCTTGCCACCAGGTTGTGGTGAAGGAGAGTGCAGCGTTTATTGTAAGGCACCAGACAAGGAGTTGGGGGCAGCTAACGCTCAAAGAACCCGAACTCCCCGATAGGTTTCAGGGAAGCAGTTTTTAAAATTTTTTATTGAAGTATAGTTAGTTTACAATGTTGTATTAGTTTCTGCTGTACGGCAAAGTGAATCAGTTATACATATACAATATCCACTCTTTTTTCGATTCTTTTCCCATATAGGTCGTTACAGAGTATTGAATAGAGTTCCCCTGTGCTATACAGCAGGCCCTTATTAGTTATCTATCTTATATATAGTAGTGTGTATATGTCAATCCCAATCTCCCAATTTATCCCTCCCCCCTCCCCAAGGAAGCACTTTTAATGGCAAGGTAAGGGAGGGGAGTCACAGGGTATGCGGTCAGCTCATACACAATTCTCTGATTGGTTGATGGTGAGGTAACAGGGTGGTGTCCCTGGGGTTAACATTATCAATCCTCAGGCTCCAGTAGGTCTGGAGGCTACCTGCCCATGGTCAACAAGTACTTAACTTCTTCCATTTAGTGGGGGTTTTAGCATCTGTAGAACAACTCAGGAAATGTGCATCAAATACTATTATCTAGGTACTTCAGGGAGAAACTAAAGATTCTGTGATTGCCACATGACTGATTTACTGTTTAAATTCTTACCAGTTTTCCTGGCCCAACTGCTATTTATGTCACTACTACGTTCACATTCTTTCAGTCATTAGTTCTTGAGCCAGGCTTTTGTAACTGAGGGGAAGCCGACAGCTTTTCTACAAACAAGAGGCAGGCAGAGGACATGGGGGGAAGGGTCTGTCCCAGGAAGGCCCCATGGCCTTAAACACCCAGGGCCACAAAAGGTGGCAGAATATGCTACCCCAAAATATGCCACTTTGGCATAAGGGTTGCTTTGAGCTAAAAACACTTAAAACACAGATGATGCAAGAAGGACATTCTAATCTCCCCTTTCCTTCCTGAAAATAGGAGATAAAAGGTCCCACATAAAAGAAGTCCTCCCTGTACCAGAAAGAAAGTAGCATTCTTATCATCAAGGACAAAACGTTAAGACTGAGATAATTCTACACAAACAGACCTTGTTAAAATAATTCTTACCTTCCTTTAGCCTCCCCACACAGTTTATTAACTTTTCCACAATTGCCTCTCTTTGTCCAACCTAACATAAAAGCAGGTAGGTTTTGCCATTTCTTGAGATGTTCATTGCCTTATGAAGGCTCCCATGTCATATAAAATTTGTATAAATGTGGATGCTTTTCTCTTGTTAATCTGTCTTATGTCAGTTTAAATCTTAGGCCCAGCCGAAAAACCCTGAGAGAGTACAGGGAAAACGTTGCCTCCCCTACAGATACAATGGGTCTTTGTCAACATGAAGAGAAAGTGCCCACAAGCCTGTGCATTTCCCAGCACTCCAAGCAGGAGTCCTATAATTCACTCTAATTGGACCACCTTGGGTTACATGACCGCCAGCGATGGGGAGGGACGGGAGTGTGCCGACTGGCTTAGGCCACCCAGGGCCCACTCGTGAGTTGGATTGGTTTAGTTTCCCCTAAAGTGACTAGACTGCATGAGGGAAGGCAGATGATCTGAGTGAAACTTGGGTTATTTTAATAAGCAAGCACAGAATGCTGAGGAGGTGATCAACATGCACATTCTCAATATTGGGTTTTTCCTTTTTTAACACGTCGCCTACTGATGGATATATACATTTTTCCTATCTTTCACTTTTATAAACAGTACTACAATGAACGTCCTTAAACATACCTGCCCTTTTGCACAGGATTCCTAATACTCTCTTCAAACGTGGGCTACACCTCTCTCTCCACGTTTGGGGCCCCAAAAACAAGCTGCCTGACACCTTTACTGTCATCACCTCCATAGCTTGAGTAATGAAGACAGAAATGAGTCAGGCTGGCTTCTAGGGTTGGGAAAAGTGATGCCTGATTCTCACTGCACAGCGGCCCAATTATGGCCGGGGAGTACTCCCCTAGGGCCACAAATCCTGGTCAGATACCTTCACTGGTCCACCTGCCATGTGTCTTTAGATTAATTCTGTGAACTGCAAAGACTAGCTAGGTCCCTGCCACACACCTGACAAATACTGGTGAGGCAGAGGCATAAAAACGCAATGCTCTCTCGTTCAAAAAGTTGAGGCGAAAGAGGGACATATAGTCCATAGCTATAACAAAAAAGTCTTTCTACATACTGATTTAGTTGCACCTCACAAATTTTGGTGTTTTATTTTTACTTTTATTCAATTCAAAATGTTTCCCAATTTCACTTGTATTGTTTTCATTTGTCCCACAGGTTACTTAGAAAGTGTGTTGCTCAATTCCCATATATTTGAGGAATTTCTAGATATCTTATTACTATTGAATACCTCAGATAACATACTCTGTGTGTTTTCAATCCTTTGAAATTGATTGATGCTTGTTTTATGTTTTTTTATACAATCTGATTATCTCTGTTTTTCACATATAAGTATTTGGTGCGTTGATATAAATTATTATTAACAAGGTTAGATTTCAGTCTACCATCTTGGTTTAGTTTTCTATGTCTCCCATCTGTTCTTTTTTTCTATTCATCCCTTCTCTGTCGTATTTTGGGTAAGTTGATTATCATTTAGTTTGCCATTTATTTCATCTGTTAATTTTTTTAGCTAAGCTTCTTGGTGTCAGTTCTAGTGTTTTCTTCCTAGAAACTGAAACATTCATTTTAACTTACCCATGTTATTGGGCTCAAGCCTGCTTACCACCCCCTGCTTGTTACCTCCTACTTGTGAAATGTCTGTCCCTCACTCACACCATTTCTCCAGTCCCGGGAGCTGTTCATTCATGCATTCATCTCTCAGATACACACTTAATGAGTACCAGGATGTTGCAGGAAGAGGATGCCAAGTCTCAAACAAGGCATAAATAGGAAGAGAGTTGGTTCCTTCCACCACCAGAAGTGATGAGGCAGTACAATCATTATCTCTAGCACCGGTGTGAGAGGATGCTGTCACTGTAGAAAATAAGGCCATTATAAGGATGAAGCCAGACGCTCTCTTCGATCATCTCCCAAGCAGTCCCGGTCAGCCAGACCTGAATGTGAACAAGTCAGGCTTCCTGCACAAAATGATTACCCAGGTACAGGCAGAAGTCACTGAACTGGAAAAGCCAGAAAGATTATGGGCGACTTGGAGCCAATTTTCCACACTAGTGCATCTGAGGAGGATTTAAGAGCATCTTGAAATCATAAGACCAGTGCACACGGCCTGTATGTGTCAGGGTGTGCACAGAGGTGCTTTTTATAAGTACTAAAAAGTTCCCAACATTAGGGCACTGATGAAAATAAAGTATCGTTAATCATATACATGATACTATTTAGCCTTTTGAAATGAAATGTCAGTCTATAGATGTTGACATGGAAAGATATCCAGAATCCGTGGTTCCATGAGAAAAGCAGAGATCCGAACACTGTGCACTGTGTGACGCTCTCTGTACAAATGGGTTATGGTAGAGTAGATCTATGGTAGGAGGCATGGAGTACGGATTGTGTCTGGTTTTGAATTCTGTCATATTCCAAGACATAATACAGGGATTTATATATACTAGGCCCTCAATAAATATTTGTTGAATATAACAAACACTTTGTTAAAAACCTGGAAGGTTAACCCCCTAGCTGTTAATAGTAGGATGGTGGGTGATATTTTTTTCTTTTTTATTGTCTTTATTTTCTGTTTCTTCTGCAAGAAATATCCTGAGAAGGGGATTGATCACTGCCTTCAGAATTACACTGTAATGAATACATACATTCCTCTGTAAGCACACACTGGGTTTTCAGGTCCCTGGTGTATGTGTTGATGGCTGAGGGAGCTGGAGGCCAGTGGAGGCTCCGATCAGCTTCAGTGACTACAGATTGTTCTTCTCAAGTTTGCCTCTCAGACAAACTAGTGACTTTCTGACATTGATCTGTACCAGATCCATGCCCAAAGAGGAAAAAAAAAAAAGCTTAAAAACTCAAAGTTCTTAGAATTCTTCAAGAGGATTCTAAAGCTCCATGAGGATGTGAGTTTCTGAGTCTCACTCCATATCCAGAGAATAAAGATAAGCTCATAACTATTGTGTCGGGTGTCAAGTAAACATCAGATGGTAGAAGGGGAGGGAGTTTTTTGTGGTTTTTAATTTATTTTTGGTTGCATTGGGTCTTTGCTGCCGTGCGCAGGCTTTCTCTAGTTGCGGTGAGCGGGGGCTACTCTTCATTGCAGTGTGTGGGCTTCTCATTGTGGTGGCTTCTCTTGTTGTGGAGCATGGGCTCTAGGTGCGTGAGCTTCAGTAGTTGTGGCACATGGGCTCAGTAGTTGTGGCTCGTGGGCTCTAGAGCGCAGGCTCAGTAGTTGTGGCGCATGGGCTTAGCTGCTCCACGGCATGTGGGATCTTCCCGGACCAGGGCTCGAACCCATGTACCCTGCGTTGGCAGGGGGGGTTCTTAACCACTGCACCACCAGGGAAGCCCCAGAAGGGGAGTTCTGAAAGAATGCAAGTGGGTGAAAATTCTTTCTACCACAGGAATCACAGAAGTGGTGACAAAATGATTATTCTCAAAGACAAATAAAAACTTTCAATTCGATAAAACACCTGAGCTCCCCAGATTAGAGAATGGTACAGAGTTCAGTATAAGTCCAAGGGAAAACATTTTAAATATTTTATGTGTATCTTTATTTTTATCTTGCCCTGACTAAAAAATAGAGAAAAAAAAATTAAGCTTGCTTGCAAAATACGTTAATAAAATATTTTTTTAAGAAGTCACAGAGGACATTAGGAAGAAGAGAGAATTAGCTTAGGAGGAATAATGTGAAGCCAGGGATAAGATTAATACACAAAATGCTTGCCATGAAAGTGCTCCACACTTGCTAGTTATGAGCCACAATTTGACTCTGAGCTTCCTAGCAGCCCATGCAAAGAAAGAAACAAGAACAGCTGTTTTACTCACGATGTCCATTAGGTTAAAAACAAATCAGGGGGCTTCCCTGGTGGCGCAGTGGTTGAGAGTCCGCCTGCCGATGCAGGGGACACGGGTTCGTGCCCTGGTCTGGGAAGATCCCACATGCCGCGGAGCAGCTGGGCCCATGAGCCATGGCCACTGAGCCTGCGCGTCCGGAACCTGTGCTCCACAACGGGAGAGGCCACAACAGTGAGAGGCCCGCATACCCCCGCCCCCGCCCCAAAAAGACAAATCAGGTGCTTAATTCCAAGACCAGAAAAGAATTTCTTCCATGTGTTTCCATAGTGAGCAAGGGGTCCCACTGAACACACAGATCTGGCAATGAAACTCGTGTTTCCATGCACTCATTGAGCCCATCCTTCTGAATCTTTGATCCATCCCTCTGGGCAAGAGAAGTGCTGGCTGGGAACTGGTCTGATCAAGAAATGTTATCATAAGATTAATATTTAGTGGTCACCTCGTTCTACACCAGGCTCCCTGTGGACAATGTTCATGAAGTCACCCACTGTTCATATCCCCAAAACACACTTCCTAGATCTCATCAGCTGGAGACTAAGGGGCTGAGAAAGTGCACAGAATGAGACGTATAGGTACAGGAGCGGGGAGTCCATGGTGAGCACCGGCCCTCAGGTCCAGCCCCATGGACACAGCTGGCATTGTATTTGACAGTCTGTAAAGGGTGCTCACTCTGAGCCTTGGCTGAGAAATAAGGATGTCTCCTGTGATTACTGACCTTTCATCCACTCTGACTTTGAGGGGCCTGGCAGGTAAAGGGTGCCTTGTCGGTCGAGGTTGGTACATTCACGATATCCTAGGGGAGGTACGGTCCCATTCCATTCTCAGAGTCCCTGGCCACTTCTGGCCACTCTTGGCCAGCACCATTCTACCGTAGGGCTGGATCTGGGGAGACTCAGGCCCAAGCTCTAACTTCATCTGGCCAGGCAGATTTTAAAGGAGGACCAAGTTGAGTGGCTTCAAGATCACCCCGTCCTTATAGCACAGGTCAGCTGTTGCTTCTTCTCTGCCCTACCAGACTCTCAGATGTTGACAGAGCCTCACAAAGTCACCTTGAGCCCATGGCCACGGCCACGGCAGCAGGTGCAGACGCCCTCTTTGAGGTTGCAGGTTGAGGCACATTTTGCCCACATTGTGCTGGGCTAAGGATGCAGACGTGCAGACCCTGCTCAGATGAGCTTGTCTGCCGCTCCTGGATGCCAAGCAGAGCTGGCTGGTGCCCGCGCTTCACACAGATGTCCTTTCAGTTGTTGCTCCCGGGTCTTCAACCATGTGCCCCTCAGTGGATGGGTAGAGGAGGGATGGAATAGAATGGCTGAAGGGCGGCCTGAGTACAGGTGTCTACTGATGGAGGATTACCTCCCTGCCGCTGCCCCTCACTCAGCCAGTGCAGGTGTGCCCTGGGGGGCTGCCCACTCCTCCTCCTGACACCAGCGAACCATCGTGGGCCCAGCAGGGGTACTGTAGGGGCTTAAGCCAGGGTCTCTGGCTCAGCATCCCCTCCCAGGCTTCTTAACAAACCTTCATTAGACCCCTAGAGTTCAGGGAAAACTGAGATGCTTAACCCCCAGAAGGACACCAGCTGTCACACAGATCTGCACTCCCAGTGCCCTTATGGGAACCAGTCCTGGCCAGGTATTCGATGAAGGGAAGCGGAATATGCCACCCCAAAATGTGCCACTTTGGCGTGTGGATTATTTTGAGGTGAAGACAATGAAGACCCAGCAGACTTAGGGGAAGCTTTTAACCTCTCCTCTTTTTTTTTTTGGCCACACTATGCGGCATGCAGGATCTTAGTTCCCCAACCACAGACTGAACCAATGCCTCCTGCTTTGGGAGCATGGAGTCTTAACCACTGGACTGCCAGTGAAGTCCTTCCTCTCCCTTAACTGCCTAAAAGATTTTAAAAAGGAAGCCTATACCAAAAAGACAGCTATTACCAGAGATAACTTTTTTTCTAATCTGAAAGACTCACCTGCATGGCAGGGCAAACATCTGGTTGCCAACCACCTGCTCTCCTCATCTTCCTGTGAATGGCCCTCCTCCCCTCCGGAGCCCCAGGCCCCTAACCCTTTCCTCAGCTCAGGATGGCATGTAAGCCTCCATCGCCCAACTGCCTTTGCATCTCCTGTCTTTGTGGGGCTCCGGTATGCACGTAATTAAATTTGGTTTTCTCCTATTAATTTGTTGTCTGTCGATTTAATTACTGAACCAGCCAAAGAACCCAGAATGGAGGAAAGGAATCCTTTTCTTCCCCAACAATGAGGAAATGAAGTCCTAGCACACTGGTGCCCTGTCTTGTCATCCAGCAGGCAGGACACAGAGGTGAAACGGCTAGGTGGTGCTGTGGGGGGCTCCAAGGAGCTCTGGTCCTTTATGTCTCAGCACAGAAAGAATTCAGTGAGAGGCAAAGTTACAGATAAGAAATGACTTATTACAATAGGATGCTTGTGAGGGTGAGAGGGTACCACCCTAAGAACTTAGTGGGTTACAGCTTTATAATCAAAGGAAAAGTGGGGAGGGGGAAAAGACCCCCCTCTTCCTCATTCTTGAGTAGACATCACACTTCCATCATCAGCTCCTTCTCCAGGTTGGGCAAGGGAGTTTTCTTGTCCCTACATGGTCAAGCCAAGACTGTCATGGCACTATGAAAAACTATTTAGGTCTCAGTACAATGAGGGTCTTTCACTTTGAAATGTCACCTTTCCATAAATTATTGTGTTTTTATGTGTGCGGAGAACATGTCCTAGGGATCATTAACTTACTGAGCTCACTGGGCAGGATGTGGGTCTCATGCCTCCATTGTTTTATTGTTTGGGGGCATGTCTCACGCTTCTGTTGCACGGTTTTGTTGCTAAGCAGGCCTGCTTGGTTTTGTGGTTAAGCAAACCTTCTTTCTTGAGTGATCATTAACTTCCAGGGGTCTCCCATACTTTTTGTTTACTTACAATCCCCTAGTGGGATTAACTATTTAATTACCTAATTTGTCCCTTTACCCTGTCCCTGTCAGAGGGGGCTGCTCCACCATGGGGCCCACAGTTCCTCGTCGGACCCAGGCTTTGAACGTCCTCCCATGCCTCCTCCCACCCCAACCTCATTCCTCTGTGGTCCAGGGGCTCCCCCAGTTTCCTTTCCCTCCATGGTCTTCGTCACATTTAAGATCTTTTTTCCTCTATCTGTCTCACCAGGGAGCCCGTAAAGTCTCCCCAGGTCCCACCTTCCTCGCAGCTCCCAAAACAATTGTCTTGGGGAGAAAAGAGAGTGTGGAAGGACAAAAGAGAGGAAAGAAACAGGGAAGGAAGCGTGATGATAAAGGAGAAAGGAAACGGTGGGGACACGGGAAAGGGGGAGCGGCAGGAAGGGAGGGGAGGGGAAGGAAGAAAAGGAGAATGGGATGAAAGAGAGGCAGAAGAGAGGCGAAAGAAAGCAACTCAACCAAGACTACTCCTTGTTTTCCAAATCAGCACTTTTCTGTCACTCTTCCTCCCAAGTTCTGCTTGAGTGAACATGAAGAAGCAAACTGTTTCAGAAATCCCAGTTTCACTTTACATCTCCATCGATAAACCAGAGAAACAAGAAAAAGCCTGGTTGTTTTATGATTTTTAGGGCATGGACAGAGGGGGGGAAGAAATATCCTTGGCATCCTGCCTTTTTCCTAAGGTCTTTGTAATTTCGTGTTAATTTACTACCTGAACCTTTGCCATGTAAATAATACAGGTAAAGATAAACTTCACTAGCCCTGGACTCTGACCTTTGTTTAATGCCCCACCCCCTGTCTGATCTACCCTCCAACCCACCACTGGAAAGTTTGGTATTGTTACCTGGAAGTTTAGAGCCAGAGAATAAATAGCTGGAGAGGCAGAGCGTGTTGGTTTTAGACAAGCCTCATGAGAAAGTACAAAAACACCAGCACAGGGATTTCCCTGGTGGTCCAGTGGTTAAGACTCTGCACTTCCAATGCAGAGGGCACGGGTTCGATCCCCCATGCCGTGCAGTGCAGCCAAAACAAAACAAAACAAAAACACTGGCACCTCTGAGAGTTCCTCTCTAATCAGCTGATAAGTTTTCCTCTCTTCCTCAGAAAGGTAACCAAATGGGGCCAATTCCTTTTCCACTTACCTGGTAGGGCTCCCAGCCACTCTGCCGCCCTCCCAGCTTTGCCCGCCCGAGCTGTGCTTTGCAGGCACCACAGTGCACCGTTTACTTAGACAAGAATAATTTAAACAAGTGATTTAATCCCTCTTACTCCCTATTGTTGAGCACGCCTGTATTTATTTCTCTTCTTGTTGGAATGTTTCCTCTAACGGTGCTTTCAAAGAGGGGCTGTATGTGATAAAGGCGTTATCTCCTGTATATGCCTGATAATTTAGCAAAATCTAGCTTCAAAGTTCTTTCTCTTTGATACTTTAAAAATATTATTCAACTATCTTTTTTTTTTTTTTGTCTGCACCACACAGCATGTAGAATCCTAGCTCCCCAGCCAGGGATAGAACCTGTGCCCCCTGCAGCGGAAGTGCAGGGTCTTAACCATTGCACCGCCAGGACAGTCCCTATCTTCTTAAATCCAGTGTTACTATTAAAGAAATCTGAAGTCGATTGAATTTTGTTCCTTTCTCAGCCCTCTGCTATCCAGCTGCCTGGAACACAGAGGTAATGACTGGAGCTTTAGCTGCGAGTTTGAATCATGAAGAAGAGATGGGGGAATAGTGATCTGGAATGCAGCCTGAGTCTTCAAAGACCTAGTAAAACAGAGCTACTACATCAGCCATAAACTGTCCACCTCCAAACTTCTACAAGAGAGAAAAATAAACTTTCATTGTGTTTATGCCACTGTTATTTGTAGTCTGTGTCATTAGCAGCTGAAATGAATCTTAATTCATTTATTGATTAAATCTGTCCTGGCTTATACTTTCCAGAAATCTGATTAAACTAATAGCTTTCATTGTTTTCTTATAACAAAGGTATCCCATTTATTTTATATAGTTAGAAAATACAGATAAGCAAAAAGGACAAAATAAAAATTACCTGTCATTCTTACTATCTAGAGATGAGTATGACTACTTTTTGAATATATTCTTCTGGACACAGACACACACACACATATTGTTTTAACTTTAGAAGATGAGGATCATCTGGAAAGGACTTCTGTTTCTCTCCCACACACCACAACCCAACCACCTGCGGCCTCCAGGAAGGTAGGGTGGGGGAGGGCCCGTCTCATAGTTTTTAGGTTTGTTTCTCAGTCCTCTTCAACCTCCTTCTTGCTTCCGTGGCATCTTCAGGGTTGCACGGGAATGGGCCAGCATCTCAAGCACATTACCATAGTGTCAGCCCTGCATTATTTTTTTCATTGCACCAATCACTGTCTGAAGCTGTTATTTATGAATTTACTTGTTTCTCGTCTTTCTCTCCCAGCCTCCACTAGACCGTCAGCTCCACAAAGGAACCTGGCCTGTTCACAGCTGTCTTCCCAGCACCAGCACAGTGCATGGTAGAGAGATGTTCCATAAATACAGATTGGTTGACTGAATCACTGAGCTGGTGCTGGAACCCAACCTGACTCCAGCCCAGGGCTTCTTGCTCCATATCTTGTGTTTTTCCCACCCAAGCCCCTGGATATCCATCATGGGCAGAGATGGTATAGAGAGGCACAACAAAGCCCACAACAAAGATATGGGGTCCTTCCCCCCAACATTGGCTATACCACTGTAGGATGACCAGACTTAGGGCAGAGCTGCTTGGATATGTTTGAATCCCCACTGCTTGCACACAGGAGGTGCTCAGAAAAGGTTTGCTTTATTGAATGGACATACAAACTCTCCAGGAGGAGATGTTTCAACATAATTACAGGGGGCAGGAAACACAGTAACTACAAGAGCAGATTGTGGGTTATACGGTGAAGGAGAGAGCTGAGTATTAACAAGTTATTGACCCAAAGGGGCCTTTGGTCTATACCGAGTAATAGAGGAGAGGTAAAGAGCGTTGACCAGCGCTGCCCAATGCCCTAGCCACTCACTTCATGTAGTTATTTACACTTAATTGAAATGAAATAAAATCTAAATCTTGCACTAGCCAGATTTCAAGTGCTCCATAATAGCACATATGTCTAGTGGCTACTGCATTGGACAGTACAGATAATACAAAACACTTCCATCACCACCGAATGTTCTATCGGACGAAGCTGACTTAGACCCTTAGAATGAAAGGAAATGCATTCGTGCTTCTGACCTGGCCTACTGACATCCTCTTGTCCCCCTCCTGCACACATAGATCAGAACACCATCCGTGCCCCACATCTGCCCCCCTAGACTTTCCGTTCCACAGAGAGCAACACGATCTGCCTCCACTTCCCAGTGCGGAGGACAATGCCCTGCAGGTCATGAGGACTTGTTGAAACAATGAGCCCTCAATTCGTTTTCTAAATGCTGAAGGCCCAAAAGGTGAGTCAAGGACAGAAGTAACAGAAGAGACCCCTGCTTCCCTTCTTTTCTCACCTCACTACCCACTTATCTGGTGCCCTGCCCCACCCGCCAACTTCACTTCAAAGCAGCAGTCACCGGCAGCCCGGCCTCCAAAACTTCCTGTCCCCGAACCATGAGAACTCAGAAATCTATCTGCTCCAGGCCTCAGACCAATCTAGCTTGTGAAGGTCCATTTGCTCACATGATAATTTTCTGTCTTCCTCTACCTTCGGGTCCTGTACACCTAGTAGGTGTTCAATAAATGTTGGATGGATGGATGGGTGGATGGATGGATGAACGGCTCAGTTTCCCCGCGTCTGCCCTAGGGACTGCGGGAGGAGCCACCATTAGAGGCCTGGGGGAGAGCCTCCGCTCCCGCCCAGCAGCCGGCTAGAGCTGGGCGATCCCGGCCCGCGGGCCGGGGGCCGGGCGGGGCGCAGCCCTCGGGGGCGTGTCCTCCCGGCCGCCGCCGCCGCTGTCTCCGCCGCCGCCGCTGCCGCTGCCCCCTCGAGAGGCAGGCAGCTGGCCAGGCAGGGCAGCAGCGGCCGCAGAAGGCGGGAGGCGGCGAGCATGGAGCGCGAGCTGGAGGCGCTGGCTGCTCGGCCCGCGCGCGCGGCTGAGCCGCCCTTCCAGGCGCTGGTGGAGGCGGCGGGCGGCTGCGGGCAGGTGTTGCTGGTGGGAGAACTGTGGGAGCGCGAGCAGAGCCGCGCGCTGCTGTGGGACTTCGCCCGGGCGGTGTTCCCGCCCCAGCAAGCCGCGGGCAAGCCGGGCGGCGAGGCGGCCGAGGGCGCGGGGCCCGGGGCGCCGGGGGCGCAGAAGGTGCCCGCGACCCGGGCGCGCGCCATCCGCTCACCGCTGGTCTTCGTGCTGTGCCGCGCGTCATCGCTGGCAGCCCGGGAGCCGCGGCGGCACCTGCGGGAGATGCTGCGGGACGTGCGCAGCCGGCGGCGGCCCGGCGCGGCGTTGGTCGGGGTGCTGGTGGCCGAGGCGGAGCCCGAGGATGCGGTGGCTCCGGAGCTGCGGCTACTGGAGGCGCTGCTGCGCACGGTATTCGGCCGCCAGGCTGGAGGCCCGGTGCAGGCGGCTGCCTACTGCCCCGGCCACCCGGCTTCCAACTTGACTGTTCAGGCGGCCGCCTGCAGGGCCCTGCAAGCCGCCGGGCGCTTGCGACCAGGTGAGTGGGCTCTAGGTCCCGGACGGCGTGGGCGGGCGGCGGCTGGGGGAAGGCCAGCTTTTTTGGCCAGCTCCCCCCTCATGGTACACCGAGGTAAACTGAGGCCAGGAGAGAGGAGGTGCCTAGCACTAGGCCTCCCAGGTAGGGCGGAGCGGGCCCTGGGCAACGGGCCGAGTCTGTCCCGGGGGGATCCTGAGTGCAAGGGATTCTGAGTGCTTAGGAAAGCCGAGGGGGCAAGCAGAAGGCAGGGGAGGTTGGTGGAAAGAGGGCTGGACTGAGCTGGGCACAGATCTGGGATTGGGGGGGGGAGGGGAGGAGGAGACGGGAAAGCCTTGGGATGCACCAGTTTCAAGGTGGGAGGAGGACAAAATTGGGACTAGGGGGATATCCGGTGCCAGGAGCTTCTAGGACGCTCACAGCTAGGGATGCGCTAGAGACGCGACGGTGAAACGCCGCGGGGTCAAAAGAAGGCAAGGAATAAATGCCGGGGACTTGGAGGTGAGGGGAGAAAGGATGTGAGGGACTGAGGGCCTAGAGTTTACCAGTCCTTCTTGGCTACCCACTGCAGTGTCTCCCTCGCTTCCCTCCCCACTCTCCTGAAGTGTGGGGAGGGGAGTACGGGTCTTCTCCCAGCCCCAGTGACTGCTGCCATCAGCAAAAGGGTCAGAATCTCGTCCATCCGGATACACAGGGTTTTACAGAAGGTTTCCAGTGCCCCGAGATTAAAATATGGATGTTAAGTACAGCTGGATCTGGCAAAGCGGTGAAAAGCCGGAGTGATTTAGCTTCTAGCTTCTAGCTTCCTTCCCCCCACTCCTCTCCAGCACCTGCCGCCCTCCAAGCTTTCCAGCCTCTGCCAACCTTGTTGCTAAAGAGTTAATGACGACAGAGGCTGTGTTCCGCCTCCCTGGGCATTGGTGTGTTAACTCAGCAACTGGGTGATGCCAGACTTACAGGGGTCGGGGGTGGGGCTTTTCCTGCAAGGAGACCTGGTACCTCTGATGTCGCAAATGTCACAGACTTACCTGCCAGCGTGGCCTGCCTAGGTGAAGACCATTCATCTCAGCTGTGGAGCCTGCCCTAACCTTCTCCTCCCCTTCCCGCAACTCTTCTGTTGAGTCTGTGAGGAAGCCAGCTAAATTTGAAACTCAAGGACCAGCATTCTGAAAGACATGGAGAACGTCCTGAGGTGGACTGTCATTCGGGTTGTTGCTGCCAGCACCTTTGCTGACCTGGCCCCATGGGGAAAATTTTCTGTCCCCTAATGAGCCTGTGCCTAGAAATTCTCTGAGCCCTTTGTCTCTTAGACATCTCTTATTCCCAGGGAACAACTTTTTTTTTTTGAATTTTATTTTATTTATTATTTTATACAGCAGGTTCTTATTAATTATCCATTTTATACATATTAGTGTATACATGTCAGTCCCAATCTACCAGTTCATCCCACCACCCCCATCCCCCACCCCCAGGGAACAACTTTTAATTCCCCAGAGCCAAGCTTGCTCTGGGCTCCTAAACTTTTTTTACAGTGCAGTTGCCTCAGAGAGAAAAGCCTTTTCTTCCATCCTCCTTTTCCTGACCAATCCCATCTCACCATTCAGAACTGGACTTCCTCCTCCAGAAAGCCTTCCCTGACCCGCCCACTCTCATTTGCAAGTTCACAAATGAAACCCGAACCTGCTTCTGCATGGTTTTGTCACTTTCCCTTGTGAGTTTAATCACCACTGTATTCCCATTTCCTGACACCCTGCTTGGCATGCAGAATCCTTGCCTCTTTTTAAACACTAACATTTCAAATTTTTAACATTTTGCAAGGGAATCATTCTATATATTGTGTTAAAGTCGATTGTACTTTTATCAAAACATACTGAACATGAAACCTTTCGTTAATGACTAAAGGTCACGGGTGTAATTATAACTCATTGTCCAGTAATTTCTTCCAGGCTTTTGCGGTGGGTTGCACCATGGATTCATGCTCCTGAGGTTTTGCTAGTGCTTGCGGAGCTTTCCAGTCTCTTTCTCACTGTCTGATGCCTATTCTTATACTTGTAGGTTGCCTGCCTCTTGGTAGTGCTCTTTTACCCAGTTTATGCTTAATTCAGATGCATTTTGGTTGAAAAACAAGGACCCAATCTTTTTAGAATTGGGTACAGATTAAGAGTAAATTGGCCCCAATTGAAGAATTATGAGAAAGGATTTTCTGTGTCTTGGCTCTCCGGAGTCCTTTTTTAAAACTTTGTTCCAGTTGACCTTATTCCAGATGGTTAGGAATCTCAAGTAAATCCCCAGATAACTGAGGTGGTACTATAATAAGGAAACTCGAATCGACATGTAATTGTTTTGTGTGTGATTATCAAAAAAGATTAATTCTATTTCTATTAAGAAATAGTTTGATGGCCATTTCAAGAATAGTTGAATGGCCATCATTAAAAAATCTACAAATAATAGGGACTTCCCTGGCAGTCCAGTGGTTAAGATGCCTCACTTCCAATGCAGGGGGCGCGGGTTTGAACCCTGGTAGGGGAACTAAGATCCCACATGCTGCGTGGCCCCCCCTCAAAAAAGTCTACAAATAATAAATGTTGGAGAGGGTATGGAGAAAAGGGAGCCCTCTATACTGTTGGTGGGAATGTAAATTGGTGCAGCGATTATGGAAAACAGTATGGAGTTCCTCAAAAAAATAAAAATAGAGTCGCCCTATGATCCAGCAATTCCACTCCTGGGCATATACCCAGACAAAACTATAATTCGAAAAGATACACGCACCTCTATGTTGATAGCAGCACTATGTACTATAGCCAAGACATGGAAACAACCTAAATGTCCATTGATAGATGAATGGATAAAGATGTGATATATATATATCACATTGTGTGTGTGTATGTATATATATATATATATATATATATATATATATATACACAAAATGGAATATTACTCAGCCATAAAAAGAATGAAATAATGCCATTTGCAGCAACATGGATGCAACTAGAGATTATCATACTAAGTGAAGTAAGTCAGAAAGAGAAAGACAAATACCATATGTTATCACTTATATGTGGAATCCTAAATGCGACACAAATGAACATACCTACAAAACAGAAACAAACTCTCAGACATAGAGAACAGACTTATGGTTGCCAAGGAGGAGGAGGGGTGGGGGAGGGAAGGATTGGGAGTTTGGAATTAGCAGATGCAAGCTACTGTATATAGGATGGATAAACACCAAGGTCCTACTGTATAGCACAGGGAACTATATGCAGTATCCTGTGAAAAACCAGAATGGAAAAGAATATGAAAAAAGTATATATATGTATGACTGAGTGACTTTGCTGTACAGCCGAAATTAACACAACATCGTAAATCAACTAAACTTCAATAAAATTTAAAAAATAGTTTGAACTACAAATCCGGGGGTAGGGGGGCAATTACTGCTTCTTGAGTTTTTTCTTTGGTGCTATGTAATTGTAATTAATTTCATGTCATTTTTGTTACTGTAGTTTCTCCAACATGGTACCTACATAGAGTTTTTGCAAAGATGAAATTAGGTAATAGGTATATAAAAGCAGTCTTTCTTTTTGGTTTTTTTTTTTAAAGCTCAAAAACCTACCCCCTTTTGCAAATCAGAATCTTTCTTTTTTAATCAGGCAGTTAAAACTAGGGCAGTTGACAGTTGAAGCTCTTGGGTGGCTGAACAGAAAGTCTCTCAGTCGTGTCATGCCCCATCTGACCCCACTGCCTCTTGGACCTTGTGTTCTTTCTAGCAGAAGGAGCGTGGGAGAGACCCGGCCTCCCAGGACTGCTGGCATGCTTTTCCTGGGGTCCCTGGAGCCGGGGGAAGGACCCAGATGCCACTTCCCCCAGTGACCCAGCTCAGGGTGAGTGTGTCGCCTTCCTGGCTTCCTGGACCCTGAGGGGGGCCTGGGGTTAAGGTCACGTGCACACAGTGGACCATAGGGATGGAGTGGCCCACCATCGGCGAAGACGTTGCCTTGTGCGGGACATGGGGATGAGCAACGTGAGGTGCCTTGACCCCCAGGCAGCCGGCACTCAGGCTGGGTCATCGGGGCTCTCGCCCCAGGAGTCTCTGACTAGGGAAGGGGTTGTGGGCGGGGCTGGAAGACAGTTGCCAGATGTAGGTGATGGGGCACCTGGAGCCAAACGCATTGTCTCCCCTGAGGATCCAGGGAGTTTAACAAGTGACTTTTGAGCTGGAGGTTGGGGGATTTTCTTAGAAATGGGAAGATTTGGAGAGGGAACACCATGAACAAAGGCTTGACAGCATGATGTCAAGCTCAGAAAAGAGTGCCCTGGGGGTGAGGTGCAGAATGAGACTGGTGAGGGCCGAGGCTGAAGAGGAGAGTTGGAGTCACATCAGGGCCCTGGACCCAAGTCTGTCAGGAATAGGGAACCCTGGCGACTTCTGAGCAGGGGTGTGCGCTGATTAGGGTGTATAGCGAAGTGACTGGACTGCAGGAGCAGCGAGAGCCCACCTAGGGGGGGGACTGCACCCTGCTGGAGCACTGAGGTCCCCACCTTGCTGGCTGTCACCTCCAAGAGGCCCTGAAGCTGTCTCCTCTCCCAGGCTCCCTCAATACACAGCAGCTGCTCCTTCCATCCTGAGGAGAATCTCCAGTCTCCTATAACATAACATAATCACAGGAGTGACTCCCAATCACAGGAGTGACTCCCCATCACCTTCGTCACATACCCAGATCTATGGCATGACTATCTCATCAGAATCACAGGCCCCACCCACACTCAAAGGAGGGGATTAAGCAGGATAAGTACACCAAGGAATGGGAATCTTGGGGGCTGTCTTAGAATTCTGTCTACACAATTGAAAGCTCAAAAAATACAAAAGAAGAAACACAAATATTAAAAATCATTCATTTAATTCCCCCACTCAGAGTCAACTATAATTTGGGTAGACCATTCTGTCTGTCTGTCCATCTAGCTATCTATTTATATTGCCTTGTACTACTTAAATATTAATAAATTCACTTCTATATAATATATAAATCATCTGCAAAATACATCACATTTTAATATATTTAACTGCAAAAATGTTAACGTCAACCTCTCCATCATCATTTTGGATGTATCTGGAAACTAAAGGGGAAAAAAAGCAAAGGAATCATAAACATTTTTTTTTCTTTTTTTTTGGCTGCGTTGGGTCTTCTTTGCTGCGCTTGGGCTTTCTCTAGTAGCGGCAGGCAGGGGCTACTCCTCATTGCAGTGCTCAGGCTTCTCATTGCGGTGGCTTTTCTTGTTTCAGAGCTCAAGCTCTAGGACACATGGGCTTCAGTAGTTGTGACCACAAGCTCAGTAGCTGTGACTCAGGGGCTTAGTTGCTCCGCGGCATGTGGGATCATCCCGGACCAGGGCTCGAACCTGTGTCCCCTGCATTGACAGGCAGATTATTAACCACTGTGTCACCAGGGAAGTCCCCATAAACAACTTTATGTAACTCTTTGATCACCTCTCTCTGTAGCATATACCAAATTGTTTAGTCTCATGTAGAAGTGAATGTATTAAATGCCAATTGCGTGTGCAGGCTATACATAAACATTTATAATATACATAATAAATAGCAGATTATACATACATACATTTACATACACTGTTTTAGAATCTGCTTTCTTTATCAATAGCATACTGTGATTGTGCAGTATTCCACAGCGATAATTATATGTCAACATCTTTCATCTTTTTTTTTTTGAGGTGATCGTAGATTCACATGCAATTAATCTTACACAATTAATTGCATGTGATTACACAATTGTAAGAAATCACATTAAGAGATCCTGTGTACATCTTGCCCTGTTTTCCCCCATGTACATGTCGCAAAACTATAGGATAATATCATAGCCTGGGTGTTGACATTGAAACAATCCACAGACCTTACTCAGATTTCCTGAATTTTACTTGTGTATGTGTGTGTGTGTGTGTGTGTGTGTGTGTGTGTGTGCATTCAGTCCTATGGAATTTTATACATCATTTTTATTTATTTATTTTTGGCTACCTTGGGTCTTCGTTGCGGTGCACGGGCTTCTCATTGTGGTAGCTTCTCGTTGCGGAGCACGGACTCTCGGCACGTGGGCTTCAGTAGTTGTGGCTTGCGGTCTCTAGAGCGCAGGCTCAGCAGTTGTGGCCCACGGGCTTAGTTGCTCCACGGCATGTGGGACCTTCCTAGACCAGGGATCAAACCCATGTCCGCTGCATTGGCAAGCGGATTCTTAACCGCTTCTCCACCAGGGAAGCCCTGTACGTCATTTTTAATGCCTGAATCCCATAATGTGACTGAGCCACAGTTTACTCAGCCAATCCCTTTTTCAGATATCAAATCAGTTAGGATGCTCTCAGCTATAGGTAAAGAAGCCATGACTCAAACTAGCAGAAGCAGACGAGGAATTCATCATCTCACCTAAAAGACAGTCTAGAGGTGGAGTCAGTTTCAGGGCTGGTTGATTTAGGGGTCCAGCAACACTTTCAAGGACCCAGGATTTTTCCTTCTCTTTGCTGGGCCGTCCTCAGTGCTGTTTCCATCCGTATGCTGGTAGCAAGATGGTTGGAGCAGTTCCACTAATTATTCCTAATTATTTCCTTAGGATAAAATCCTAGAAGTGGAATTGCTGGGTCAAAGGGTATGTACATTTTTAAGGTTTTCGCTACGTATTTTGTTGTGTTTTTAAAGTAGAGAGTCACTGGGGCCAACTCCTTCCCTTTCATTCCCAGCTTACCCACTCATAAACTTTATCTTCTCATTGGGTGATTCCTTCTCTTGTGTTCCAGGTAACTTCCAGGATCCTGAGGAGGAGCTGGCACTGACAGTCGTATATCCCAATGGAGATTGCGAGGATCCCAGAAAGGGTTCAGTAGCCTGTGATAGAGTTGCCTCCACTCCCACTGAGCCCGCCGGAGACTTGAGATGAAGGCTGGACCCGTGGCTGCCCCGGCTCTAACCTACAGACAGGGGGCTGGCTCTCACTGAGCTACCCTGCCTCCATGTTGACCTTGGGATGCTACAAAACCCCACCTTCCAGGGGGCTGTTGCATTGACCTGTTACCAGCCAAGCAGCGGGACTTACTAAGCTAAGCAGGACCTAAGAAAGTGTATCCTCCGGGAATCTGCCCCCCCCCTCGCATTTGCTCACTCTCTGGTCACTGTGGGGTTATTTTTTCTCTCTGTGCCGTGGTTTCTCTATGCCATTGAGACAGCTGGCTATCTGCTTTGAGGTTCTGCGGTGCTGTGACATCCCATGATTGTTTGCATGAGTATCCATCATTTCAAGAGCAGCTGGACTAGAAATCATCAGATCTGAGAGGGGAGCCTTGGACCTGTCACTCAACCTTTGGGTCTTCTGTTTCTCAAACACGTGAGGGCGCTACCAGCCTAGTGGCTCTCAGCCAGGGGCCAGGCTACCCGCTCCAGGCAGTATTGGAAATTTGTGTGTGTGTGTGTGCATGTGTGTGCATGTGTGGTGTGCTGGGAGAGTCACTGCAACTGTGGGAAACCCCTGGAATTTAGTGGGCATCTCACAATGTGCAGGGCAATCTCCAGCAGCACAAAATTGTTCCATTCAAAATGCCAATCATGGCAACTCTGAGAAACTGTAGATGAGACAATCTCCTCCCTGTCAAATTCTAGGAAGAGTCCCCCAGAGCAGAGAGAGTTGGGCTTCCTGGGGCTTTGGCTCCCAGGGCAAGGCAGAATAAAGATGCATTGCCACCCTGGGGGCCTTTAGGGCCAGAGCCAGTATGGTCCCTGTGCTGCAGGCCCAGGGTATAAATAGCTTTGCACATTCTTGAGAAGAAAGGACCATGTTTCTTCCTCATGTTGACATTAACTTTCTGTGCCGCGTTCTTTGAGAATAAAGATGCTAGGGACTAACCACAGCACCAAACAGAAGGAAAGTTAGGGGTATGGATTACAAGAGCATAGGATCTGTTCTCGATCTCAGGTCCTAACCCGAGGTCAAAGCAGATGAAGCCCAGAGGTGCCGAGTTCCTCAATCCTTTTTTCTCTGTTTATGAGTCAGTCAGGGTCAATGATGTTCCCTTAAAAGCCGGGAAGACCATCTGACTGTTCACTCAGAGAGGGAACTCTGTATTAACTCCCTTGTCTTTCTCACCTGCCCCTGGAGAAATCCAGTCTTTGGAATGGCAAGCACAGCTCCTGATTTTCCCAAGTAGAAAGCACTGTCTAAGGGAAGCAGCTAAATTCATTCATTCACGCATGATTCACTCAGCAGACGTGCAGTTGTGCCCAGCACTCTGCAAGATGCTACGTAACTTGTATTAGTTATTTCAGTTCTTGCTGTGATGGCGACCAAACGGGCAATGGGAAACCTTCTGTGGCCGAGGAGCTCTTTGATGCTAAGGAGGGGCCCTCCCTGCTCTGTGCCTCAATTTATTCTCTATAATAGGGAACCTGGTCCATATGAGTGTGAGGGCAGGTAGGATGACAGGAAGGATACAGCTGACTTCCTCCTACACAAAATGAATTGCTTTGTTTTAAAATGGGGACTTTGTTTTAAAATGGGGAGCCCCATTCCTTGGACCTCTACCACCACGGCCACGGCCACCTCCCGGGAAGAGAGGAAGCAGGAGAGGAGCCCACGTTGCCTGTCAACCAAGTCCTCCAGCTGCCCTGAAGAGCGCAAGATGTTCGCCTGCGCAAGCTCGCCTGCACCCTGCTCTGATCCGAGTTGGACCCAGAGTTGCATACAGACCAATTTCTGCATCAGTGTTATCTCGACCAGAGGCTAGGGCTGGAGAGGGCTCTTCAGTACTTAATGGGGCCCAGAATGGTGTGTCTCAGTTAATCCAAAGGGAGTTTTAGACCAGTGCAATCAGCAGAGACATTGATACTACAGCCAATTTTATTGGTGCAGGTGCTGCAGCACTAGGAGTGGCTGATTCTGGTGCTGTTATGGGAACAGCCTTTGGCAGCCTCATCATTGGTTTCGCCAGAAACCCTTCGCTGAAGCAGCAACTGTTCTCACACGCTATCCTGGGATTTGACTTCTCTGAAGCTATGGGTCTCTTGTTTGACGGTTGCTTTCTTGATTTTGTTTGCCATATAACAGAAATTACTGCTTGAAATGTTGGCATTCATATTAATTACAGATATAATTCTGTGGATCTTACTGTGACTCCAAAAACTGTAGTATTGGTTTCATGGAAATGAATGTTATTTCCAAAGTCATTTCATTAAAGATGAAAACGTTAAAAAATAAAAAAATAAGATAAAATGGGGAGACTGGTTTTTTTTTTAATAAATTTATTTGTTTTATTTATTTATTTTTGGCTGCATTGGGTCTTCATTGCTGCGCGCGGGCTTTCTCTAGTTGCCACAAGCGGGGGCTGCTCTTCGTTGCAGTGCGTGGGCTTCTCATTGCAGAGCACGGGCTCTAGGCACGCGGGCTTCAGTAGTTGTGGCTTGTGGGCTCTAGAGCGCAGGCTCAGTAGCTGTGACACCCGGGCTTAGTTGCTCCGCGGCATGTGGGATCTTCCCAGACCAGTGATCGAACCTGTGTCCCCTGCGTTGGCAGGCGGATTCTTAACCACTGCACCACCAGGGAAGCCCCAAGACTGGTATTTTTGAAGCTGCTATATTTTTCTATTTCTCTGTTAATTTCTTTGTAATAATTTGGTTGAAGTTTTGTTATTTGATGGGGGGGGCGGGAGCTTTTTTTAAGTTAGGAAATTGTCTAAGGCAGAAGTCACATGACAGTAGCCTCTGCTGTGTTTAAAAATCTTCTGTATTTGTTGCCAACATTTGAAACTTGGGAGATTGCATGTAAAAAAGCTGGTTTTCTGGGTGAAGGATGGGGCATGTTGTCCTCTCCAGTGTCCTGCATCCCTCCCGCCCACCTCTGCCACTCCTCTGCTTCTCTTCATCTGAATATGCCATTGCCTGGTCCTGGTCCAGGTGGGCAAGTGAGTTTGCAAGCCTCTGGTATAAAGGGTGGTTTACTCATTATTTTTTCGTTACCTTCAGTATTTGCTGTGAATAGTTGAAGAGAGAAGGTCTTTCTTTACTGAGATTTGGGTTCTGCCTCCCAAATGTTAAACGAGACTGAGACCCATCTTTGCTTCCTTGAGAATGGCTAAGATACGCCCCATCCTTTCTGGAAATGTTGTTGCCGTCTTCTAGCAGACAGAAGAGCTAGGTAGCAGAAGGGATGGCTTTGGCAGTGGGTCTCTCCTCTAGGGACCCTTTACAAGGCACAAAGGTTGGGGTGGGCCTGTCTGAGGGCAGAATTAGGTCAGTGGTACCAGGAGCCATCGGTGAGGGGCCTCCAGTCAGGTCCCCGTGTGGGCTCTTCGGTGCTAATCTTTCTAATATGGCAGTGGTTGTGTTACTTCTGACTTGAATCAATAATTCCTAATATCTAATAAAACCAAACAGTACCTAATTGCCGGCTAATTGGAAACGGAATGGATCTTTATTCTCATAAAAGTGTTCCTTGAAGGGACCCTTGGGAGCAAGGCATCTGGTTAAATGGCAGATGGAATGGAATTCCATGGATAATAAATGGAATCGTCTGACCTAAAGTCCCTCAGTCCTGCCCTGGGTGACATCTCCACAACCCTATTGGCTGGGATTGGAAAACATGTAGCTGGAAAGTGTAAGTAGATATTTAAAAAGAGGTTTTTTTTTTAAGAGATAGCATTTAACTTGGTATTTATTAGGGTGTGTGTCTGCACACGTGAATGTCTAACGAGATAAAATGGCCTTAATGGAGTCTCAGAGAACCCTTTATACTACGTGCGTCACAGTTTCCTCTCAAAATATTTATTTACGAGACCTTCTGCACAAGAATCCCTTGGTTATCAAACCAAAGTTTAAGGCAAAGCTGCAAAGGGGTCAAGGGCTGAGGCCCCTACACCTCTGGTCTAAACAAGCCCCTCTTGGGGGCAGACCACCTAGGACCCCACCTCCCTGGGGAAGGTTGACAGTGGCCACGTGAACCTGAAAGCAGTCTATACTTCAAAGTGTAGCAGATCCGTGCTGCAGGGCTGTCCCTGTGGTCAGAAGGCTGCACTTTGTCCTGTTTGGGTGGCAAACATAGCCAGCACAGTAGAGGAGCCGGTTATTTTGTACCCAGATGACCCCCTTCTGACCTGGTTTTGTGTGTAAGTGGATCAAGGATTGGGACAGACGAGGAAGTTGGCCTGGGCAGCCTGCCATATGCTGACACGTGGAAAGTTCAAGGGGAAATGGAGAGGGCAGGGGTGACGCCCAGGACCCCACACGTATCCCTCTGATGCCTTTGGCCCCTGGGCCAGAGCCCTCTGGTTGCCTTTTATTTGAGGCTGCCTAATACGGAGGAGAAACAGAGACTACCCCACTGGGCCATGCTGTGGTTCACAGGGATCTTGGAATTCGACTCCAAGGGACCATGGTGTGCGACTGGGCGCTAGGGCTGCTGTGGGTCCAGGGCTCTGGCAAGAGAGAGAATCTTGTCTGGCTTCCTCCCTGAGCTGCTCAGCTCCAGCCAGGGTTCCTGCTGAAGTGCAGACAGTGAATTTCAGAGACCCTCAGGCAGAAATGCAGATTGTCAGTCTCAAGTCATGCTTGTTGCTGTCCTGCTCTGCACTTATATGGAGTAATTAGGCGCTTAGCTTAGTCCTTGGAGCCAAGCCCTGAGAATGAGTCCTGGCTGCAGAAACTCGGTCTCTGTCTTGTCACATGAGTTCTTTCTCTCCCTCACTGTTTAACAAGGTCTTCTCAGAGCAGGGTGTTGCCTCAGATCATTACCCTAACCCCAGAATGCCTTCACTCTGACATCCCTCCCCTCCCCTGTCCCAGGTGCATAGCCCTCTCCAGAACAGCCCCTTGATCCCTGACAGGAGTGGGTCTCACTTTCAGATTCTGCCCCCTGATCTGGTCTGGCCCCGTACGTGCCACCAGCAAAGAGCAGCCATGATGGTGAAGCAGGCCAAGGGGCCAGGCCTGAATAGGAGGGCAGAGGGACTGAGACCTCGGGGTGAGTCTAGACCAGCCCTGTCTCAGAAGAACCTACCAGGCACATAGGTAGCTTTAAGTTTTCTAGTGTCCATATTAGAAAAAAAAATCAAAAGAAACAGGTGAAATTAATTTTATGAACATTTTATTTAGCCCAGTATGTCCAAAATAGTATCATTTCAACTGTAAATATAAAAAAAACTTTAATGAGGCATTTTGTGTCTCTGAAACCCTGTGAGAATTTTACACTTACAGCCAATTCAGAAATTAAATTTTTATCCAATATACTTAATCTGTATTTAGATTTCATTAAATTTATAGTTGAAAAAATAGATTCACATCCTCAATTGTTCCAAAGATACTTAAAAAGTTTTCCAATGACTGAATTGGGTACCAGTCTTTAAATTTCAATAAAATACAATTTTAATTTAAAATCAGTTCCTGGGTTGCACTAGCCACATTTCAAGTGGCGACCTGGGTCTAGTAGTCACTAGATAGGACAGCCAGAGTGCAGGATGTCTCCCTTGAGGGTTCATTGTGGCTCCTCCCACCCCTGGCCACTTGCCCAGAGCTGGTTGGTCATCATAGACCCTCCCCCCGCCCCCAGCCACCCCTCCCCCAGCGAGGGAACAGTGGCTTCCAGCATCACTTCATCCAGGGCAGACTTCCGGTTGCCCATGATAGGCGTTGCCCTCCTGGACACTGTCCTTAGAGGGAAGAGAGCCCAGCGTCTCCGATGGCTTCCCGGGTTCTTTCGTGCCTCGGTCCATCCAAAACAATTACAGCCCCAGCTGGGCGTTTCCCTCCAACCAAGCACATACCTACGGGAGGCCCGAGTCACCGTCTGCGTTTCACGTTTCTGCTCCTCGTCTGCTTTTACTCTGAAAGCACGTGGCCGGCGTGCTGTACAGGAAGCAACCACTAGCCTCGTGGCCAGTTTTATTCCGCGCTGCTCTATGCCAAGCCCTTGATTAAAGCACCTCCCCTCACAAGCTGCGCCAGGTAGGTGGACCAGCCCCCTCTACAGCAGGGCTCAGGTGACCCCAGGGCTGCTGTGCAACAGGGATTTGATCCCTGGTGTCCTGGCACCGACACCGCCCTTTCCACCTTATCACTGTGCAGCTCAATAAGCAGTCGAGCCCAGTCCTTGACAGGAGACCGAGCCCTCCTAAGACCCAGGATTCAAATGCCAGAAGGCTCGCGGGTTGAGGGGATGGGGGTGGGTAGAGGTGGGTGGTCATAGAGCGCTCGCCCCATCCCATGTGCTCTGCCTTCTGGGGAACGCTGTGACCACTAGAGGGCGCCGCGCGGGCCAGGGAGGTGCTTCGGCGAAGCTTCGGACTGAATCCTGCTCAAGGTGGGCACATACGCAAAGAAAAATCAGGGTCACGGTTTCCTCCCGTCACCCTGACAGAGGTCCCCGCCTAGCGCGTAACTGTGTGAGCCCACAGCTGACCTCGTTTGGGTTTTGAGATCTTTTGTGTTATTCCTGTATTTGGAGGGAGATAGTTGTTTATGAACAGAGCACTGGGTAAGAATTCTTTCTGTGGTTTTACTGTGTCCTAAGTGTCCTCTAAAAAGAGCACATTTTGGAGTCTTGGAGAGGGCAGGGGTTTCTGAGACACTGGTCTGAGTTCTAGCCTTGTGCCAATAACTAACTGACCCTGTGTTGATCCATTCATCCAACAAATATTTATTGAGCACCAGCTATGTGCCTGACCCTGTACTAGTTACTCTAGGGGACACGGAGATGAATAAGATGTGGCTGTGCCCTTGAGTAGTTCCTTGTCCAGTTGGGACATAGGCAAGAAGACATGATTATAGCTGTGTGGGTAAAGGCTGTAACGGGACACATGGTGGGGTGGTCAAGGAAGGCTTCCTGGAGGAGGTGCTGGGGATGAGGGGGAGAGGCCTTGAAGACAGAGCAGAGAGCGGGTACTGAGGTCAGAGACAAGGTACCATGCCCGCACAGCCTTTTTGGGAATCGGAGCAGTTCAGGATGGCCAGAGTGTGGCACACAGGGCAGAGGGGTGGGACATAAAGATGGAGGGGAAGCAGGGTTGGATGAAAGTCCTGGAGAAGCTTGGAGGAGACAGTCTCTGCCTTCCTTGTTTTGGGTAGTGCTCCAGGCTAGCTGTGAAGAATGGCCTGGAGAATTGTGCCATGGTGAGCAGGAAGTCAAGGCTGTTGGGAACTGTTGTGGCCAGGAAAGAAGAGGGGGAGATGACTAGTGGGTGATGGAGTGAGATGGGAGGCTGGGCTGGTGTGAGAGAGATTAGGGAGGACCATATCTGGTGCAGACCAGTTGGGGGGGACAGAACAGTCAATGGTGCCCTCTACCCACCCTCTCCCTGGGGGCCCTGCTTCAGTAGCTGATGGATGCCCTTCATCACACTGGGATCAAGGCAGGAGACACACATTTAGCGGGGGTGGGGGGTGGGGCCTCAATGTATGCAGCTTTGAGGTCGTTGAATTAAAGAGCGTCAAGCAGAGATGCCTGGTAGGTGTGTGAGTCTGATGCTCTGGAGAGAGGGCAGGGCTGCAGGGGTACATTTTAGGGCCACCACCTTGTCCATAGCAATCCGAGGCATTGCACTCCCACAGGGAGAATGGGGAGTGAGAAGAAGCCTGTGCACAGAAACAGGGAAGAACAAAGCAGAAGAATAGAGCCCAAGATGGGGACTCGGGGTTTCAAGGAGCAGAGGCCGTGGTCAGAGTTGAATTTTGAAAAAGATTGCTCTGACTAAAGAGTGCAGAATGGAATGGAGAGGGAGAAGCCAGAGGCCTGGGACAGCAGAATGTCCAAGAAGAGAGGGACCTCTCAGAGGGCTCCCATGGGGCTCAGATGAGACTGTGGCAATTACAAGCTCAGCGTCCCAGCCAGAGACAGAATCGTCCTTCCATAGAGAATGTCTTCTTTTTGAAGAGCAGAGATGGCAAACTGGCCACCTCTCTGCTTTAAAACATTTAGAATTAGTTGCCAACATTTTTTTTTGAGATGTAATTGACATATAACATTGTATTTGTTTTAGGTGTACAGCCTAATGATTTGGTATATGTGTATGCTGTGAACTGCTTATCACCCTAAGTTTAGTTAACATCTGTCACTGCACCAAGTTACAATTTTTTCTTGTGATCAGAACTTTTAAAATTTACTCTCTTAGCAACTTTCCAATATACAACTGTAAGTCGTCATGCTGTACATTCATCCCCAGGACTGATTTATCCTATAAATGGAAGTTTGTACCTTTCCACCCCCTTCACCCATTTCACCCAACTTGCCAACATGTAAAATTCTGAGGATTTCACACAAAATTCCGATTTCCGGCTTTTCTTGGAAAAATCAGAAGCTCTCACGACAGTAGCCCTGCATTTGGCACTGCAACACTGTCGGCGCTGAGTAGCCATGGCTCTCTTTAGATGCAGCATCATTCTTCATTCTGTCACAGTCACCACCACCCCCTACTGCTTCCCTGACACTAGTGTCAGTTGCCCTGCACCATCCTGCTGAGCTGGTGTTTTCTTACACTCGGCCTGCTTCACTCATTCCCGTTAACTGTTAGCGTTTGTGTCTGATTCTTTTAGGAGTGTGGGGCGCACAATTATCTTTATGTGACGGATCAGCCAAAGTGCCTCTGTAAAATAATACTCCCACGCACTCAATCTGTTTGTTTTTCGTGCACACTTCCAAGGTGAGTGTCTTTCAATCTGAGCTACAGGTTCTTGAAAAGTGTTTAATAATTATATTTAATATATTTTAACAACCATAGCCTAAGAATACTAATTTAAAAAAAATCACACATGCCCTGGGACTTCCCTGGCGGTCCAGTGGTTAAGATTCCACACTTCCAAAGCAGGGGGGCGCGGGTTGGATCCCTGGTTGGGGAACTAAGATCTCACATGTCACGAAACTTGGCCACAAGAGTTAAAAAAAAAAAAAAAAAGAATTCACACATACGCTCAAGTGTGTCATAAACCAAATTTTATTTCAACTGCAAAACATTGGCTTGTGCCACTGGGTTACATTGTTTCAAGAAGGCCTCAGAAATAAGCTTTAGTAGGTCACTATCCAGTTGAAGAGTAGCTTGCTAAGGCTAGTGGCTTTAAAATGCCACCATTTGTCACAAATCTTTGTCAAGGTTTTCTCAGTACTGACTATGGAAGTAAATTGTTTAGTAAAGCTGGTACAAGACTGCAGATGGCTATCACAACAGGCATTCCAAATTAGATACAATAAAAAACAGGAACCTGTCGCTACGGAGGGAGAGAGGAACTGGTCAGATGTAAGACAAGAACGGAAAATTTGTTTTTCCTTCAGAACACTTTTCACTGTATATATTTTTATATTTCTGATTTTTAAACCATGTACAGTATTAACTAGTCCAAATGTAAATAAAAACCTTCATTGTTCAACTTTATTATAAACCAGTGCTTGCTTAGGGATTCATCGTGCTATGATTGTAAAGCATTTATGTTTGGATTTCTTTGGAAGCTGGGCCCTGGTTTTTAAAAAAAAATGGAAAATCACCCTTCTAAGAAAACGCTCTTTGCCTTACCGGGATCCCTAAAGGCTTGGCTGGGGCGCGGGGTGGGCGCTGCAGGGAGACTTCCGGAGCAGCAGGTGGCGCTGCGAGCCCCGCGAGCACCTCTCCTCAACCCGTTTTTCTCAGCAATGGCGGGTGACGGTGGGGGGGGGGAGGGAGTCCTTTCTCTAGGGGTGGCTATTCTGAAGCCTGATCCCAGGTGCGGACGACGGTTCCCATTCCCGCGGGATCGCTAACCTCGAGGAGGGTTAGAGAACACCATGGAGCTCTCCGTGCACCCTCCCTCGCGAGGCGGGGCGGCAGTGGCGGCACGGAAGACACAGGCCTGGGGAGACTTCGCGCCAGGCGGCAGGCGGGACAGCGGGCAGCCCCGGGGCGGGCGGGGTCCTGGATGAGAAGCGAGCCGGTGGCCTGAAGAGGCGACTGACTGAACCGGGCACCCGGAGAGCCAGGCGGCGCGGCGGGGCGAGCGGGCAGGGAGTTGACAGACGGCGCGGCCGGTGCGGCGAGCGAGCGAGGGAGCGAGCGGGCGGGCTAGTACGGGGCGCAGCCATGATCACTTCAGCCGGTGAGTGGGATCGCAGCCGGCGCCGAAAGGGAGGAGACGCCACGCCGGCTTTTAGCTGAGTCAGGGCCGGTGACTGGGCACCTCCCGGCGGAGCACCGGCCTGCGCGGCTGCTCACTGCGCGAGGCTCACGACCCGGGCCGGGGGCTGGCAGTGTGGCCCGGGCTCTCCGGGGGCCCTCGCGACCCCCTCCGGCTCGGGGGAATCGCGCTGGGTTGACCGGCTCGTTCTTGCTCCGCAGCCACACCCCCGTGCCCGGACACGAGGGGCTTCCTGGGCCCTTCTCCGACCCCGACGTGTTTTCCTTAATTCTCTTCCTTCGGCCGTTGACCATGTGGGGCCGTCCGAGCCCAGCCCTTCCTTGCAGGTGGTTAGGGTGGGATGGTCCCCCAGTGCAGCCGGACTGTAAGGCAGCCCATGCTACTTAAGTACTTCTCGACCTGACCTAGCACCTTTCTCTTTAGAGGGAAATCTAAATTAAACTAGGCTTGAGGCGGGTCGTTTCTGGGTCTGTTCTAAGGATATTTAGTTAAAGCACCCAGAGAACTTTCGTGTTCGGTGAAGACAGCATCCTGAAAGCAGACATTATACTGAGAATCCAACTGTGGTTTTGAGGCTAGATGCTAACTATGCTGCCTTGAAGAAAGAACTCACGGGTGTCTGGGGCAGGTTTCCTACACTTAACCGTTGTGTGCGTAGATCGTGGAATGACGTTTGCAGCGGGATAAGCTGTAGAAGTCAGGTTTCAAGTGGAGATTTTTAAGTCCCGGGCTGCAGATTGATGTGCACGTAGCTGTCCACAGCCTCGGTGCCTTTTTTCGTGCCTGCTCACAAACTTTTTTCTCGTCCTGTTTTACTCTGCACTTGCCCCACAAGTGCTTTGCTCTAAACAGACTGATAATCAGAGGACAGTAACTTGTAAGGAGCTCCAAACCATGTGTTTATAAGGATTGCTTAAAGAAATTGGTGGAGACCCTGGGAGACATAATAGTTCTCTTTAAAGACTTGAAGAGCTGTCACGTGTACGTGGGATTAGAGTTTTGTCTCCAGTGGTTACAAATGATTGGGAGATGAATTTTAGTTCAATGTAAGGAAAAGCTTTTCCATCCAGTAGAGTTCTCTAAAGAGAAAATGAGCACTAAATTTCTTGCTGCTTGTAGACGTAGGCCTCACTGTTTTTCAGATCCCTCTACTTAGCCCACACCACCTTCATCTCTTGCCTGCCTTGCTTTGACAGCCTTAAGGTTTTGTTTTTCCAACAATTGCCTCCGTATAGTCCATTCTTCGTGCTGTAGTCAGAGTATTCTTTTTTAAACCGTAATCACATAATATTATTTTTCTGGTTAAAATCTTTCAGTGGTTTCCATTGTGCTTATAATAAAATCCAGGCTTATAGGCCTACATGATCTGATTCCTGGCTTGTCTTGTACTACTTTTTTCCTCTCTATACCCTAATCATACTGGCCTTTCTGTTCCTTGAATATGTCAGTTTCTTTCCTATCTCAGGCCCTGTCCCATTCTTTTCCCCCTTTCTAAACTCCTCTTCCTCAAGTTTTCCCTTAGCTTCTCAATCCTTAGTTTCCGCTCAGATGTTAGTCTCTCCTGATCATTCTATTAAAACATGCTGCATCTCTCCCCCTCAGCTGTCCCCTCTCTTCATTACAGTCCTGTAATTACTTTGTTTACTTGCCTGACTACTGTTTTTCTCTCTGTGGTAGAATTTTGGGCGGGAAACTTTTCATAATTCTTAGAACAACTGCCAAGCAGATGACAGAAGTTCAGAATTATTTCTCGAATGAAGAAATCAGTTAGCTAATCAAATCAATAAATCAGTCACCAGAGTATTTTAAGTAGAGGCTGAAACAACACTTGGTGGGGATTTACTAGACTTTAAACCTAATGATTTTTGAGGTCTTACTCTGAGACTCGGTGGTGATAGCATAGTGTGTATTCGTTACTGTCATTGGTTACGTTTACTAGATTACTTATCAGCTTCTGCTCCAAACCTTTTGTCACTTGGTTTCCTGTCCTTTGGCTCTCTATGGGTTAGGATCTGTCCCGGGTGCTAAACAGAACCTAACAGGTACTAGTTTGGATTAGTCAGTTTATTTGTTCATTTATTGCCTAGGCACTTGCAGGGTACTAAGAACACAGTGGTGAATAAGAGGTCAACATGCACTGTTAAGTTTTTCCAAGAGGTTTGGCTGTGAAAGGGAGCGGAGAGATAGAGATAGGTGGTTACTGGAGGGAGACGTGAGAATGAATTTTTTTTTTAACATAATAAAGGAAAATTATGCGTAAAAGCTTTAAAACAATAGTCTCCCACTCCTCTTTTCCCTTATTCATTGAGGCAACTGTTTTCAACTTTTAAGCTGTGTCTTCTGGAGCATACCTTTATATTTATAAATAATATGCTATTTAAAATAATGCTATAAATTGATACAGCAACTTTAGGTAATATCTGCTGACTTCATATTATGGCATAAGAAACTTTTTAGCATCCTGAAACAGTCCCCATTCCCCAGGTGTGCCTCGTCCCGCATCTAAAGGTGAGTTCTGTTGTTTTTAAGATGAGAAATATTTGTGTATGAAGTGTAGGTATTTGATTTAGTTGTGTTCCACGGACAACGGCTGCATTTCTAAGCCAGGACAACCATATAACATAGTCATAAGTGAAACCAAACAGAGTATACAGAAATCCATCACCTCTTTTGGTAAAAGCAGTTCAGACATACCGTTGATTGATGATAAGGGAATGGGTAGCATTTTTAGTGTTTCGATAAAGCATTCTGCCATTTATGATCTGTTCCACATTTAAGGTACTCTTGTCTATCAGCTCTTCGATGTCACTAGTTCACAATACCCCTCCCCTCCCCTGATTGCATTCTTTAATCTGTCTTCTCTTCATGCTGTCAATTCAACCTCTCTGTTCTGGGTTTGTTATACCAACCTAGAGTACCAAGAAGTTCCTTTTATCTGCTTTAATGCTTTTTGAACAGTAGTATGCCCTAGCTAGAACCATGGCATAGTTTTGTTTGCTAAATTTTGAAGCTATTTGGCAGACCTACACTTACCAGTTAGAAATGGCTACATCTCCTAAGGAAAGTTGCCTTGACACTTTGTATCAGCTCACAGTTTCAACTCAGTGTTCCAGCTCAGTGTTCCGGAATGATTTTAAGACCTACATGGAAAACATATCTGAGAGACAGTTTAGTTTCCTTCATGGTCCAAGGACGGTAATTTCCCACGTCTTTTTTTCTAATAATCCCTTTGATATATGACTGTATTTCAGGGTGCATTTTTTTGGAGAGGACTGTTATTTCCTTTACTCCCCAGTGTTAGTGCTAATCACCTCAGGGTCACATGGGGAATGCTGTGCTTCAGTAATTGAAGTCAGAACAAGTGAGATTGCTCATCATTTAGCAAAACCTTCTAGGTTACTTGTGATTACAACAGAGGTGCCTTAATATAGGCATCTTGAAATAATCGAATTATTTTATTCTGTGAGTTGATGACTAAATACTCCTGCTTTTGTAAATAATTTCATAACTCTTGGTTTATTTTGTGTGAATAATTTTATTCTAAAATTGTGTAGGAAAGTTTCTCATTTTGGTCAGTAAATTAGGCCAGTGATTGACTGTAATGAATATCAGTATGACAAGGAAGGCTTATGGCTCCATTACTGGACCCTATCCCCACAATTTCTAATTCAGTAGATCTGTGATGCGGCCAAGAATTTTTATTTTTAACAAGTTCCCAGGTAATGCTAATGCTAATTGATCCAGGAACCATGCTTTGAAAACTGTTGAATTAGGCAAATAATGTGATATATATGGTATTATGAGGGTTTGATAACATAGTTAATTCTTAAAATTTGAAATATAAACCTTTTCAGTTTTAAAGAAAAATAATGATTCCTCTAGTGAAGTCACCCCTCAAAAAATACTTTTTTTCCAACTCTTGATATATTTTTGACTAAGCATTAGTTTATCTTAGGATATGTATTTCATAATCATATACCTTTTGTCTTATAGCTGGAATAATTTCTCTTCTGGATGAAGAAGAACCACAGCTTAAGGTATAAGTTGAAGAAAAATTAACTGGGCTTAATATGAGTACTTTGAAGCTCTTTGAATTTACTGATAACTGTATATCTTCCACCATTTAAAATAGCCGTCCTACTTAGTCTATACCTAGTCACTGAAATCTAGCCCCAAAGGACAGGACAGTATTTTGGCAACAGCAGTGGTTTTCCCTAGAGTTTAACAAAGCTGAGGCAAATAAATCTCAGTGTGGCACCTGGAAACCACACACACACACACACACACACACACACACACACACACACACACACACACACACACACACACACACACACACACCAGTTTTCTTATCAACGGCAATCACAAAAAGTTACTTCTGTATCACATATTTTAAAACTATTTTCATATGACAAAAATTTGGAATATACTTCAGTTGGCTCTAGGCACCTGAATTCATTTATATCCAAACCAGCAGCCTAGAGTCAATCTTACACATACTGTCAAAGAAGAAAAATGTTCAGTATGATAAGGAATGACATTATGTTTTATGATTGAAAACAGAAAGGAAGTATGTAAGCCCAATGGAAAGTCAGTTGGTAAACTTTTGTATTTTTCATTTAGTAAATATGACTTAGAATTTGGCCACTGATTTGTTGGAAACTTTTTTTTAAGGAAGTATAATGGTAAGTCTGTCTCAAAATCGAATTTTGGTTTTATCTTCTACAGGAATTTGCACTACACAAATTGAATGCAGTGGTCAATGACTTCTGGGCAGAAATTTCTGAGTCTGTAGACAAAATGTAAGAATTTACTTTATTTCTATAAATTGGAATAAAGTAGATCAACCTTAATTATCTGTGGGTCTTGTGGCTTATTAATTCATTTAGAGATTTGCTGCCACTAAATTGCGGCTTGAGTATTTAGATTTGGAATTTTTAGGAGAACCACAGTTTGAACTAGGCCTATACTTCCTAATTTCTTTCAGAGAAGTTTTGTATGAAGATGAAGGTTTCCGGAGTCGGCAGTTTGCAGCCTTAGTGGCATCTAAAGTATTTTATCACCTGGGGGCTTTTGAGGAGTCTCTGAATTATGCACTTGGAGCAGGTGACCTCTTCAATGTCAATGATAACTCTGAATATGTGGAGACTATTATAGGTAATTATCTTCCATCTAGTAAGGCTTTATCTTGTTGGCTTCTTTCTTGCTCTAGTACATATAGCATTTTTTTCCCTGAATCTTTGAGGTTGCCACATTTCATTTTAATTGAAAGTTCATAATCTTTCTACAGTAATTTTATGCAGCCTGAGTTTTTAGATCTGCCTTAGAATTCTGTGCTTTATTTTTTGTCCTAATGAACAATAATATGAATAACAGTAATAATAAAGACACTCTACTCACAAAATATTTTAAGAATGAATCTAAGAAATTATTCAGAAGCAGCCAACTTAACACAAAGATAGTTATCTCAGTGATTATGTTTCTCTCTTTTCCAGTGAGCATACTGTTATATGAAAAAATTAAATCAGATTATTGTGAATATCAGAAATTAAATGATAGTAATTTATAGAGTTGTTTCTAACACAGGAAACCATTATTGAGTGTTTCCATTGTACTAGGCACTGTACTGGTCGTTCTTCATAGCATAGTTTATTCCACAGTTGCCCTGTGAAGAAGGAGCTAGCCTTGTTTTACAGATGAGAAAACTTGGGTTTCAAGATGATAAAGGCACATGGCTGTTAAATAGGAGGGTCAGAATTTAAAACCCAGGCTTCCTCACTACGAAATCCATACTGTTTCTACTAGTAGCCATTGTTTTTTTATTTGCTTCTGTATTTTTGAAGTGAGAGGGTAGCACACAGGTAAGGTTTGGGATTCTCTGTCTTGTAAGTTGAACCAGCTCTGTAAGAGTTCGTTCAAAGCTTTTGTAGCTTTAAAAATGTTTGAAAACTCCTGTTCTAATAGATGAAAGAAGGGATTGCATACCCTTCAGACGTGTCTTTTTGACTATCAAGCTTTAGATCATAGTTACAGAGAGCCCAAGAGTGTGTTCTCTGTCAAGTGTGTATAGTATAGTTTTTTGAATTGCTGATTAAGAGGAGATCTGCATTATTCACCTGAACCCTTAAAAGGAGAATATTGGTATTCTCTTTCAGAAATTGGGAAATGCTGCACAAGGCAGTCCAGAGAGGTACTTTTCAAATGTCCCTGAAGTTTGAAGTAAGATTTTGTGTTCACATTTAAAATTTTTTTGCCATGATGGTGTGAGAATGTTGCAAGTAAGTTTATTGTTGTTGGGAACTCACTGAATTGGAGTTTTCATCTGTGAATCCTGTGGGAAGAACAGATGATTTTAAAGAATAGACCGTATCATTTGAAACCAGAGCACTTTCCCTACATTAAGTTAGAAATGGTGAGTTAAGTGCATTTATCTCTTCTCATTTGAAGGATTTTTTTTTTTGATGAATGTTGATAATTTTTTCCTGTGGTGATCTGCAAGTGCTTGCAATGTTAACATTTTACAAATGATGCTTTTAATCAGGACAGCTGGTCTCTAAGAGGCTATGAGGTGGTAGATGCCTTCCTATGTATCATCTTAGTCTTAGCTTGTAGAAGGTGATTGTTGACTGGTAGACCAGTTCTGTTTGCTTTTCTTTGTGTGGAAATGGGGTTCACCCTTCTAGTTTTCTTGGGACTGTTAGAATGGATTTTTTTAAATGTCAGTGAGATTTGTGAGAGAATATATAAAATAGAATTTAGGAAAGCCTTCCTAGGCTCTTAATGAATGTCATAAACAGTACACTCAGAAAATTCAAGGCTAGAATTTTCAATCTTCTCCCGATTGTTATAAGACTTCAGCTAGGAATGAAGCTCGGTTCTGGAATACAGTTATGACATAAACCTGGTAAGTCAGAGCACAGGTCTCATTTGAAACCTGGGAGGTAACATTTTTCTTCCTCAGTTATTAACTAAGGAAAGCTCCCCAAATGTTATAAATCTGAGATTCCTTTCTGATGAGGTAGGGGAATGTTTCCTCACAACTGCATTTGGTTCAAAAAGCTCATATTAGGGCCTGGTGAAGATTTTCTGCAACCAAACTTGTTTAAGGTCTGCTTGTGAGTGCCACTTAGTTCTTACTAACTGTACCTGAACCTGCCTAATCCTACCTGGATGGACCCTGAATGTGGTATATTCCAATTTATAAAAGTCCTCTGCTTCCCCCAAAATATAGACCCATTAACATGGGCCATCTAGTAGACCAGCAGTTCTTTATCCTAGTTCAAATCATTTCTGTTTCCTGGGGCTATAGTTTGCAACTAATTAACCTTTTCCTTGTACCTTTCTCTTTGAAAGGGAGGGTGACAGGCCAGTGAGTTATAGAGAGGATAACTATTATATATGTCATTCAGCTTGAGTGGCTGTTTTCCTTAAGAAGGTGGAAGAAGGTTTAGGGAAATTTCCTTTCTTGGTTGCTCCTAAAAAGTTTAAGTTATGATTGTAAAGTAGTGTAAGTTGTAAACATGATACCCTTCAGTATGTTGCCTCATCCTCCCCATTCACCCAAATCACTGTGAAATGGGAAAGCCAAATTATGCACATGCACCGCTGCATGAATTTTCAGACTCCCTGTTTGGGGGAGAGGGGAAGTATATGTGAATAGGTTCAACCTACCTCACATTGAGACTGAATATTTTAGCTGATTGCCGGAAAGGTTTTTGGAAATCTTCTTGGGATTGCCTTTAGAACCTGTGGCACATTTCAGGTCATAGACAGACTCTCTACTATCAAGGATCTGATAGTTTCATTAATGTGAAGAAGTGTAATTTATAGCCATGTGATAATTGCTACAATAGGGTTTTTGTTAATATCCTCAATCATGGCAAGTGTTTGTGTTTGAGAGTGAAAACAGCAGCTGTTTGTAGCCAACTCTGTAGAATAAGCAACTTAGTCAAGTTGAATAACATAATTTTGAATAATAAACAGTAAAAAGAGAAATTTTTTTTTAAAATTATTTATTTTTGTGGCTGCATTGGGTCTTCGTTGCAGTGCACGGGCTTCTCATTGCAGTGGCTTCTCTTGTTGCAGAGCACAGGCTCTAGGTGCGCAGGCTCAGTAGTTGTGGTGCACGGGCTTAGTGGCTCCGTGGCATGTGGGATCTTCCCGGACCAGGGCTCGAACCCGTGTCCCCTGCGTTGGCAGACGGATTCTTAACCACTGTGCCACAAGGGAAGTCCTAGAAATGTTTTAAATAATGTCAGCTTACTGGAATTAGTGTGTAGCCCTGCAGTGTAACTGTTACAAACGGAACAATATTAATTTGAAGGTATAACTTACAGCATTTAAAAAATTTGAAATTTGCTCATTACTCCATAGTCATCCCATAAGTTATTTTTATGATTATAAATGTAGGCATTGTCCTTTCTAGTAGTATAGCCCAATTTACCATCTGATCAGAGTTATTTTATTTTCTCTATAGCAAAGTGCATTGATCACTACACCAAACAGTGTGTGGAAAATGCAGATTTGCCTGAAGGAGAAAAAAAACCAATTGACCAGAGATTGGAAGGCATTGTGAATAAAATGTTTCAACGATGTCTAGATGATCACAAGTATAAGCAAGCTATCGGCATTGCTCTGGAGACACGAAGACTGGACGTCTTTGAGAAGACTATACTTGAGTCGGTAGGTAGATGATGGGATTTTAGAGGTTGCTATTGATGAAGAATCAGCAGAGCAAATAATTAAAACTGAAAATTGCATGGATAGTGAAAAGAAAATCTAACTTAGATATAATAAGGTGCTCTTTTGCGAAAAATTTTATTTTTATATTTATAAAATATATGTATTTTATGTTTATAAATGAACCTTGGCTGTGTTTTGTGTTTGTCAAATAGTTGCTTTTATCTTACCACATTTATTCCTTTGAGATCTTGCATGGGGAAGTTGTCTTAATTACCCTGCCCTTTTTAAGAAGACTGTATGGGTAAACTACTATTGTAATGCATTTATCATGGTTAAAACTGTAAGCTACATTCCTGGTTTGGGGGTGTTTTGCAATAATTATGACAGTTGTAAGTCACCAACCAAAGTGGTCAGAGAGGTGCAAGACTGAGTTAAATGGACATTGATCTGCATGCCCACTTTGCCTGCCTCACTACCTATCGTTTTCCACAAGCTAGCTCTTTGCACTCCAGCCATTTTGACCTTGTCTCTTCTGCTAGATGTACCATACCCCATTCCCTTTGCCAAAAGTATTGCCCCTGCCAAAAACATCCTTTTCCCTTTCTTTCTTTACCTGCTGTATTCCTGTTCAAGATTCACAGTTCAGCTCAACTGTCATTTGTTTACAGATCCTTCTGTCAATCCCTGCCAGCCATACCCTCCTCAACCCTTAGGTCCAGCTAGGTCCACCAGATTATAACCTCCTTAAGGATAGGTACTTTCACCACTGGGTCTCCAAAGCCTAAGGCAGTGTTTAGCAGCAGTGGTAAGATTAGTTTAAATGAGTAAATGAATGAATGACCCAGTGTCATAGAACGGCCCTTATTTTGCTCTGTTTGATTTTTGTGCAGTTGTAGTTTCTCCTTGTCTTCAGGTGAATAGAACTAAAATATTTGTTTTTATTCATTCAACAAATATTTTTTGAGTGCATATTATGTGTCAGACACTGTTCTAGACATTGGAGATACAGTGGCAAACAAGACCAACAAAGTTCCTGCACAAATGGAATAATCCACTGGGGGAATAGGCAGTGAAGCCTTATTCCCTATAAGGTAAAGGGGTGATAAATTTTTTTAAAAAGAATAAAGCAGAGTGAGAAATGCGTCTTACTTTACATCCCAGTGCATATGTACATATAGATGTAACTTAGGATGAAATAATACCTACTTTTTCTACTTACAATGTAATCCTGATATTTTAAAATTGTATTTCATTTTTTAAAAAATGCTAGTCCCATTAAGTTGATTTCATAATGTATACGCCGATAGGTCACAACTTGCTTTTTTAAAAAAATATTTTTTTAATCATTGAACAAAGCTATCTTTAAATTTTATAGTGCTTTACAGTTTTCGAAAGTTTCACACACATGATTTCATATAATCCTATGATAACCCTTTTTTATCCCCTACTCCTATATTGCCCTTCCCCCTTCCCTGTCCCCACTGATAACTACTAGTTTGTTCTATCTGTGAGTCTGCTTTTATTTTTTGTTTTATTCACTAGTTTGTTGTATTTTTCAGATTCCACATATAAATGATCTCATGCAGTGTTTGTCTTTCTCTGTCTGACTTATTTCACTTAGAATAATGCCCTCCAAGTCCATCCATGTTGCTGCAAATGGCAAAATTTCATTCTTTTTTGTGGCTGAGTAGTATTCCATTGTGTATATATATATGTGTGTGTGTGACACCCCACATCTTTATCCACTCATCTGTTGATGGACACTTAAGTTGCTTCCATATCTTGGCTATTGTAAATAACACTGCTATTGGGGTGTGTATATCTTTTCGAATTAGTGAATTTTGTGAATTTTTAATTTCTCAACTCGCTTTTTGAGAAGTACACTTGTAGCTCTTCAGCATGCTTATCATGCTGAAGGACTTTTATAGGTTAGTATCTCAAATATTGGGTATGCTTATTTATGTTGAAGGACTTTTTTAAGTTAGTATCTCAAATATTGGGTATGCTTTGAAGAACCACAAGGTAAACATAAATAATCTGGAGGGGCTTCCCTGCTGGCACAGTGGTTAAGAATCCACCTGCCAATGCTGGGGACATGGGTTTGAGCCCTCGTCCGGGAAGATCCCACATGCCGCGGAGCACTAAGCCACAGTAGTTGTGCGCCACAACTACTGAAGCCCATGCACCTAGAGCCTGTGCTCCGCAACAAGAGAAGCCACTGCAGTGAGAAGCCCGCGTGCCGCAACGAAGAATAGCCCCCGCTTGCCACAACTAGAGAAAGCCTGAGCGCAGCAGTGAAGACCCAACGCAGCCAAAAATAAATAAATAAAAATTTTTTAAAAATTTATTAAATAAATAAATAAACAAATAATCTGGAGTCAAAATTTCCTCGGGAGAGCACCAGCTAGATGTGACAGCACTCAAAGCTTGAGTCACTCAGAGCTGGAGAATAGTTCTATCACATTGTGTTCCTGGCCAGTGAGTATAGGCGGTAAGTCATGAGGATTAGCAAGACTAGAGGCAGACACAATTGAAAAGCATAGCCACTTGGTATATGTACAGCTGTATAGATCTTTTTATAATAATTAACAGCACCACCACAGTTATAGTATACTATGGTCATATAGTCATGATCCTGGATGATCAGTAAATATTTAATTGTTTTCAACCTATTTTTTTTCATGAAGACAGGGAAATAGGTAATTTTCTTTTAAGATTTTCATCTAAAATGGTTAAAAATTTTAAGGTTTATTGTTTAAGTAGCAAATAAATCTTTAGCTGCCTAGAATGACTAAAGAATATCGATTAAAATAATTTGATTTCTAAATAAACATGCTTCAGTAACCAGATAATCATATCTCTTCAAATTATCTCTTTCAGAATGATGTCCCAGGAATGCTGGCTTATAGCCTCAAGCTCTGCATGTCTTTAATGCAGAATAAACAGTTTCGGAATAAAGTACTGAGAGTTCTAGTTAAAATCTACATGAACTTGGAGAAACCTGATTTCATCAATGTTTGTCAGGTAATAACATTGCATTACTTTACACTGTACTGCTGAGCCATGCCTCGCTACATTATATTATATAACATCACGTCACTACAATTTCATACATGTATCTCAATTGATCTTTACAACAGCCTTGTGAAGATACTTTATGCGTTTATATTCCATTTTACTGATAAGAAACTGAATCTCTCAAAACTAAAAGGCTGTTATAATATGTTATTTCTATGTATTCTTTTTTCACTTTGAAAATAATCCAGGCATTTAAGGAAATTTTTGAAAATGAGATTAAAAAAAAAAAAGGTAGAAGAAAAGATAAAAACGGTACCTATGTTATGTCATTTCTAAAAAGAATTTCAGCTATAAAAATTATCTTTGGTTTCATTCCCCAAACACCAGACAAGACCTTTGGGTATATTTTCTTTATCTCTTTTATTGTATGGACTTGCTTGCACACTTTAAAAAAAATTAAGACAGTATAGAAAATATATAAAATGAAAAGTGTATCTTTCCCTTTCCATTGGCCTTTTCCCAATTAAAAGATTCATAACTGTTTTTCCTCCACCTACTAGCACATGTGGAGCTAGCTCATTCTTTTCAATGGCTAGATTGTGTTTTATTGACAAATTTTTGTATTCTGCTTAGAGCACAGCATTTTATCACGCATTTGGTTTGTTATATTTTCATTATAATGTGTTCTCAATATGTGTTTCTATCCTCTATACATATTTAAAATTTAGATTAATACATCCTTTTTTTCAATGCTTTTTTAAAAAATTGAGTATAGTTGATTTGCAGTATTATGTTAGTTTTAGATGTACAGCAAAGTGATTCAGGTTTTTTTTTTTTCCAAATTATTTTCCATTATAGGTTATTACAAGATACTGAATATAGTTCTCTGTGCTGTACAGTAAATCCTTGTTGCTTATCTATTTTATATATAGTTTTTGATGCTTTTTAAACCAAGTGTGAAACACAGAAAAAGCTAGAAGAAAAATATCCACCTTTATATCACCCGAAGTCCACCTAACAGTATATTTCCTTTCACTTTTCTCTGTAGAGGTTTTTGGAGTTTTGTTTGCTTCTAAATAGTTTTTAATAGTTTTAAAAATGGTTTTTAAAAATTTACATGAAAAACGGTAGTCCTTTGCTTTCTTCCTCTATGTATTTCAGTTTTATTCCTCAGAAGTAATTTTATTTCTTTTAGCTATTTTATTCCTTGTCCCTGTAAAATTTTTTTTAATTTATTTTACATTTTTAAAATACATTTTTGAACAGATAATATTACATTCACATGATTCAAAATTCGTGAAGAATCAAAGGATATACAGTAAAAAGTCTTCTTGACACTTCTTTCCTTTGGCTCCCAATTTCCCTTCCCTGGAAGCAAACAGTATCAATTATATATTTCCTTCAATTTAACATTTTTTCATGTTTTGACATTTCACAAATTCTTATACAAACTCTTTCTTGATTGTGCAGTAGTCATTCAGTGGATATACTTTGCCTTTCTTAACCAGTCTCCTGGTATTGGTCATTTATTTTGTTTCCATAATTTCCTATTCTTAATTTATAATAACTTTGGTTAATGTGTTCATTTTGAAATTGAGTTATTTGCTGCTTAAGGGAACAAGAAAATTTAAATTGAATTCTTAAAAGAAAAATCCTAAATTTATTGGGTGGATTTTGTTAAAACATGTGGCAAATCCTAAGAGTAGTAAGAGAAATACTTCAAAATGGTCATTTTAAAATGTGCCTCTTGTCCTGGCCCAGCACAATACAATGTGTTAAATGAATGAACGACTCCTACAATTTATGGTAAAGCAGAAAATAAGTTACTACAGAGCACTTGATAGCGATTTATGGATAAGATTTAAAGAAGCCAAGATTCACTCACCAACTGGTTATTGAATATTGCTGATTGCCAGGCACAGTGTTAGGAGCTGTGAATATAAGTTGTATGGATTTTCTTATGGAAGGCAGATTCCATTTTCAGGAAAACTTTGGTGCCAGGATCAGAAATAGAATGCTAGACTAGATAGTTAGTCTGCCCCAGTTTGCCTTAACTTATATTTGTTGACTATCACTCTGTAAGTATCTTGTAGACAAAGTTTTCAATTATTATGTAATTGTTCTTTATCTGCATTTCAGTGCTTAATTTTCTTAGATGATCCTCAGGCCGTGAGTGATATCTTAGAAAAACTGGTAAAGGAAGACAACCTCCTGATGGCTTATCAGATTTGTTTTGATTTGTATGAAAGCGCTAGCCAGCAGTTTTTGTCATCTGTAATCCAGAATCTTCGAACTGTTGGCACCCCTATTGCTTCTGTGCCTGGATCCACCAATACGGGTACTGTTCCAGGATCAGAGAAAGACAGGTAAAAGTATCTTTTTCTGTATCAGAACTAATTCAACAATCTTTATTTCATTTTGGGAATAGATATTTATAGACAACATAATCTAAGAATAAATTTCACCATTAGCTTTCATAGATTAGCCTCTTACTAAAGCTATTGCTCTGTTTTGCACTCTGCTGCATACATTAAGGAAAACCAAAGAAATGGACCCTTATGGAAAGAAATGGAAGTGGTTGTCTGATGGGGAGGGTGCTTGCCAGACAGCATGTGTGCTATTTAATCAGGTAAATTAAAAATCTCAGATAGGGCTTCCCTGGTGGCGCAGTGGTTAGGAATCTGCCTTCCAATGCAGGGAACATGGGTATGAGCCCTGGTCTGGGAAGATCCCGCATGCTGCGGAGCAGCTGAGCTTGTCTGCCACAACTACTGAGCCTGCTCTCTAGAGCCCGGGAGTCACAACTACTGAAGCCTGTTGCGCCTACAGCCCCTGCTCCACAACGGGAGAGGCCACCGCAGTGAGAAGCCCGTGCACCACAGCAAGGAGTGGCCCCCGCTCACCGCAGCTAGAGGAAGCCCACACACGACAACAAAGACGCAACGCAGTCAAAAATAAAATAAATAAATTAAAAAAAAAAAACTCAGGTGGGGTAGGTTGGGCTAGATTTTAGGCATTTGGGTTACATATTTGTACAGTTAGAAACATTCTCAGCTTTTTTTTTTTTTTTAATTAATTTATTTTTATTATTTTTGGTTGTGTTGGGTCTTTGTTGCTGTGCCCGGACTTTCTCTAGTTGCAGCCAGCGGGGGCTTCTCACTGTGGTGCCTCCTCTTGTTGCAGAGCACGGGCTCTAGGTGCGTGGGCTCAGTAGTTGTGGCTCACAGGCTCTAGAGCACATGCTCAGTAGTTGTGGCACACGGCCTTAGTTGCTCCACAGCATGTGGGATCTTCCCGGACCAGGGCTCGAACCCGTGTCCCCTGCATTGGCAGGCGGATTCTTAACCACTGGACCACTAGGGAAGTCCCCATTCTCAGCTTTTTTAACACTTTTATTAGAACTAATAAAAATTACTGTAAGTCAGTAATCTTGTAATCTTCATTTATTTAGGCTTTCTTTCATTTCTCTCAACAGTGTTTTTGTAGATTTTAGTACAGGAGTTTTGTACATTTTCCCTTAAATTTATTCCTAAGTATATTAGGTCTTTTAATGCTGCTGTAAGTGGTACATTTAAATTCCAGTTTCCAATTGTTTGTTGCTAATATATAGAATTACAATTGATTTTTCTATGTTAATGTTGAATCCCACAACCTTGCTTAAGTCACTTATTAGGTCTAGTAAATTTTTTTTATAGATCCCTTTATAGAATTTTCTACATAGGAATCATGTCATCTGTGAAGAGAGACAATTTTACTTCTTCCTTTATAACTTTCATATCTTTTCCACCTTTATTTTTTTCTGCATTGGTCAGGAAATCCAAACATTCTTCCTTTGTTCCTAATTGTGGGGTAATAGCATTTAATTTCTTTCTTTTTGATTTTAAAATTGTCTTTCTCCTTACCCTCTCCTGTTCTTGTGTTTATTTGCTTTCATGTTCTTTCTGAGTTGATCTTAATTTCTGAAGTAATTATCCTTCTTCTTCCATTCCCAGTTTTTCCCTAGTTATATTATTTCATTTCTGATACATAATATTCTTTTATATCTTGTAAAAGTTTTCTTCATATCTTTGACCTCTTTTCAAATAATCTTTTCTTATAATAGTGAATGGGATTTTACTTTGATCCTTTTCTGTGGTTTATCTTTACTGAAATTAGTTTTCCTAAATATTTACAAAGGAGGCTTGATTTAGGATAGTTTTCCTAATTTCCCTGTTCTCTAGAATTTCCTCTTTTATCGTGTTTGTGGAGTTTTAAACAAAATGGTGTCTTTGTGTTCTGAGATCTCCTGGCTCTGTTTCCTTTCTCACTTTTATTTCAGCCTTCTTTTTCCCTCATTTCTGCCGCTTTAATTTGGATTCTGTGCCCAGCATTTTCTCCTCAGTGTAGGGCTTTGACCTAGAAGGGGGTGTCGGCTGGTTCGTTTAAGAGTTGTTGAGGCTCCAGCTGCTTTGCTTCAGACTGGTCTTTGTGGCTCGTGGTGGTGTATCTTCACCTGACCGTGTTTTGGGAATCTGGGAGATACTTTGTCACCTGGTTTTGTTGTCCATATATTTTGCTAACCTAGTTAGTTGCTTTGCGTGTTTTTATGAATTTATTTGGTGGAAATCCAGTAACTGGGTTGCCTCCATCTTATTTTACAATCTTTTTCGTTTCCTAATGGCAGTACTTAAGAAGTAATTAACTGTTTTTTCCTTGCAAGATATTTAATTTGGACATGGTTCAGACCTTCAGTTTGATTAAAAGGAAAAAAAAAAGCCACCCACACATACTATTCAGAAAAGATTTATCACATTAGTAACTATTGGTTCTCTTTCTTTTAGTGACTCAATGGAAACAGAAGAAAAGACAGGTAGTGTACTTGTAGGAAAGACACCAGAAGTGGTAAGTGTGCTTTTTGAAGTTGAGGTTGCCATTTAAACTTATATTTCCACACTATATTGTAAATTATTTAAAAGTGTTTCATACCTGCTTTTATGGAGGTTTATTATTAAGTTTGATACCAAAGTTATTTTATAAAAATGGATTTTCTATAAAAAGTAAAATTTTAAATATTCATCCCAGGGAATTCCCTGGTGGTCCGGTGGTCCAGTGGTTAGGACTCGGCGCTTTCACTGCTGACAGGGCCTGGGTTCAATCCTTGGTCAGGGAACTAAGATCCCACAAGCCACACAGCACAGCCAAAAAAGAAAAAAGATCAATCCCAGAAGGCACTTGACTTAGAAGAAATAAAATCCTTAGATCCTTATCAAAGAATGAACTCTGTCCAGAATAACTCTGAATTACCTGTCACAGGGTGAGAAAAAAGTATGGCTTCTAACAAATAAATGGCAACTTATCATAGAGGGGGAGGGGGTAGTTTAGTTGTCTTTATTTTTAGTATTCATGGTGTGTGGAGAGTGGGGCAAGGATTAGAGCAGTGGTCTGTTGGATGTAAATGTTTCCTCCATCAGGATTTTTGGTTTCTGGTTATCAGGTATATAAATTTCAACTCTTCTTCACATGGTTGGAGAGTTGTGTTGATGGCTTGGTAGTTCATGAGATCATATATATGTGTTGGTTAAAGGTGCTTTTTCTCAATTTGGAGGAGGGAGTTTCTCACCTAAACTATAAGTTGGTTGTGTATAAAGTAGTTCTCCTTGCATATCACCAGTAATTAGTTACTCTTTTACAGTTTTTTTTAATATTAAAATATTTTATATTGGAAGTGAGTTTGGAATGAATTGCATTCTTCCATCAAGCTGGTATCATATCTCAATGGCATCTAATAAAGAAATAAATTACTTTCTCTCAAATAAATGATACATGAGTTTGCTAGATCCTACTGTTAAAATATGGGTTTTGTTGTGTGTATGACTGAATTTCACTGGTTTAGTGCTGTTAAAATAAAGTTAGCTTACTGGATTTCAGTAATACAATAATTTTCATTCTTGTTTGTTCGGCAGAGTCCAGAGCCCAAGGATCAGACTTTGAAAATGATTAAAATTCTAAGTGGTGAAATGGCTATTGAGTTACATCTGCAGTTTTTAATACGAAACAATAACACAGATCTCATGATTCTAAAAAACACAAAGGTAGGAAATTCATCTGTAATGGAGGCCTTTTTTTATATTTATTTCTTTGTTGAATAAGTACTTATATTTGTTATTGAATAATTTGTTGCATTTTATTCCTGATCAAGGAAATAAGTATTTAAAAAAAATAACAATGGGAGAAATGCTTGATCTTGTTGAAGAAGAAAAGGAATTAATATTGATTGAGCTCCTGTTTTTTGTGCTAGTCTCTCATTGGGAAGTTTAGTGGCTTTTTTTTTTAAGTTAGCTTTTATTTGAATGTATACGTGTAGCATTTGGACAAATACCACAATCAGAACATTAATACAGGTTATTTGTGTGTTTGTTTTTCCCACTGAACTGCAAACTCCTTGAGAATAGGGGTTTTTACCTTGATATTGTAACCTTTGTTGAGATATTGATCCTAACAATTATTAATATTAATTTTTGAACAGATAATCTATTCATCTGGTTCAAAAAATGTTTTAATATAAAAAGATACATAGTACAAAAAAATCTTCCTGCCTTGCCTGTGTTATTTACCCAGTATCCTTTCCCAAAGTCATTTATTCATTTTTTATTGTCATATACTATTCCATTACTAAACAGTTGTTTGATTGAGGTATATGTAATCATGCTTCTCCAGACTTTCAAAATAATTTTTACAGATGGCAAAAAGAATAATATAATTTGCATTTATGACAGTTTTCTGATGTTTATCTTTATAACGCAGTCTCATTAAAAATAAACAAAATAGGGGCTTCCCTGGTGGCGCAGTGGTTGAGAGTCCGCCTGCCGATGCAGGGGACATGGGTTCATGCCCTGGTACGGGAAGATCCCACATGCCGCGGAGCGGCTAGGCCTGTGAGCCATGGCTGCTGAGCCTGCGCGTCCAGAGCCTATGCTCCGCAACAGGAGAGGCCACAACAATGAGAGGCCCGCGTACCGCAAAAATAAATAAATAAATAAAAATGAACAAAATAACTTTGGTGCTTGCCAGAGTTACAGTGCCGGAAGAGGTGCAGCATTGCTCCTCAGGTTACCCCAATACTTTGGAGACCTTGAGCAAGATACGAAGAGAAATGGCGAACTGTTCAGAAACCAAAAATTAGAAAGTCTGCTGCATAAATTCCTACCCAAAATCTACTACTGACCTCAAGTTAAGACCACAAATAAAACTTTGTTTGACTTGCTTGTTTTTTATAAGCTAGCTATTTAATGTTTATAAAAGAAATATCCAAGGTTCATATGTTAAATACCAGTTCAGTTTATTCATGTTTTCACCACAAAACAGGGCCTCTTACTGTGTGTTCACATGCAAGCTTGCGTTTGTAGGAATACTTTGCTAATGATAAAAATCTGTATTTGTTTTTGTAGGATGCGGTAAGGAACTCTGTGTGTCACACAGCAACTGTTATAGCAAACTCTTTTATGCACTGTGGGACTACCAGTGACCAGTTTCTTAGGTAAATATGCTTGTAGGTTCCCACTTTGGTTTAAAATTGTCTTTGACAGAGACTCTGTTGACATTGTCACATGGATGTGGGGAACTTTCCCTGCCTGACAGTCCTGAATTTTAAATTCTACTTTTCTATTTTATAAATTTTTTAAATTGCATATGCCTACTTGTTTTGAGGTAAAATTAATTTTCTCTATTAGTTGCCTTGAATATAGGTTTTTGAATGAAATACGTTAAGCTTAGAAATTTGATACAGTTTTGCTTTTGTTCATAGTGGAATTACATGTCATGCATTTTTAAAGTCCTCAAAATATTAAGAACAACTTAGGAGGTAAAATGGAATCATCAGTAACTTGAGATCGATAAAGTAAAATGATTTGTAACAGCTCAAGGTGAACATTTTAATGCTTTGACGTTAGCGTTATAAAAAGCTTTATGGAGTTCATTTCAGTAGTGTTGCTGAATTTCCTTTTCTTACAGAGATAACTTGGAATGGTTAGCCAGAGCCACTAACTGGGCAAAATTTACAGCCACGGCCAGTTTGGGTGTAATTCATAAGGTAATATATACCGATCACTGTGAGCAGGCATCAGAACAGAAGCAATTTTCCTGGAGTTAAGAAAAAAACTAAAGTTTACTATAATTCATTGACAGGTACATTTTGTTAAATTGGGTCAGTCCTCATACAGGGAAGGATAAAGTAAAGAAGAAATGTGTGTTTGTTTTTTTTATAAAAAGTGGAAGCCTTTTTCCTGTGAAGACTAGCTAAGACATTTCTCAAAATGAATTGAAATAAGTTATTTGCATTATCTAAGATGAATTTGGGGAACTGTTATAAAACAAGGAGGGGGTGGGAATTGCAGCATTTGTTTCTAACCAGGATGTGACTGGGTCATTTAAAGGCTGTCTTCTTGTGTGAGTGATAAAGTTGCTTAGGAGAGAGCCCCACTTCCCCCTTCACTCTGGAGAGAAAGCAATAATCATAGAAAATGTTACATCTTCTTTTCTCTAACTTTCTTTTACTGACACCTTTGTGGTGGCTCAAATTTACAGGGTCATGAGAAGGAAGCATTACAGTTAATGGCAACATATCTTCCCAAGGACACCTCTCCAGGATCAGCCTATCAGGAAGGTGGAGGTCTCTATGCTCTAGGTCTCATTCATGCCAATCATGGGGGTGATATAATTGACTATCTGCTTAACCAGCTTAAGAATGCCAGCAATGATGTAAGTATTAGAATGGAAAAATAAATTCCCATTACTTAAGAGTCCAGGGAGGGCTTCCCTGGTGGCGCAGTGGTTGGGAGTCCGCCTGCCGATGCAGGGGACATGGGTTCGTGCCCCGCTCCGGGAAGATCCCACGTGCCGTGGAGCGGCTAGGCTCGTGAGCCATGGCCGCTGAGCCTGTGCGTCCGGAGCCTATGCTCCACGGCGGGAGAGGCCACAACAGTGAGAGGCCCGCGTACCGCAAAAAAAAAAAAAAAAAAAAAAAGTCCAGGGAAACATTAAATTTGCCAAATTATTTCAGTGAATAGAAATTTTGTAGGATTCCCAAACCAGTACTGTTCTCATTGAATCTTTTCTTTCTTTCTTTATTTGGTTGCATGGGTCTTAGTTGTGGCAGGCGGGCTCCTTAGTTGTGGCTCGTGGACTCCTTAGTTATGGCTGGCCAGCACCTTAGTTGCAGCATATGGGCTCCTTAGTTGCGGCATGCATGTGGGATCTAGTTCCCTGACCAGGGATCAAACCCAGGCCCCCTGCATTGGGAGCATGGAGTCTTAACCACTGTACCACCAGGGAAGTCCCTAGAATCTTTTCTTTTGAAGGTAGTTTCCTCTCCTTCTCTATAAGCTAAAATTGTGCTTCTCAGTCCTTTAAACCTTGTGTGTGAGGAGCAAAATAAAGTACCAGATATTTATATTGATAAAATATGTGTTGTATTCCCACACTTCAGAGTCTTGTTATGTTATATAAGTGACTTTAGTGATCATTTAGCCTAATTCTATTATTTTTCAGGAAACTAAAGCCCAAAGAAATTGCATGTACTCTTTTGGGAATCAGAATCTTGCTTGTTTGAACTTCGATGGTTTTTTAAATGTAACTCTTTTGGAAAAACTTACTAAGCAGCCCTGTTCTTTTTTTAAGGAACCTTGACACCTAGGATTTTAGACTTTAACTTTTATGTTAGTCTCTTTTAGAAGGTTATCGGGAGAGTAGCTAAGTGAGCCAGAAAATTCTGTCCTACTTCAGTGAAAAGACTGAGGCCAGTAGGAAGGTCTTTCTCAGCTAATAAACCCCCTATCCATAAATCATATAGTTTATACATATGTCTACCTCATTTCCTCTGTTGGTCTCAGGTAAAAATTTTCTTGTCAGATAAAACTTTTTGGTTACCAGCAATAAAACCCTCTGCTTAAACAAGGAGTTTATTTAATTAAAGGAAAAGCTGATGAACCAGTTCTCACAAAGGTTAAGCACAGGGCAGTTCTAGGAATCTAGATAACAAGAAGTAATGGGATCATCTCTTCAGGGCACTACTGTCAGGATGAATGAACTTGAAATGTTTTTGGTCCTTGGGTCATTCCACCTAAGAAAGATTAAAATTCCAGAGGAGCATCTGATTGGCCTGTCTTGGGTCACAGGCCCACACTTTCGCTAGGGGAAGATGGGAGCTTATTTTAAGTGATGGTTCCACCAAGACTCGAACCAGTGGGGAGGAATATTCCCCAAGCAGGAGTGGGGTGCTGTCACCAATAAAAGGATACCGTACATTCAAAAGTAACAGATCACCACAAAAGTGTTCTTCAAATAAAGACTAACTTTTGGTCTTGACACCATTTTCTCCCACTTTCTTCATAACCATGAAGTTATGAAGAAACTTTTTTCTCCTTTATCTTCAGTTTCCTTCTATGCTGCCTCCCTCAGTCCACAAGCATCTTCAGGTCTCACCTATCCTAAAAAAATCTTTCCTCACCACTTGCTTCTCCCTTTTAGTTGTTGTCATCTTTCTCCTCCCCTTCTCATGTGAATTTATTAAAAGAGAGCTGTACTGTCTCCACTTTCATTTTTTTCATTTCCTTTTCAACCCACTATTATTTTGCATCAGCAAGCAGCATTCTTTTGAAACTGAAATTGGTGAGGTTACCACTGGCCCTCTGTATCCTTTGATCATACTTCCTAGGCCAGCTGCTTTCCATGCCTAATATCACAACGTATTTTGAAATTAGAATGAAAGTTGGATTTTAAGTGCAGTGTACCAAATAAATGGAGCCCATCCTTTTTCTCTAGATTGTTCGACATGGTGGCAGTCTGGGCCTTGGTTTGGCTGCCATGGGGACTGCACGCCAGGATGTGTATGATTTGCTAAAAACAAACCTTTATCAGGATGATGCTGTGACAGGTAAGTGATTCTTTCCAAAGATAACAAACTTTAGGATTAATTAATGTAACTGTAATATTTGTTTTCTACCTATATTTTGTGGTCTCTTAAAAATCTAATGGATTTCTCTATTTGTAGAGAATTCTTTTTAGGAAGTATAGGAATAGATTTCTCTATTTGCCCCATTTATCAAACTCATTTTATAAAAATATGTTTTGTGATATATAGGCTTTTTAAAATGGTATGTCTTGTGTGTATGTCTGTATAACTGACTTTTGCAAATAGAAGTTTATTAGAGTGATCTGCTTGTATCCTGAGGCTGTCTCTACTGCTAGGTGATAATGTAGAAAAAATATTGCCATAATGTCTCCTTTGAAATCTCTGTAGGATTTTGTAGTGTATCCTATCAAGATTTAAAAGGAAAATAGCTGTAAATATATGGATGTACTTCCACATAAACTATTCTTTATGTCTGATGACTTGAAACAATGCTCTCAGAAGCTAATGGTTGTTTTGATAGTTGATGCTAATAGTTAGCACTTCCAATAGGATATGTTTTATTTACTTTACGTACATAACTCGTACTCTTTAATGTTTTGCTTTTCACTCACTAGGGGAAGCAGCTGGCCTGGCCCTAGGTTTGGTTATGTTGGGCTCTAAAAATGCCCAGGCTATTGAGGACATGGTTGGCTATGCACAGGAAACTCAACATGAGAAGATTCTACGTGGTCTTGCAGTTGGCATAGCATTAGTGATGTACGGAAGGATGGAGGAGGCTGATGCTCTCATTGAATCTCTCTGCCGTGATAAGGTCACATATTATTCATCCTTTTTTCCCTGCATTTCCTCACCCTCCAGTTATTATATCCAGCATTTACAGAAACACTTAACCTTTACTGGAAATTATCTTTGTTCCTATCAGAACTCTTAGGCACATTTGTTGATAAAACTTCTCAAAAGATATATAAAGCCTTATAGAATTTAGGAAAGAAAAACACTGATTAAAAGAGGTGAGCAGGGCTAATTTGAGAATTTTAAATTTAATCAAGACTTCAGTGATTTTTCAAATAAGCAGATTTAGAAAAATTCTTTAGAAATATATAAGTTGATTTCTTTTAGAAATAATGTTTTGGGGATGATTTCATAATCATTTAATAAGACATAAAGTTTACTTCATTGTTTTTTCATCAGAAAACAGTGCCAATCTCTATACTTATTTATTTGGGTGAGATTTTTTTCCTTTGCCTTTTGTTTTGTTTTTACAATGGTATTGTATATGGTAGGTAGTCAGTGGTAAACAGTACTGTCCTCTGTAATCTGATAAAAACATCCACTGCTATAGTTTATTGATAAAACTAATTATTTTGCTCACCTATCAGACTACATATCTCTTCCACTCAGTGCTCAGTGGCCAAGAATTAAGTGGTAAGGTAAAAGCAAGTTAGAATGTAGAATTAGAATAGAAGCAAGCTTCTTTGTTGTTTGACAAATGGAAGTTGAGAATCATAGGGCAGTGAGTGTTGGTATTGGGCTTGAGTTTATACTTTATAAAAAGTGTGAGGCAGCATAGGCATGTTGCACAGAATATTGGGAATTAGAAGCAGTTAACTACTACCATATTAGAGTCTTTTAATTCTCCATTTGTGTAGAGAACTGCCAACCACAAAATGGTGCTCCTTGAGTTCATTTCTTACCTAAAACCAGCTCCCCTGATGGATGAAACTAAGCCTGTAGAAGTTACTATCTGAAATAAGTTGATGATTGATATTGAATTATTTCTTAGGATCCAATTCTTCGACGATCTGGAATGTATACCGTGGCCATGGCTTATTGTGGTTCAGGTAACAACAAAGCTATTCGCCGCCTGCTACACGTTGCTGTAAGTACTCTGACCTTTCTTGGATAGGCATGGAAGAGAAAGTTTGCAGACGGACACTAAATGTGCTGATGACTGCACACCCACACCACATAACTATCACCAGCGGCCCCAGGTTCAGATTCTCATTCATGGAGCACAGTCAGCCATAACCTAGCGCCAGGTTCACTTAGCTTTTCAGAAGGATACAGGAAAGGATGACAGTGTGTCTATTTGAATGAAAGTCCTTAAAGTCATTTAGGAGCAACTTCTGAAACTCTATTCCAAGGGGCACCCTCATTTATAAGGGACAGGACCATGTGAATGGATCCAGGAACTTGGACATGCACTAGAACACAGCAGGGAATGACACGGAGTCTTTGGCATCATTGAGCTTAATGGAATACATTGAGCTTAGGGAATACAGATGCCAGAACAAATTAATACAAGTGTAATGAGAGTTGCAACACAGAAAACTCAAACTGCATATCAGCTGCTTCCTTTGAGGAACATGATATGTCTTCCCGTCTGCAAATAAATTGTAAAGCATTCGTCTAGGACTTCAACACACCTCAGGAGAATTGTTCCTGGGTATTCCATATTTATTGTTATGATTGTGTATGGAATTTTCCTCCCATTACATTTTCTGCCAGGTTATTATTGGTGTAAAACAAAAGCTATTGATTTTTTTAGATTTATTTTGTAAACTGGACACCTTATTAAACTCTTTTATTGTGTTTAAAAAAAAAAGACCATGTGAATGTGTGCAGCCACCCCAGGGTAGGGAAATCTAATGAACAATAGGAACGACTTCTTTTTCCAGCCTGTGAAGCTAGCTTCCAGGTACCCCTAAGGGACATGCTCTATGACAGGAGACACGTTGCACAGGAAAGCCAATGCCCATGTTTTCCAACAGGCTTTTTCCACTCAGAGTCACCCAATCCAGGTACAGTTTTTCAGTGATAAATAATGTTGCCTGATAACACAGTGGACGTTCCATATGTCTTAACCCAGTAGGTTTCTACCATCTTGGTGCTGGGAGATGGTAGACCCAAGGTCATCTTCCCATGCAGAAAGAATTTAGAGCTATTATTATTTCTTTCTTCCTAGAGATATTCACATGACACAGTATTTATTAATAATTTATTTATCAGTGCAGCATGTGGTATGTTATAGATGGTTGTATTTTGCTTGAGTTTAGGACATACAGTTTTGAAAACAACATTGAAGGAATGGTTAGATTTTCAACGTGGCCCACAAAAGCTATGGTAGAGCTGAAATAGTCTTTAGAAGTAGCCCTGCATCTTAAACTTCACCAAACTATAAAGGCTTCTAAGCCTTGAAATGAAGAAATTCTCAGATGAATTTTTCTTAATTGGGGTAAGACATTCTAATAGAGGAATACAGTAGTCCCCCCTTACCCACGGGGTATATGTTCCAAGACGCCCAGTGGATGCCTGAAACCACGGATAGTCCATATACTATGTTTTTTCATATACATACATACATACCTGTAATAAAGTTTAACTTATAAATTAGGCACAGTAAGAGAATACCTGAATTGCAGCATCACTACTCCTGTGCTTTGGGGCCATTATTAGGTAAAATAAAGATTATTTGAATATAAGCACTGCAATACCTCATCGATCTGATAACTGAGAGGGCTACTATGTGACTAGTGTGTGGATAGCATATACAACTGAGACACACCAAACAAAGGAATGATTTACATCCCAGGCGGGACAGAGTGGGATGGTGTGAGATTTCATTAGAATACTCAGAATGACATGCAATTTAAAACTTATGAATTGTTTATTTCTGGAATTTTCCATTTAATATTCAGACCACAGTTGACTGTGGGTAACTGAAACTGCTGAAAGTGAAACCATGGATTAGGGAGGTGGCTACGGTAATATACTAATGAGATCTAGTTTACATTTAAATGATGTGGGCCTCTCATATCAGTTTATTCTAGTAATGTGATGAATGTAGTAATAGGATGCATGTAGTATAATGTAATTATCCTTTAAATTTTTTCCTAGGTAAGTGATGTTAACGACGATGTCAGGAGGGCAGCAGTAGAATCACTTGGGTTCATTCTCTTCAGGTAATAATTTCTAACTTCTGATTCTATTTATATTCCATTTCTATTTGTAGTTACTAATTAAACAGAAACTAAATATCTGAGGAAGTATGTCTAGGTTCAGAGTGAGGACCATATAACATTAAAGTTAGTACTGTTCCTCTGAAAAAGAAGCCAGTATGTTTTGAGAGTCTGAGATGCTCTTTGAGAAGCAGTAGTCCTCTTCCCATGTATATTGGTAATTCAAAAGGGATGCTATCTCTCACACAGACTTGTAGAGTTCTTGAAGCTCTTTAATGAGAGTGAAAGGTATTAGGTTTTGTTTAAATGCAAAGGAGTAGAAAATGTGCAGATTTGGAGATGCCCTTGGCATTATAGTATGGTTGTGATTTAGAGGACACACTCCGAAACCAATCTGCCAGGGTTGAATCTTGGCCCTGTCACTTACTAGCTGAGTGACTTTGGGCTTGTTACTTAGCGTCTTTGAACTTCAAATTCCTAAGGGTATAGTAATAGTACCTAAGACTGTTTTTTGACAGTTAAGTGAATTAATATGTCTAAAGTCTTTCGAACTGTATCTGGCACTAGTAAGTGCTATTCGAGTGTGTATGAGTAGTGGCAGTTGCAATAGTTGTGGTAGATGCAGTAGTACTTCTTACAGTAGTTCTTCTCTCCAATTTCATATACACTGTTTCTTTTCGCTTAGGTACTTTATCTTAAAATGCAACATAGGAAAATAAAAAGTATTTCTTTCAGCTCGTTTTTGGGCACTGCTTATTAGAGTTTACTTGTGGTGAAATTACACAGTAAAATAAGTTCTGAAGGTGCATGTAAGATGAGTTTCATGTACTTTTCATCTTTGGTATAGATTGTATATATATTTTTTCCAACAAATATTTACTCAACATCCACTGTGAACTGGTTAGAGGACCTTCTCTAAGATGCAAGATAGGAAGTTAACCATTTACTGCAGGCACTAAATATATTTTTCCTATTGTGGATAAAAATGTTGAATAAAACAGCAAAGCACACATCCATATAGCATGTTAATAGGTTTCTCCTTACACCAGTCAGTTTTGTTGAATGAGGTTGTTCAAAAAAATACTAATCTCCTTTACTGTATTACCTCTAACCTCATTTGTCTAACTTGTTCACAGAGAGACTAGAGAACTTTCACTAAATCCTAAAGTCATAGTATTTATACAGATCTACTAGTCTGGTACCTCTAAAACAGATTATGTGGTTAATTGGTTATTATTGTTTTTAGTAAATTCATAGAAGTATCACGTGTTCATTGATTCCTTTTCTGAGATCTGATAAAACCTATTTGTGTTAAGCTATTCCACATTTTTTCAAAAGATCTACAGCAGGCTCCATAGTTTAAATTTCTTGAGTCCTGTCTCTTTTTGAACACTGGAATATTTAGCCACGTACAGTCCTTTTGTATCTTTGCCATTTTCTGTTTTTGCTCAGATTTGTCAACAGTGGTTCTACAATTATATTCACAAGTTCTGTTTCAGGGAAGTGATTCATTTAGCTTAGAGACTTGAACTCATTTAAGGCACCCAGTCTCTTCACCTGTTTTGCATTTTGATCAGTCTTAACAACGTTACTTTCTATCTTTCTGGTCTAAAAAGCATTCTCCTGAGACAAAAGATGGAAGCAGAATAGAAGTTGAATAGTTCTGTTTCCTTCCTGTCATCTTTGGCATATCATTCTAGCCAACCTGTGATGCTAACCTTTCCTTAATTTTGTTCTAGAGATTAGACACAATTGAAAACCAAAAACAAATGGTTTTATTATTGCTATTCGGGGAGGTTTTTTTTTAATTCTTATTGGAAAACTAGATAATTTGTATATGGAAAATATATTCTTCTAGGTGTGCCCTTAGTAACTATTGGCCTGTATAAAGAATCCTACTCATCATGGTCTCTTCCTGTGTTTTATCTATTCAGTCGGCTACTAACTGTTCCTATTAGTCACTTTATATTTTATATCATATAAATCAGTCACCTAGTGTGTGTATTCTGCCACACAGGAAGTTGAGCTTTCGTGAAAACTGTTTTTCTTCCATTTTTAACCTGACAGTGCTTTGCTCTCTAATTATCAAAATTCATTTCTGCCCTTGTGTTTACTGTAGCTTACACATGTGCTCAGTTCCCAGTTTCAGCAGCAGATGTCTTCCATGAGCTGCTTTTAGGCTTTGCTAAGATCTCTACTACCTAGGATACTCAGATCCAGCTAATGAGTTGTTTTTGTGCTCATTATTTCTAAGGGACCATTCAGAGTTCTGTTGCTGTTGTTTTCTTTTTTCTTCATAATATGATTCTTATAAGAGGTAGAAACTGGAAAAGACTTTATAGGTAACTTTGTCTAAAACTTCATGGATGAAGAAAATTAAATGTAATCAACTTGTCTAAGGAGTTGCAGTTAAAGCCAAGTTCTCTAATTTTAGATTGTTGTCAATTCCCTGGAGTGATTTTTTTTTTTTTTTTTTTTTGCGGTATGCGGGCCTCTCACTGTTGTGGCCTCTCCCATTGCGGAGCACAGACTCTGGACGCGCAGGCTCAGCGGCCACGGCTCACGGGCCCAGCCGCTCCGCGGCATGTGGGATCCTCCCGGACCGGGGCACGAACCCATGTCCCCTGCATTGGCAGGCGGACTCTCAACCACTGCACCACCAGGGAAGCCTTGGAGTGATAACTTTTAAAGGTGAAAAAAACCTTAGAAATAAAACAGTATTCCCATTTTTTTTTGAAGAGAAGAAAATTGAATTCCAAAATTGTTAACAAAACTTCCTGTTGTCATAGAGCTGAATGGTAGAACAGAAATTCAAAACAAGTCTCAGGATAGACCAATGCTTTCTCTACCATGCCTTTACTTCAGAGCGCCTTCTTTCTGAGTGTCTGTGATAGAACATTTTTATTCTCAAATTTCCTTATTAAGTTTAATATTTGGAAAGTTTCTGTACTGTATCCTAAGAATTAGTAAATGTTTTCTGATGTGTCATCGGTTGCTTTCTTAGTGTGCTCCATTTTATCATTTCTTCCCTTTTAAATGATACTTTTAAAATAACCACAGACATTTGGCCCCCTTGAATTGTGTTTTAAGGATTTATTTCTTCTTAATTTTTAAAACTTCTTTTAAAGTGTACTTATTGGACACAAATACTGAAAACATATCAGTAAACACATATTTGTACTTCAGCAACTAAGGTGAAATTGTCTTTGTAGGAAACTAAAAATTTTCATGTGTAGGGCTTCCCTGGTGGCACAGTGGTTGAGAGTCCGCCTGCTGATGCAGGGGACACGGGTTCATGCCCCGGTCCGGGAAGATCCCACATGCCGTGGAACGGCTGGGCCCATGAGCCGTGGCCGCTGAGCCTGCACGTCCAGAGCCTGTGCTCTGCAACGGGAGAGGCCACAACAGTGAGAGGCCCACGTACTGCAAAAAAAAAAAAAAAAAAATTTCATGTATATTATCTCCTTTATTCTTAGGATAGTCCAGGGAGTTGTAGTGTTTTCACTGTTTCTTTCTACTGGTATTTGTGGGTTATATGTTCATAATCTATATGATAAAAATAGAAAATTAAATTGAAAAACATTCTTGCCAAGTTGAAATGAACCTAGTGTAATTTTAATCCAGTAAATAGGTGATTCGTGGGTCCATTGTTATTAGTCTAGTCAGCAGATTTATTGTCACTACTCTGTACAGTACTGTGCTTGGCATTGACTGAAAACTCAGTTGGAATTGAACAGAATCTGAATTATTTCATCTTCACATCGGAAAGGAAAATGAAGAAAGAGGCTAATAGAAGTATTAGTTTTTATATACTTGTTGAAATTAAGTTGCTATAATGGTGAACAAGGTGATGATCTGATATAGACCTTTCTTAAAATTAGATAGGGCTTCCCTGGTGGCGCAGTGGTTGAGAGTCCGCCTGCCGATGCAGGGGACACGGGTTTGTGCCCCAGTCCGGGAAGATCCCACATGCCACGGAGTGGCTGGGCCCGTGAGCCATGGCCACTGAGCCTGCGCATCCGGAGCCTGTGCTCCACAACGGGAGAGGCTAAAACAGTGAGAGGCCCACATACCGCAAAAAAAAAAAAAAAATTAGATAATCTTTGATATCCGTGATCATCTTTGCTATGACTTAAGCTTACAATATAACACTAAATATTTCTCAATTTATACATTAATTTACTTGCAGATATGGATGGATCTCACAAGATCAGAGGGAGATTCTTGGTGCAGATACTTTTTAGACCACAAAAAATGGTTTCTTGAATAGAAATATGTTGCATCATCATAGATCCTTAGCATTTGAAGGAACCCTAGCAATCAGATAGTTACCACCAAATGTGTAAATTATCTTTACAATATCTCCATTCACAATTTTGTATCAATTTGATACATATTCTCTGTGTGCTGTTTTCTGTTTCTGCCTCAGTGTCTGGATGCTGTAACTTCCTTTAGTTTTGTTTTTTTAATTCTTCCTTCTATCTGCATCTTTGTTTTCCCCTCGCATTCAATTAACAATAATAATGGGGCTTCCCTGGTGGCGCAGTGGTTGAGAGTCCGCCTGCCGATGCAGGGGACACAGGTTCGTGCCCCGGTCTGGGAAGATCCCACATGCCATGGAGTGGCTAGGCCGGTGAGCCATGGCCACTGAGCCTGCGCTTCCGGAGCCTGTGCTCTGCAGTGGGAGAGACTACAACAGTGAGAGGCCCGCGTACCGCAAGGAATAAATAAATAAATACGGAGTAGAGTGAAAAAAATTTTTTTCAAAATTATTCTTCTAAATAGGTACAATCTATTCCTTTTCTTTGAAGGTAGAACTATTAAAGAGAGTCCCTTTGTTGCCATAGCAGTGGTTAACTTCGAGATTTGCTTTTAAATATAGATTTCCTTAAAATGTTTTAGAATAGAAATATCAGTTATGTATCAAAATGCTAAAAATTTTGTGCTGTGTTGTACTTTTTCAGAAATAGTTTATATTGGAGTTGTATTTCTTTTTCTAGAACCTTCTGGAAATACTAGAATGATCTCATTAACTAGCTCTCAGCTAACTGTAAGCAAGGAATTTTTTTTCAGGAATTGAAGCTGAACAGCTTAAAGGTCTTATAGTTAATTCTGTGGGTGTGCATATGTTTAAGCACATACACAAATTTGAAGTCAGTATAGAGCATGTGGGAAGATACTCCTTCTAATCTAGATTGTCTAGGGATAGAGCTTTGCCAGTGAGATTGCCATCTCTAGTATTTAAATTTTCTGAAACAATTTTATATGCCATCAGATACCTAAGACACAGTTTGGAATACTGTTGGAGTGATATCTGAAAACTTAATCTCTGACTTGGCAAGAATGTAAATCTTAACATACGCCAAACACTTCATATTAGAGACTGGAACCAAAATAGATAAGAATGACTTTTTTTTTTTTTTTTAAGGAACGTAAATTATTTTGCCTCTTATTCGAGATAACCCATCCCTTTTTTTTTTTAACATCTTTATTGGAGTATAATTGCTTTACAGTGTTGTGTTAGTCTCTGCTGTATAACAAAGTGAATCAGCTATACATATACCTATATCCCCATATCTCCTCCCTCTTGTGTCTCCCTCCCACCCTCCCTATCCCACCCCTCTAGGTGGACACAAAGCACCTAGCTGATCTCCCTGTGCTATGTGGCTGCTTCCCACTAGCTATCTGTTTTACATTTGGTAGTGTATTTATGTCCATGCCACTCTCTCACTTCATCCCAGCTTACCCTTCCCCCTTCCTGTGTCCTCAAGTCCATTCTCTATGTCTGCGTCTTTATTCCTGTCCTGCCCCTAGGTTCTTCAGAGCCATTTTTTTTTTAGATTCCATATATATGTATTAGCATATGGTATTTGTTTTTCTCTTTCTGACTTACTTCACTCTGTATGACAGTCTCTAGGTCCATCCACCTCACTACAAATAACTCAGTTTTGTTTCTTTTTATGGCTGAGTAATATTCCATTGTATATATGTACCACATCTTCTTTATCCATTCATCTGTCAATGGACACTTAGGTTGCTTCCATGTCTTGGCTATTATAAATAGAGCTGCAATGAACATTGTGGTACATGACTCCTTTTGAATTACAGTTTTCTCAGGGTATATGCCCAGTAGTCGGATTGCTGGGCAGTATGGTAATTCTACTTTTAGTTTTTTAAGGAACCTTCATACTGTTCTCCATAGTGGCTATATCAACTTACATTCTCACCAACAGTGCAAGAGGGTTCCCTTTTCTCCACACCCTCTCCAGCATTTATTGTTTGTAGTTTTTTTTGATAATGGCCATTCTGACCAGTGTGAGGTGATAACCTCATTGTAGTTTTGATTTGTATTTCTCTAATGATTAGTGATGTTAAACATCCTTTCATGCGGAGATAACCCACCTTTAACACTGCTGAAAAAAGAGTTGTCACAAAAATGCCTAAAGTTTTAGTGATTTAGGAGTTAAATTTGTAAGGTATACTCTTTCTGGCAGATGACATAGAGCCCATAAGATCTGTAATAGAACCATGTTCTAGGAAAGGATTCTGCAGTTTGAATTTTATATACCTGGTTTTCTTATGCTGAGTGAGCTTCTCCATAGCCAGCATATTTCTTGTGATAATTTTCTTAAACTGTGTTGCCTGGAAGGGAGCAAGGATGGAGCAATAGGTTGAGGCATAAGAATGGGTCAGCCTGAAAAGGAAAGGCTAAGATATGGGCTGTCTTCACTGCAGATTCCCTCAGCCTAAATTTATTCACCATTTATGTGAGTAGCATAAAAATAAAATATCAAGGGCTTCCCAGGTGGCACAGTGGTTAAGAATCCGCCTGCCAATGCAGGGGACACGGGTTTGAGCCCTGGTCCAGAAAGATCCCACATGCCACGGAGCAACTAAGCCCATGCACCACAACTACTGAGCCTGCACTCTGGAGCCCACAAGACACAACTACTGAGCCCATATGCCACAACTACTGAAGCCCACGTGCCTAGAGCCCGTGCTCCGCAACAAGAGAAGCCACTGCAGTGAGAAGCCTGCGGACCGCGATGAGGAGTAGCCCCCACTCGCCGCAACTAGAGAGAACCCGCGCACAGCAATGAAGACCCAACGCCGCCAAAAATAAACAAAATAATTAAAAAATTAAAATATCGGGGCTTCCCTGGTGGCACAGTGGTTGGGGGTCCGCCTGCCGATGCAGGGGACGCAGGTTCGTGCCCCGGTCCGGGGGGATCCCACATGCCGTGGAGCGGCTGTGCCCGTGGGCCGTGGCCGCTGGGCCTGCGCGTCCAGAGCCTGTGCTCTGCGGCGGGGGAGGCCACAACGGTGAGAGGCCCGCGTACCGCAAAAAAAAAAAAAAAAAAAAATTAAAATATCAAAAGTAAATAGAATTGGCTTCCATTTACAGAGTACCCACATGAACTCATTCTCATAAGAACCCTATGAAACGTAGATGAGGAGACTGAGAAATTAAGTATTTTTTGTAAATTCAATCAGTTAGTAAACAGCATAGATTGGATTTATTCCAGATCTTGTAGTGCAAAGTAAAGTAACAAAAAGATGAATAAAAAATTTTGTACCAGAAGTTCAACCAAGTCTTTGGGGAAGCTTGGGCAGCCATGATCTCATTTATAAGATCATTAACATTTAGGTTCCTGGATTAATAAGGTCCCATGCCTTATTGCATGCTCTTTGAGAAACATAATGAGGTTTAGGTACCCAAGACTGGTTTTATTTGCTTTCTCCTTCTCCTCCGGTAGACGCACCTCTGCTGAGTAGATGCTTGGTGTGAGCCATCTAACAAACAGCTCTAGTTCTAAGACCGTGTCACTTTGTGTGATATCCAGCTACTCTCCCTACCCCTTCCATCAAGACAGTTTCCTGATCAGTGCAAAATTGTGACTACATTTAACTAAGCCAGACTATGAATGGCAATCTCAGCTTACCTTCAGATGTGATCATTATTTTATGCACTTATTTTTAGTCCTCTGTTCAACCCTATCACTGTTGTTCTGTGTTATGCCTTATGTCTTTAATGCCTTGAAGACAAGGTTAATACTTGTTTTGTTTATTTCATTCTTAGCATAGCTTTGCATACAATTAGGAACTAAATAAATTCTTATGGTGACATTGTTTTTTTGTAAGCCAGAAGTTTATTGATTTATTTAATTTTATTTCATTTGACTATCTTAGCATTTAACTAGTGTGCTGGATTGTTTTTTAATTTGCAACTATACAAAAATGATTTTTTTCGTTAGAATAATTTTGCCCAAATAAAATTGGGTAATCTTAATACATAATTCTTAATTTAAAGAGATGATTTTTGATACATGATGTAATTTTTTATGTAATTCTTGGTATATTTATATCTTCTTTATCTTACTCATCATTGTATTAGTTACATAAAAACTGTGCCATTACTCTATACATAACTGATTTGCTCTTCAGTTTTGTCACCTTCATTTTCGGTGAGAAGTGTATCTAGTAAAATGATTGATGAAAACTGAATGGTTGAACTTCGGAGCCTCATTGGACTCTGGTACATGGCAGGATTAATGCCATTTCGCATTCTATGTTTCATAAAATATTTAGAGTTCTCTGCCATTGGATTCTGGAAGTACACATTACCGGAGCATTTTCTGAGAGTTTTTACTGATTTTGTGGCCCAGTAATTGCAGGTGATGTACCGGCCAAATGCATCCCGAAATGTCTTGTTGAAGAGGGTGTAGACCAGAGGATTCACCCCTGAGGAAACATAGCCTATCCACACAAATATCTCCAGGAGCATTTTGAGAGTCGTCTGGTTGCAGGAATCACATAAAGCTAAAGTTATATTTGTAATAAAAAAGGGGCACCACATAAGCAAAAAGAGGAAAAACACAATCCCTAGAACCTTTGAGGCTCTCTGTTCATTGGAAATGGTATGCACTGACTTTTTTCCTACTGTGGACGTTCTTCGCATAAGTATGTTATCACTTGCATTAGGCAGGGTTTTGTCCTTGTGAGAACCATCCAGCATTGCCACTTTTTCTGGTGTTGAGCAAGGTGTTTCATCCCTTTGGAAAACTGTGGACACAGTCAACCACATTAGGCGTTGAGGTGGCTTGTTTTTGACCAAGTAAGCTTTCTTCTGTAAAGCATGGATAGTGAGAAAGTAGGTGACAATCATGATCGCCAGAGGTGTAAAGAAGGAAGCCAGTGAGCCAAAGAGCATGAAATTGCCAAAACGATCCTTTGTCAGCCCACAAGTGATGTTGTTTGGGTTACCCACATCAGTGTCTATACCTTTAATAGGGATTGGAATGGCAATGCCTAAGGAAGAAGAAACAAGATAAATTGAGTTATTTTATGACCTTTGACTCTTAGATTAGGTCCTTTTAAAGTTTATCTTACTGACTTTACCCTATTAGTGTATTGTAATTCTGGTACCCACAATGCAGAATCTGTCAAGCAATAAATCAGTGGAAGATTTGACAAATAGAACCTAAGTAAGCAAACCTGCTGTTTTTAAAGAGATTGGTTAGTGGTTTCAGTTTTGTAATTAAAGCTTCCCTAAAACCATAGTGTATGCATGAAATAGTAGAGAATGTCTTCATTTATTCTCCATTTCTCATTATCTATTTTTGTTTGTTGGTCTATCCCAAGTTAAGGAAAAGAATTCAGAAGAGAAGCTGCTTTTATCTTAATATCCAGTGTAGTTGAGCTAAAGAGACTTAAGAATACATTCATGCAATATCTTAATTCTGAGTAGATACCTATTTTATAATCTTTGAGGTTACACAGTTTCATTTAACAGACAGTTTTATCTTTTGATATTTGTGAATGTCTTTTAACCTTTTCTTTCTGACTTCTTAGGGAAAACTCAGGGTTTATTGTTTTTTTTTCAAATGCTACTTAAAAATTTGAGAGCGAGTGGATCATGAAATTTACTTGCTTTTTAAAAAATATTTATTTATTTTTGGCTGTGTTGGGTCTTTGTTGCTGCATGCGGGCTTTCTCTAGTTGCAGTGAGCAGGGGCTACTCTTCATTGTGGTGCACGGGCTTCTCATTGCAGTGCATGGGCTCTAAGCACGCGAGCTTCAGTAGTTGTAACACTTGGGTCCAGTAGTTGTGGCTTGCGGGTTCTAGAGTGCAGGCTCAGTAGTTGTGGCTTGTGGGTTCTAGAGTGCAGGCTCAGTAGTTGTGGCGCACGGGCTTAGTTGCTCTGCGTCATGTGGGATCTTCCCGACCAGGGCTCGAACCCGTGTCCCCTGTATTGACAGGCGGATTCTTAACCACTGCGCCACCAGGGAAGCCATGAAATTTATTTTCAAGATTGAAGGTTCCTCTAATAAAAATGAAAGAAATGTACCTCATGCTAATTTTATTATACTTTAAATACCATGAAGTAGGTATTTAAATGTGACCTTGTTTATTAGTGAAGTAGCTTATTAGCAAGATAGCACAAGGGTTAACCCTAATCCTTTTCCTTTGAAACAGCAGATACTTTAAAATAAGTCTGAATTAATTGATCTTTAGACAACTCTAGGAAGTATCATGAAAGAATTCACTTTTATGAATCTAAAAGTACTCCTATCACCTGCATAGCCTTTTTATGGTAGCAAAGAGACCTTGACAAGAATATATTCCTCAAACCCTTTCTAATGGAGGCCACTGCTTTTTCTGCTTTTCCTCAGGTATAACACCAGAAAGAGGATTCTGTATACTTTCTTTTCTACACTAGGGGTCAGCAAACTATAGCCCAAGGGCCAAATCTGGCCTGCCTTCTGTTTTTTAAATAAAACTTTATTGGAACACAGCCATACCCATTTGTTAATGTATTATATATGGCTGCTTTTGTTCTGCTGCAGAGTTGAGTAGTTCTGACAGAACCATATAGCATCTGTAAGACCAAAATATTTACTGTCTTGCCCTTTATAGAAAAACTTGGCTGGCCCCACCTCTACCCTGTTACTTGCAGGTAATCATTACACTGTTCTTTCCCCACCCCAAAGCACTTCCCTTTTAAAGTCTATTTAAGCTACTTATACCACTCTATTCTCCATCTAGATCATCTACCAACCTCCAGGATATATGTCTGTCTTCCTTAATGGTTTTGGCCCCTTGCTATAGTTTTCTATCCACTGTTAACCTTGCTATCATCTTCCATGACTTCATCCCATTTATTACTCTTCTAACACCTAATTTTATATTTCTTGAACTCTTCAACTCCAGTGCACTCCTGAAGCCATCCATCCATAAGTCCACTTAAAACTACCCCATAGGGACTTCCCTAGTGGCGCAGTGGTTAAGAATCTGCCTGCTAGTGCGGGGGACATGGGTTCGAGCCCTGGTCCAGGAAGGTCCCACATGCCGTGAAGCAGCTAGGCCCGTGCACCACAACTACTGAGCCTGTGCTCTAGAGCCCACGAGCCATAACTACTGAGCCTGCATGCCACAACTACTGAAGCTTGTGTGCCTAGATGCTCCACAACAAGAAAAGCCACTGCATGAGAAGTCTGCACACCACAATGAAGAGCAGCCCCCACTCACTGCAACTAGAGAAAGCCCGTGCGCAGCAACAAAGACCCAACACAGCCAAAAATAAATAAATTAAAAAAAGAAAAAACTGGCCCATATCGAAAATCATGAACTCTGATATTTCCCTTTCTTGTCCTGCTGCTCTTCATTACTTCTCTTTACCGTTATCTTGACATCTAGTGCATCCTTCCTTCTCTTTTTTCACATTCCACTAACTCCCATCAAGGCTCAGGTTACCTTCCCAACCAGCTTGTTGGTCAATGACATTTAAGTTTTCACTAGTATTTTTTATACCTTACCCTCTTATTCTCCTTTCGCCTTACTGTTGTCAGATGTTACCTAGGATAACTGTAAATTCAGAAGAAGAAAGTGAGCTCTTTTTTTTTTTAGCACTTTGTAGAATTTAAAACTACTAATGAACTAACCTCATTATTTGCCTTTTCTTTTACAAAGTCACTAAATTGTCATTGGTTCTACAACACAAAGTGTGATGAAATGAAAATGGCATTGATCTTGGCCTTTGTGCTAAAAAGCTGTTAAGTCTTTAAGCCAACTGTTTAAAACCTCTAGGTTTCTTTTCTCATCTGTAAAAGGAAAAAGTAGATTTGTAAGATCCTTCTAAGCTGTAATTTTGGGTTCATCTTTTTATTCTTTTCTTCCTGTATACATATCACTTAGTATTAGTCCATCTTCCTGAATGCAAAGATTCTTTTTCTTATTTATCTTTGTATTCTTAGTACCTAACATATCATAGGTACTCTATAAATTTGATCAATTTATAAATTCATGTCATCCAGCCTTGATTGAGGTACCAACAGGCTGTTTATTGGCTTGATTATATTTCAGTTTCAGTGTTTTAATTCTCTTAAGGAGCCATTTCTCCTATTTTCCCTCTACCTTTGCCCTATTGTCTCCCCCACCCCACCCCCCGCCTCCAGCCTACCCTAACACACACTGTTTCCCTTTCCTTCTCCCTTATCACACTGAGCTTACCAAAAAGGTATGGGTTGTTTGATATGAACTACTTTAGTTTTCCTTCTCTCCACTCTAAATTTTGGCAGTTGTCACCCATCCATGCCTTTTCCGTAGCTTCTTTTTTAGGGGCCTCTTCTATCAATCAGCCTCTGTCCCCAAAGCTAGCCTTTTCTCTCTACTTGCAGATACCTCCATTCTGAATAGAGTTTTCCTTGACCCTAATTTCCTCCCAAGCCAGACTAGTAACAGTCCTTAGTTCTACCTCCAAATTTTTCAAAAGAGGTTTGGCCTTGGTATCTTTATTCCGGGAATATAAAGGTCATTTTCAGTGTCTTGCTTTCTTGATTTTTCCCCCAGCGTTCTTTTTCCTGATTAGGGAGAGAAGTCACATCTTTTTCTTGCTTTCCTTTTAGCATTTTCAGGTCTCTCTTGATTTTTTTTCTTCTTTGAATTTTTCCTTACTAGGAGAATGTGAATCTGCTGGCAAACCGTTAATGATCATAGTAACCGTTGTGAATCTGTTTTTCTGATACTAACTTATTTAAAAGATTTGAGTTATCATTTATGCTGTACTTCATGCTAAGATACTCTAATATAGCAGCTATCTTTGAGTATTAAACATGGGCACAGGGGCATAAAAACAGTTTAGAAGAAATACAATTTCTCCCAAAAATTATTTCTGAACATCGTTTGTGTATCTCTTAAAACTTGTAATTAAACATGTTCAAAACACTTAGACAGTAATGCCTTTAGTCTGCGTACATACTGGTTTCCAAGGTGAATATATGAACTCTGATACCTGCATACAAAAAGTTTGGGTTCTTTTTGTTTTTGTTTTTTTTTCCTCTTTTCCTATTTATCTTCTTAGGTGTGATTTAAGATGCATTTCATTTTTTTAAATTGTTGTTACTTTAATAAAATTTCAAGATTCTGCATGCTACCCAGACCTTAATGATCGGTTGACATATATGAAAACTGTTTTCAGATTTAGTCTTCCTGCATGTCAAAATCAAGCCTTGAACTTTTCTTCTTTTTCACACTTTTTGCTGATAGTGTGCTTTAGAGGCTGTACAATGAATGTAATGTTGTGAGGAGCTTGTATTGGTGTAACAGTGTCTACCAGGCCTGGTAATCTCCTAGCCAAATGGAACCAAAGCCTATATACACCACCCCACACCCTGACATTCCCCACATACCTATTGAAATTAACCACACCACTGTAATCTTGATGAATGCTGTAGCTCGTGAGTTATATTGATTGGCCTGGATTGGCTTTTTGATGGCTATGTAACGATCCACTGAAATGGCGCAGAGATGCATGATGGATGCAGTAGAAAAAAGAACGTCAAGAAATAACCAGGCAGGGCATAGAACGAGTGGGAGGGGCCACATAGCCTCTGAAAGAAAGAAAAACAAAACAAAAACATATTCTCCTCAAAATGGCAACCTTTAATCTACAGTTTCTTTTTTAAGTGATACATATTTTTTAACCTTTTTCTGTATTCATCTGAAATTTTACGACTTAAGCTCCAAGGTAATGTTTGACTTCAGATAATGGAGTCAGTAATATTAAATACATTCTGTAGATGGTACCCTTTAAATACATTTTCTGTTTTGTATAATAATTACAGCTCTTTTCCTAAATCAGTTTAGCATTTTTAGCATTATTTTGACCTTTGCTCTTTTGTGTATTCCTTTTGTGATCTTTTAAAAATGTATACAGTGTTGCAACTGGAACTTAACCTTACTATTCAGATAAAATTTATTTTTAAACTGCTATTGTATTTAAAAAAAAAAAAAAACATTTACCGAATAGAGGAAGCAATATAATGTGGCAAAAAGAATATTAGCATGGCAGTCTCGGTGAGGCCTGGGATTTTGGCTTACTTCTAGCGTTAACTAGCAGTATGATCCTTGTTTATAGCAAACTCTAATTTGGTGAAATAATTAAGTGGAATGACTTGAGTTTTCCTTTTGACAGAAATAGTTCTTAAATAAAGTTTGCAAAAGGAATGGCTTCAGATTATTCCAAAGAAAAATGGGTTGTTACCCTTCCAATATAGTCCATCCTTCACTCCAAGCAAGGAGATGTAATAAACAGTACAGACTTGGGTTTAAAATGAAAATCTCATTATTAAGCATAGTACTTTATTTAACAAATTTTTATTTAAAAAGCATTTATTCTATACCTCATACAGTCTGAAACACTTTAGAAATATTAACTTTTGATTATATAAACCCTTTTTATGGTTTAATTGTATGTCCACTGACATGTAAACTACTTTTCTTTTCCTGGTTTTTGCGAGTGTATCTGACTTTGACAGGTATAAAATGATTGAGATAATTGAAGAGGGAACCAAGATAACTATCTCAGGATTTCAGAGCACCAAGAGACCCTTTAATTGTAAACTGTTTAAATTCAGGAAGCCTGGGTGTGGAGAAAGGTTAGTATCCCAGATCAAAAAAGGACCATAATTTAGGGAAAGAGGTTTTAGATAGACTTGAATATGTCTTTTTCAAGACTCAAGTGGGATCTCAGTGAAAAATATTTGGATACTTCACAAAAAAGGTAGGTAGCAAAAAAAAAAAAAAAATAGGTAGCAAAAAAAAAAGGTAGGTAGCAAGGCTGACAAACACACCATTTGGTGCCTTCTGTTTCCAAAGTTGGTATGTGGCATGCTTAATAGAAATATTAAAATATTTCTTTTTAAAACAAAATCAGTATGAATTTTTTATTGAAAAAAGATAAATGATTCCTTGGTACTTGGTTCCATGCTCAGCAGATTCTTTCAAAAGGATTTAAAGCATTAGGTGGAAGGAGTAATTCATACTTTTAAGTAAATTACTGTAATCAGACTTTTCCTACTTCACTGAATTGGGGGTGGGGATAAGGGACAGAGATGATAAATTATAATCATTGAGCTGGAAGAGACCTTAGAGATTATATCATTGATTTTGTGGATGAGTAAATTGTGGTACAATTAAGTCTTTGAATATGAGAGAGAGCATTTATTTATCAAAATTTAAATGTTAATTGAAAGTGTTCTTTAGGGCCTTGCTACTCAAGGTGTGCTCTTCAGATCAGCAAGGATCAGCATCACCTAGGAACTAGTTAGAACTGCAGGCTCTTGGGCCTCATCCCTTAGGTACTGAATCATACTGCAGTTGAAGGAAATACCCAGGTGATCTGTATGCAGATTAGTGTTTGAGAAGCACTGCTTTCTTGAAAAGGTTGTGTATTGAGTTTGCTGGCGTAGGATAGGCACTCAGAATTCCTCACAGAAACAAACTTATGCAAGACCGCTCAAAATAAACAAAGAAATAAAGTATGGCAGAGAAACTTGTGTTTAGAATGAATCTAATCAATCAGACTTTCTCCCTCTTAGCCGTAGTGTTCAGTTTTCCTGTTAACTAGTGGAAAAGGACCTTGAACAAAGGCAGCAATGTACTCTTTGACCTGAGCTTAAGCAAACTTATGGTCTAGAGTGGAAAGAATCATCCATGACAGATAGTTTTGCAGTGGAAGCTACTTGAAGTGAGGCTTCATCTTCAACTATCCTGAAGTTCAGATTTAGAACTGAGTAGGAAGTAGAAAAATACTCAAGCCTAGAGCTACAACCAGAGATGTTAATCATAGTTAAGGATTTTAAAAGGCAGATAATTAATGTCTTATATCTTATATCTTCTTATAGGCTTCCTTTTTTTAAATGCATGATCTCCATCATCTTTCAAAGTGGGTTGCTAATAAATTTAAACTTGCCTATTTAGCTATTCTAATTATGGATTATATTTTTTTAAATTAAGGTCTGGAAAATTCTAGTCATAAATCTAGTAGCCGTGAGTAGGAAGCCACAATAGAATTCTCATATGAAAAGTACATGTCTTTGGAATTGAACTGCCTGACCCACATACTTCTAATTGTGAGCTAAGAGGGAAAGCTCTTTAGTGCTGGTTTTCACAAGCCTGTGAAACCTTGTTAGCCTCCTTTTCCAACATAATGAATTTATTTTATAAACTCCAATTTTGGAACAGAAAGTGGATAGTGGATATTAAAATTAATGCAGATCATTAAAATTTTATTACTTGAGTGCTTTCTTAATTGATAATAGTAGAGATGTTGAAACGTGATAGAGAAATTTCTTTAAGAAAGAAAGAGACTGAGATTTAGAATTAAGAGGGATGGATCTTTTTGATTAACCTTTATGATTCCAAGTTTCATGAAATACTAGTGAATAGACTGTTTTTATGAAACTAATATAAAAGTAACAGATGACTGCATTAAATAGGTATCTTTTATACAAAGCTAAAATAATTGCCTAAAGTAGAAATCACGTGATACAATAATTTATACAAGTTAAAAACAGTTCTAGACATTCTCAGTTTATGAAAGGATTTTTTCTAGTCCAGATATTTTCATTCTAAATAGTATTAATTTGATAGGCTCAAGGTCAGAAAAGTTTTTTACTATTCAGAGTAACTGAAAAAGGTTAACTTGGTATGGTGAGATAGGTTAGCTATTCAAAAACTTATATGTTATTTTTATTAGGAGTTTTAATTTGGTTTAAGGATTTATAATTTCATTTATTTGTTATAATGTATTATATCTAACTTATTTCCATAAGAATGTAATGTATTATTTTAAATGGAACATAAAAAGAAAGAAAGAATCTAAGGGAAATAAGTTATCAGGTACTTAAACTAAATTAATTACTGCTGGGGCTCTAAATTAGACTTTTTTTTAATAAAAGCTAATACAGAAAGGGGAAGACATTTAAATTATATAGTATTTGTTGTCCCACAAAAAGAAAGCACACAAAATTTCTCTGAAAAACAAATCCCGGGCTTCCCTGGTGGCACAGTGGTTGAGAGTCCGCCTGCCGATGCAGGGGACACGGGTTTGTGCCCCAGTCCGGGAAGATCCCACGTGCCGCAGAGGGAAGACCCCACATGCCGCGGAGTGGCTGGGCCCCTGAGCCATGGCCGCTGAGCCTGCGCGTCCGGAGCCTGTGCTCCGCAACGGGAGAGGCCACAACAGTGAGAGACCCGCGTACCGCAAAAAAAACAAAAACAAAAACAAATCCCACTTCCCACCTCGTTGCCCTATCCACTTCATTAAACTCAAAGAGGAATTTACTTCCAATAAGGTTTGAATAATGGCATTTCTTTGGGTGCCTAAAATAATTACAAATTGATAATTATAGGAGCAAAACAAGTCTTAGATGAGTCTTGGATCATGGACAGTTTGTTATTTATCTAACAATATTAGTAGCACAAATATCTTGTTTAAAATGAAGACTTGTGTGCTGTACCATCATACATAAGGGGTGGTAGAACTGCCCTTCAGTTACATACGTTTCTATTTGTCTCCCAGGGAAGGTTCAGTAACTTCTTAGACCTATGTCTAATATCTTCCTCAGAAAAGATGTCTGGCAATCATTTCAAGGATTCATGCAAGTATTGGTTAAGACCCACATATTCTGTATCATTTAATATGAAATATAACCTTAAAAAAATATTGGGTTCTGCCTTGTCCCTAGAGAAAATTCTATGGCCCTCCTGTTCGATAGAGTTATTTGAGATATAAATGTTGTCTTTGCCAAATATTATAGTTTTGGTTGATATAATTTCTCATTTCATTTGAGAAAGCAGTGTAACAGAGGTTAAGAGTGTGAATTCTAGAATCAGTTCTCCTAGGTTCAAATTGTATCTCTGCCACTTACTTATTCTTATCTCCTCTTGTAAAATGGGGATGATAATAATAATACTGATTTTATAGAGTTGCTCTGAGGATTAAATGCAATAATACATGTAAAGTGTTTAGAACAATATCTGGCATAGAGAAAGCACTCAAAATGTTAGTTCTTATTACTATTATTGTTTGACAGAAACTAGCCAACTAGCCCAACCATTAAAACACTCCCACTTAGAAACAATGAGCCATATCATCAGTATAAAACCTGGTATGTTTGTCTTCCTGCCTGCTGTAGCAAGAGTGCGTGCATCCAATTAAACTTAAAACTGTACTTCAAAAAAAGGGCATGAGAACATGTTTAACTGTTCAACTTTTAATTAAATTTGTCATGAAAGTATGCCTTTTACTAAAGTTGAATTTTAACTATGTTATATATGTGGCAAAAGAAGCATAAGTAACCTATGTGCATTGCCAAACATTGCCATGCCTTTTTGTTCGTTTTTTTGTTTTGGAAAGTAATTGACATTAATCTCTGAATCTGGCACATAAAAGATTTCCCTTTTAAGGATTTAAAGACTATTTTTAAAGCCATCCCAAGAGGACTATGTTCGTGGAGGTAAATAGTTCATGAATGTATTGGAGCAGGACAAATCCTAAATGGCTCTAATGTCCAAAAAGGACATAGTTTTCAAGTACACGTTTTTTTTAATCTCAAATTCTTATGTTTCTATATTTATCTTCTGGAAAAGACAGACCTAGACCAGTGCTTAAATTTTTATTACAAAGCTTCTGCTTTGTTTTTGTTATTCTTGTTTTTTCGTTACATTTGAGCATATGAGGTATCCTGGGGTTAGATGTCCAATATAGTGTTTTAAGCGTTTCGAGTGATTTAATACTTATAAAAATTTTTCCTTAGTTTTTTAAAATTTCCACTTTCCAAAAAGAAGTGCCTTTAATTGCTTTGCTCCCTCATTTAAGAATTAGGTAGAGCAGCATTTCACTGCATAAATGAATAACTGATTTGTTTTTCTTTTACTGCTATACATTTATCTCATGTCTGGTGAAACTCACATCCAAACTAAATCTTATATTTAAGTATATAAACCCTTTGCATGTTGTACTGGTACTTGCCAATTATTAGTGCCTAAAACGTGCTGGGACCTACTTGACAATTTCACAAGATATTGGCAATGGAAGATGTAGCATAACCATTTTACAGACAAGGTGATTGAACTCTGATATGTTGTTAAGTGACTTGCATAAGCCAATACAAGAGAACCAGGATTCAAAGCCTAGGGTATCTTGCTTCAAACCCCCATCTTTCAGCCATTTTATACACCCTCTTTCAACTGTACCACAGATACTGTTTCAACTTACAGATCATGAGACATGGATTAAAACTTGTTGTAAATAAGCCAGTAATGACCAATGAATGACCAAATGCTGTATTTACTCCCTTTACATTTTTAATCATTTATTTCATGAGAGAAGGCAAAGTTCGGAGACGTTCTTAAACTGTGAATAATCTTTCTTTTTTATATCGGCATATGATGTTCTGTTTTCCTTTGCATCCTACTCAAGTATTTCTAACCTAGGCAACTTCAAGCCTTATGTTATAAGCTACTAATTTGTGATCATGATTTTTAAGAATTATAGACAAAACAGTAAAAAACTGGAAAGTAAAGGTTAAGTCCAATGCTCCCAAAGAGGAAGAAGTGACAGAAAAGTTGATGTAGCACAATTTGAAAGACCATGTTTTGCCTGCCAGTCATAATAATCTTGGAAGAAATTCAAATAATATATAATCAAATATTATACAAATTTTTGGTTCAATAAAATGTTTCTCAGTATAAAAGCCACTGTAAAATTTTCAGTGCTCTCCTTTTTTTTAAAAACTACATTTTATTAGAATATAAAGTTTCAGTGTTACTGTCATTGAATTTCCGTGAGATAACTAAAATAACTTATGTCATTCATAGTGGTAATTAGTTTGTTTATGTTTACAGAGCCAGGGACACTTTTGTTTGTACAGACTTCAGAAGTTCTGAAGATTATCCCTATAATGAGAGAAAAATACACAAAATCTACTTCTGCATTTTAAGATTATAGAAATTCTTATAAATGCATTAATTTAGAAAGTCTTAGTATTTGTTAACACATGAAAGGCTATCAAAAACTCTTAGTATTTGAAGTCAGGTCCCCATTTATAATATGTGCAGTTCCCAATTTATGAATGCATCCTTTTGAAGCTTTTTAGAGGGCAACATGCATTTTCTCATATATTTTCTCATAGAAATAGAATAATGTTTTCAATAATGAATTAATTCAGTAATATTTTGAATAGTGGTTAAGTTCCCAGGTTAGTTTATTTTTAAAAATCTACTAACCTTTCTATATAGCTTAATTACTGATAGTAGAAGTGTTTCAGTCTATGAAAGAGTTTATTTTGTAATTAAAAATTTACATTTGAAAGAAGGAAATTAGGTTAAAAATGTAATAATTATTTCAGACATAGGAAGACATTCTACATATTTTGTGTTAAAATATGTTGGATTTTCTGCTGACTCTTATAGCTAAGAATATCTTGGGCCCCAAATATTTAAATATAAACTTAGTTTTCAGCTGCTATGTACCTACTGTTTTCCTGTGGAATACATGGGATTATCACTGTTGTCTGCTTTTGTGTTTTGTTTGTCAGCTTATTTAATGCCATGAAACTTTGCCTTTTAAGATTCCTTAACTGTTTAGTTGTTGATTTAAGTATCTACCACAGTATTTTGCAAAGACTAATAGATGTTTGATGGACTCATGGATTTTAAAGTTAAAATTCACTTCAATCTCATTTATTCAACATAACGTCAATTAAATTTTGTGGTAGTATGAGACGAGCATTTTAATATTTTTTGTACGCCTAGCAAAGCACAATTTAAAGAGTGATTTGACACATTAAACTATTGTGTGCATGGAGATAAGAGTTTGAATCAATGCCTATACAGTCTTTACCATATATGCATAAATGTTCCTGCATAATCCTCATTTATTTCTTTTAAACTTTATTCAGAATTAAGATTGTTTAGGTTCTCCTTTAGAGTAAGATTTCTTAATTATTTTCCATGGTTATGTGTAGCACTAGATTATTCAAAAGGTTGCAAATTTGTAAAAGGGAGGGGCATAGACAGGCAATATTAATGATTAGAGAGTCTTCTAAAGCAGAAAACCTTATTCATTACTGCATGTCCTACCACAGAATTTAAAGCCTGGATAAGAGTTGATTTAGAATGGGAAGTTTTAGCCCGTCACCATCCGATTATATATGGGGGATCAAGTACTTACTTTTAGATATCTTTCTGTACTTACTTATAAAAATGTAACATTTAAACCTGAATACAATAGTTTGAATGGCAGTTTTTCTTCACCTTCTAATATATATTCTAGCTAATAAATTTTACTTCTATAACCTGAAATATTTTTATCTTCACCATATAAGCAATTCCAAGAAGCCCTATCTGCTACAAATAATCATTTTTTCTTAAGCAATTAATGAATGGAATATCAATTAATGTCAAGCATTAAATAAGTTAAATATTCTCTTAATGCTGATTCTTAAGAGCCCTCATAATTCATCATCAGAATTATTTGTGTGTACCCAAATTCTCTAACTAGAGATGATATGCATGAATAGGAAACTACTTATATCATTTTAATATCGTTATCTTTTTTATCAATATTATAACTAAGATTTCAGTTCTAATTATATTTTAAATTATTGTAATAACTCAGGTTTTGATCCCTTATTTTAGTAACTTAGAGGTCTGATTCCTCTAACATATATCAAGGACATAAATGGTCAGAAATCATAAAAATTAAACAGATGGATCATCTCTTGAGATGCTCTGAGCCAGACCATTCCTTCAGCAACTAAACATAGTTTTTTGTTAACAAGACACATGTGTAAGACTTGTGTTTAAGTCTTACGTACACAAACTATAAAGAGATATAACAAGACTTTTTAGAACAATTCCAATTTAAATTGGGGTTTAGAGATTTATATCGGAATTCAGTGATTCAAAGACCTTATTATTAATAATTAACCCAGCACACTAACTGTCACAGCAGTGTCCTAGATACTGCTTTATCAAGAAAAAAAAAAGTACTAGTAATGGGGTAAAGTATAGGTCTGTTCTTCACAATAATTTTTAGGTAATGTATGCAGAATATATGAATATTGCTAACTTGGATGACTTTTTAAATGATTTTGTTAGGTGGCTGAGGAGGGAATGGAATTGTTTCCAAGAAATTATTTTTTGCTCTTTAAAACTGATTATCAACCATAGAAAATGATGAAAAATGAGGGACTGTTTACTCACTGTACCTTTAAATAGTGCAAGTCCATATTTAAAGATTAAATGAGTATCTGTTTCTCTAATAGTATACCATAGTTCGGTGGTTTGATGGCAGGAACAAAATGAAATACTTACCAAACATTATTGTCAAGAGGGCAATCGGCATCACAAATAATCCAACCAGCAAATCAGCCACTGCCAGGGACATTAGGAAATAATTGGTAGCATACTGTAACTTTTTCTCCAGTGCAACAGCCAGAATAACGAGGATGTTTCCACCAATTGTGGGTATTATCACCATGAGTATCAGAAGAGCTGCCCAGTGCAGCTTATTTCCCTGTTCCTCAACAATCTGTTTCATTTCGTCTGGTATCGATTCTGTCTGTAATCCAGACCAGTTAGAAGAGATTAAATGGTCAAATGAGCTCTGCAAAATGTGCTCAGGAATTGTGCGTCGTTCGAATATTCTATAAGAGAGAGCCATTCATTGTTTTTCTTTAATTTTTTCCGATTCCAGACAGTGGTCAGCATGGTCAGTAGCTAAGCTGGTCATCTGCATTTTTAAGCCTTTGTACCCATGCCAAATACTCAAGGCCAAAGTTGACTCCTTCCTTAAAAAAAGAATTTCAAGTTCTATAAAATGAGAGCATACATACATTTGTCCATGTCTGTAGGTAAGGCCCGAGTGTTTAGTATTCTGCAGAGGTTCCGGTTTCCGAAGGCTTAGTGAAAGAAACTGATAGCTGTGAAAAAAAGACTATATTTTTGGTTTCTCTCTCTCCCTCTTTTTTTTTCTTGTAGTGGTGGAGTCGAGTTTGAATTTGAATGCCAGAGAGCTTCCCCTAGATATAAAAATATGTCAATTGCATTATTTTATTTCTTTATTTTCAAAACCCAGTTTAAAAAGTTGAATTTATTAGTAGCCCCTCCCTTCTCAATGGGTCTCTTGTGCATTTGTGACAATGCAGCCAATCCTCATAAACGTATGCCTGGTATGCTCCAATTAATGAAACGAGATATATTAATTTTTTCAGTGGTATAATAAAAACCTAGGTGTTTCCTGACCCTTGAATGTCTTTTTACCTTTACTTTAGAATATGTACAGAAGATTAGAAACATCAGAGCACCAAATAGTTCTGAATAGAACTTTTCATACACACTGGCCATCTACCTAGAAACACTCCAAGCCCCCCTAACGTATAAATAAATGATTTACCAGCTAGGAATCCTTATTTGTAATTGGGTTTTGTCTGAGCAGGTTTATTTTAATACTGATATAAATGCCATTTTTGTAAAACATTTTATAACTCCTTTAGTTTGAAAGAAGGGGAGAAAATACGTATTACTAGAATCCAGATACTTGTTTTTACTTATTTCATCCTTCGAAGAAAGCATGTTTCTGCAACAAATATTTTCCAAATTTATCACTTTATGTTTATCGCTTTATGCCAAATTTGAACCAGTTCTTTTTTGGTTTTAAGTAGTAATTTTTTTCTTAACCTTCCCAGTTTCCGAGGGAAGGAGGGGAAGCTGAGAGGAAGATTAAATCATTTATTCATAAAATCTACAAATCCCACGTTAAAAATCTCCCCTTTAACATTTGTAAATTTTTCATTTTGGTTTTTTTAACCACTGAATAGAAATAAAAGATTATGGTAGCAGAGTTTGTGAAGAAAGTAAAAAAGAAAACTCTTTAGATCACCTCTATATTTATTTGTTAAATACTTACCTCTTGCTTGCTCTTTACTCTCCCAAGCATGTCATCTTATCTGCTCAGTAGACCAGATGCTGCTGTGACTGAAGTCCTCCTCCCATTGACTTATTCTGAGCCTCCAGCACTGGTGCTTGAAAGCAATGAAACAAATGTGTTGTATAGCTGTAAGCGTGCCAAGGAGGTTATTTCATCTTTGATACATTCATTTTTAGAGAGTAGCAGCATTCATTATAACTCATAAAATCACTAGTTAAGTATGTTAAACCAGTTCGTGACCCTTATTCAAGTTATATTCTTAAGAGCTCTCTTTAATATTGGGGGGACTGTAATAAACTCTGTCATTTTAGCTTAACGTAGTTCTGTTTTAGATTAACCCTAGGCTGTTTTTCCCATTTGAGAAAGAATAAGATACAATCTAGAGATACTAGAGCTTTAATTCCGTGAAGGTTCTGCCCAGTGAACCTTAGAGTGATTTCCAGAGCTCTAATTTCTACCAGTGAAACAAGATTCTTATCCAGCTTTTATGCCTTTGTTGTGGAACACAATTAATTTGCTCTGGTTACAACCTTATATAGAAGAACACAGAAAGGTTTGAATTCTACATGCTTACATAAGTTTTAGAAGAGACTTTTTCATTGCTTGCTTTTAAAAAGATGGCCTCTGGATTTGGGCGTTGGTTCATTGGCAGTTTTTTTTTTCACAGATACATTGGGGAAAGTATGTGATATATAATGAAAATACATTTCTGCCTTATTTCAGAAAATTAGTGTAAAAGTCTTATCAGCTATTCTATCTGAGTTTTCCTTAAACTGTAAGACTAGCTTAGTACTAGAACTTCAGCATTCTCAAGGTTTCCTTTTAAAAGGTCATCATAGGGGACTTCCCTGGCGGTCCAGTGGTTAAGACTCTGTGCTTCCATTGCAGGGGGGCACGTGTTCGATCCCTAGTCAGGGAACTAGAGCCCGCATGCCATGTGGCAAAAAATAAATAAAGATCATCATAGATTGCTCATAGTTTAAAATTATTTAATTACTTCTACATTGGCAACAGCATTTATGCCCTGTTTCAAATTTATATTCCTCCCCTTGTGTGAAAGTTATTGGAAAATATTTTGTTCATTTCAGTTCTACTGAGCACTTCAGATTTTATTCAATATTTGTTTTATTTTAACTCAAAATTCAATATTTTACAAAAAATATTTACTAAGAATTTTGGGTGAAAACGAATAAAATAATCCTCAAGAACAATCAGATGGATTTTAATGTGCCAGAATTTCTCTTCAGGACTATGAAAATATCTTAAAATAACTGCTTTATTCTGAACCACAATTTGACCCCTGTGCTCATGCAGGCAGATAGGTATCTGCAAAACAAGTAATGTCAGATTGAAAATAGCATCATTATATTTAATGAAAAGACTTGTATGAAAGAAACCTTCATTGATTTGTGTTTACAGATAAATTTATTAAAATATTCATTGAGTATATTATAAAAATACCAAACATTATTATTTTATAATACTGTGCCAATGCCGACCCTTCTCACCCACATTCACTCACTTTCTTTTTTTTTTAATATTTATTTATTTATTTTATTTTTGGCTGAATAGGGTCTTAGTTGCAGCACGCAGGATCTTGGTTGCAGCATGTGGGATCTTTTCGTTGTGGCACGCAGGCTCCAGAGCACGCAGGCTCTCTAGTTGTGGCTCGCATGCTCAGTAGTTGAGGCTCATGGGCTTAGTTTCCCCACGGCATGTGGGATCTTAGTTCCCCTGCCAGGGGTCAAACCTGTGTCCCCTGCATTGGAAGGTAGATTCTTAACCACTGGACCACAGGGAAGTCCCTCACTTTTTTTTTTTAAACCTTAACTAAAAGTAGTTAAAATTGGTTCTTGGAATGTTTTTATTTTATTTTTGTATTTTTAATTAGTTTAATGGCTAAAGGACATAACTAGCTAGAACAACTACTTATTTGGCAACCTTGAGTTATTAGAAGCATAGCTGATAATCGGAGAGAAAGCAAAATAATAATAATAAAAGGGTAGATGAATCTCTCAGTTGGCAAATAACTAAACCTGTGTTCTAAAACCTCATGCACATTAGGCAGAAGGCTGTCTATAAGTCCCCACTCCAAATCTTTTTGCTCTAAACACACTCACAAAAACTTCTGTCCCCCATCTTTAATGAAAACAAACATTTGCACATGGTGGTAAAGCTAAATAGTACAAAAGAATATCCATTGATAAATTCACTCTTCAGACGGTTTTTTTTGTTGTTATTGTTTTAATATTTGAGACAGTTTTAACAAACACGTTTCCCTCCCTTCTCCAGAGTAGAGTAACAGATTAAGAGGTGGACAAGCACTTTGGTAATAGCAAAGGGGGCCAATTAAAAAACAGGAATTAACAAGTGTAGGCATGTAGGTCTACTCACAATAGAGACTTGTAGCTCTCATAACTCAGCCCTCCACAACTCTGTGGTGTAATTGATACCATAGTGTTGACTACCATATATTTAATAAAGGTTAAATCATCTTTATTCAGCTCTGTTTTGGATGACAGGAATACGTGAAATGCATTTTTTTAAATTTTCATCCAAAATGACAAAAAAATATAAAAGTATGATTCTAAATGGTAGAATGAGATTTCAAATATCTGGAAACTTTATTTGTGTAGAATATCTCATTTACCAAGAACTCCAGATAAATTAATTCTTACTAAAGTAGCTTAAAGGTCAAACTCAAACTCTAATCTGACCATAACCAAAACACCTAATTGGTACTTTTTTTTCTAAAATACTTATTTTTATCCCTGATGCCTTTTAATTTATTGAACAGATTCTGTCTTCTACTTAAAGGGACAGTCTAATATCTTGACAACTTAAATATCAGTCAAAGATATTTTTTATCTCTCAGTCATAGTATCTTTCAAACACTATCACACTAAGGAATTTTTGACAATATGTGGATTGTGTCCACTACATATTCATTCATTTGCGAAGTATTCGTTGAGTTCCGTTAGCTTGTGGAGATACAGTGATGAACAAGATAAACATTTTCTGCCTTTATATCAATATAATCTATAATTTCATGAGGGGTGCAAACGCATATACTGATAATTATAGATATGGTACAGCTAAGACTAACTCACTTCAACAGGGCCCTCAGTGCAGCTCAAATATTTCTTGGCTTTTTTTTTTTTAATTCCTTTCTTGTTCACTCTCTTTGACGAGATCAGTGAAAGAGCTAAAACTTCGCTCATTCTTCCCTGGTGACTGAATTTACCTCTTATTATTATTTTTTAATTAATTTATTTATCTTTGGCCGCGTTGGGTCTTGGTTGCTGCGCACGGGCTTTCTCTAGCTGCGGCGAGCGGGGGCTGCTCTTCCTTGTGGTGCCCAGACTTCTCATTATGGTGGCTTCTCTTGTTGCAGAGCACGGTCTTTAGGTGCTCAGACTTCAGTACTTATGGCACTCAGGCTTCAATAGTTATGGCACGTGGGCTTAGTTGCTCCACGGCATGTGGGATCTTCCCAGACCAGGGCTTGAACCCATGTCCCCTGCATTGGCAGGCAGATTCTTAACCACTGCGCCACCAGGGAAGTCTCTTACATCTTATTTTAATGAAAGACTTAGACCCATCTGAAAGCTCTGTCACCTTTCAACTTCTTAAAATGTCTTTCTTTTCATCCACCCTATCGTTTGGGATCATGTTGTCATTCCTCTTTACCATAACTAACTTCTACTTAAATCCTTAGTCCCAACTCTTTATGGTAATTCTTTGCAATCTTGCTGAATAAAGTATCTTCTTTTTCACACATAGAATCCATGCCTTGAACATTCATTTCCTCAGCTTTAAGTTCTTTCTTGAAGACATGCTCAGGTTTACAGTTAATGAAAAATAAAAACCTTTCCTTATCCCTTAAGTCTCTTTCCTTCATCATTTGACTTCTTTAGAGAATTGCCTATCCTTTTTCCTTCTTACTACCCACCCAATCTATAACCCTTGTAATCAGATTTTTATCCCCAACATTCTATTAAAATAACTCTTAGAAAGTCACTAATTAACACCAATTGTTGATTTTGTGCAGTATTCATCACTATTGACTGAGCATTTCTCTTTAAAACTTGTATCTTTTTTTTTTACTTCAAAGACACCTTATCTGAGGGGCGGGGCCGTCAGCGCGAGGGCCGCTGGTCGGGGCTGGGTTTGGGTCGCGTTCCGGCACTTTGGACCGTGGGATTCCGGGACCTCGAGACCCCGGAACCTCTGCACCCCGGAACCATGGCACCCGGCACCCCAGTGCAGCTCCGGGCTCTGGGTGCCCGGGAGCCGTTAGAAGCGACCTGTCACCGCTGGGCCTCAGCCCATCGCCCCAGTTCTAGGTTCTGTTCCATCAACACAGTCCGCTCCGCCGCCTGCAGGTCCCGTGTTCAGTGCGGCCTGAATATACTACACAAGACTGCGGTCGTGGGCTGGATCCGTGTCCTGCAGTTTGCAAGGAACAGCTGCAGCTGTCAGAAGTTCTTTTTTAAAGCTCCCATTTCATTTTGCACCCAACGTAGGCAGTACCTGCTGCTTTAAAAAATCTTATTCAATCCCCACCATAATCACAGACTATCAGTATCTTGTTTTACAGATAAGGCAGCATGCTCAGAGAGGGAAGGTCAATTTCTAGTAATTCTGAGAGGTGTGTTTGCCACAGTATTTCCACCCTGCAGACTGCGCAGGGAACAGGGCGGTCCTCTGCGCAGTGTGATAAATGCTGTTACAGCCTAAAACAGGAGGAATACTTCGGGAGGGACAGGTGCCTAAAGATGAGCCCAGAGGGTGTCAGACCAAGGGGTGGGAGGGGATGGCCTAGGCGAAGGTCCTGAAGGCAGCACGAAGGCCTGCTTCCTGTGGCTTCCATGCACCTCAGGGGAAACCTGCTGTTGGGCAACAGAGTAGAGAATGGACTGGGGGGCCGTGGGGTGGGTGGGTGGAGAGAAGGGGCTGGTCCAGGAGAGGGAGGGAGGTTCCTACACACACACACAAAAAAACCAAAGACACCTTATCCTGCCTGCGTTTTTTGTCTTTCTTACAGAATCTTTTCTAAGTCTTATTCTACCCTCTTAATATGTAGATTTTCAGAGGTTCCTATCCTGTTGACTTTTCTCCTTCTTCATTTTCTCCTTCCATTCACTCTTACGGTTTTCCATTAACTTGTTGAAAAAAACTCCTAAAACTCTATTTCCAGCCCAATGACTGTGATCTTGTGGTCATGAGATGAGACAAGCAGCATACTTAAGGGTTAGGAGCTCAGACAAACCAATTTCTCTGAGCTTTAATTTCTACATTTGTAAAAAGGAGGTGATGTAACCTGCTCTGCCTACTTCACAGCAGCATTTGACCCAGTTGATCATTTCCCCTTCCCCTTCCTTAAAATAGTTTCTTTGCTTAGCTTCCACTAGACCACACTGTTGGATTTTCTCCTACCTCATTACTACTCCTGTGTAGTCTCCTTTACTTGTTCTCTTTCATCTCAACCTGTTTAATATTGGGGCTCCTCTGGGACTCATTTCTGGATCTCCTCTCCCTTCACACTTGGTGATCTCAGACACACTTAAGGCTTTGAATACTACCTATATACTGAAACTCCCAAATTTGTATCTCTAGCCTAGGCCTTTCCTTCAAACTCCAGACTGTTACATTCAATTACCTACTCAGTATTTCCCTTAGATGTCTAAAAACATCTCAAACTCAAAATGTCCAAAATTGAACTTTTGCCCTTTCCCTCCAAATCTGTTCTATCTATTGGTTTCTTTATCTCAGTTAAAGGCCGTTGCATTCTTCCAGTCTCTTTTTTTTCACGTCTTACCATCAGGAAATCTTGTTTATTCTACTTCAATATATGTACCAAATTTCAAACTTTTTCCCCCATGTTCATGACTACCACCGAGTCACAGTTATATCTTAACCAGATTTGTGAGATAGCCTCTTAACTCATCTTCTTTCTTCTACCTTTGCCCTCTGGTCTCAGTAGAGCAGCCAAAATTACCATTTTTAAACAAGTCAGATCATATCATTCCTTTGCTTAGAATCCTGACTGCCCTTCACTTCACTCATAGTAAAAACCAAGTTTCCTATAGTCTGGCCCTGTTTTCAACTACTCTTCCCCTCTTCACTACACTCGAACTATTGGCCTCTTTGCCACTCCTCAAACATGCTGGGCGTCATTCCCCCACAGGGCCCTTGCTTGAGCTGTTTCCTCTACCTAATATACTCCTTCTCTGGATAGCCACTTGGCTCACTTCTTCACTGCCTTCTTTTCTTTGCTTAAATATCACCTATCATTGAAGCCTGCCTTGACTACTCTAATGAATACTGCAAAATGCCCCCTTCTCTTGGCTCTTCCAATACGCCTTACCTTGATTTACTTTTTTGGTTCTCCTTAGAGCTTCACCTTTTTACTTACTTTATCATTTATTGTTTATTGTCTTTCTCCTACTAGAATGTAGTCTTTGTCTTTTTTGTTCACTGTTCTCTTTGAGTTTATCCTGCTTGGAGTTTGTTAGGTTTCTAGTCTCTCATCAAAATTTGGGAAGTTTTTGGCTATTATTTCTTCAAGAGTTCTTTCAGCCTTCTCTTTCTCTTCTCCCATTGGGACTCCCATTATGCGTATGTTGGTGTGTTTTGTGTCACCCACAGGTCTCTTAGGCTCTGTTCATTTTGCTTCATTCTTTTTCTGCTCCTCAGATTGGATAATCTCAACTAACCTAACTTCAATTCTCAATTAACCTAACTTAATATTATCAGTTAACCTTATTTGATTCTTTTTTCTGCCTGCTCAATTCTGCTGTTGAACCCCCTCTAGAGAATTTTTCATTTCTTAGTTTGATGATTTGAAGGGCAGGGGGAAACATGCTGATAATTCTGTAACTTTTTGAATGTTACACATTTCTCTAGGTTCAGGAATGCAATCTGAGATTTTTCAGAGCCATGTTTCTTATTATGGTGAAGTAGCAATTTCTTTATATAAATCTTTTCAGTCTACTTTCTTCTCACCTATTTGAGATATTTTCACTCCATTTTGGCAGCACCTGAAAGAAATTAATCTGTTTGGAAACTTACCAAAAGCTTGTCTAAAACTATAATTATTTTTAGTTTTCTGAAGTCCAATAAGATGTTAAAAAAGAAACATTAAAGATTGCACTAAATTTGTAAGGTTTGGGGCAAGATCTGTGTGGTTTTGTTTTCCTTGTGGTACTTTACATGTAGTAGATAGATAATTCAGTAAATACTAAATTGATGGTAAAAAAAAAAACTCATAAAAACGGTAGTAAAAAACTACAAATAGCAGTAGCTTAGGATACAGAGTTTCATAGGACAGAAGTGTTTTTGGGAAATGAAACTGTTTTCTTCTTTTTCAGTTATTTTTGTGATAATATTTTATGTATGTTTTATGTTGTGATGAAAACAAAATTCAAAATGTTAAATATCTCCCCTCTTTTAATGGTACTCACTTTTTAAATTTTTATAAACTAGCCAAGAAATAAAGAGAGCAAGAAATGTTGCTAGAATTCCCACAACATGTAGCTCCATTGTTGAGAACAAATGCAGCTAGCAAATTTGTAATTGTCTGAGTAAATATACTTTTAAATTTAATATATCAAAATGTAAATATGAGGAAAAGCTAAGTCATAGGTAACACATTTTGTGCTAATCAAAGTGTTGAATTCCTTGCTCTCTAACTATCCCCAGCCAATATAACAAAATCCACTATTTTTCCTGTGACTTGAACATTTCTAGACATTTATTTTTCTAAATATGTTCACAGAGACATAGAGATGAACTTGTATTGCTGATCAGGGATTAGTCATTTAAATACTTAGTTTTAAATGTTGATCCAAAGCCATTAAAACAAACTACAGGAATTATTTTGTGACATTATCTTAAAGAGATAAATGTTTACATAGAAAAGCTAACATTCAAGGAGAGTCAGAATTATCTAAAATAACTGAAAAAAAGCCTTATGAATTGTTATTAAAGAGTTAGTGTATTTTCTATTAATTTGCAGGTTCTTTCTCCTTCCCTTGCCTTGCCCCCCTCTTTCTCAGTTGCATCCCTGTGTGTAATATAATGTTTTTTGGTCTTCTATATTTCCTGTAAATTGATAGTTAGATCTAGAGGCTTGGTCACATTCTGGTTCAATTTTTCACTCTTTCTCTTCTCCTTCTCCTCCTTCCCCTCCTCCTTCCTCCCTCTCCTCCTCCTCCTTTTTTATTAAGAAGGGGCTGGCAGTGCACATAAGGTGTAAGGTCTAGTTGTTTCTCTTTTCATGATGTTAGCGTCTTTGATAATGATGCTGTTGTCCATTAATTCATTACCAGTTTCAAGATGGTGATGATATAATTTTATCATTTATTAGCTTAGTTTTAAAAATTAGACATATATACCAACATGTATTATGTATTTGGATAAAGATTAATGTAAGTTTTGCTTTCAGTGAATGTTTGCGTTGCGATCATTGCTTAGAAAAATTCTTTTGTCCTTTTAGAGCTGCCTGTTGAAAAATTAAAATAAACCTAGAATATTATGATTTTATTGTACTCTTGAAGAGGTTGAATGTCTAAGCTAATTAAAGAATTTGTCATTCCTTGTCTTAACAAATTTTCTGAAGAAGGTGTCAGAGTTGGAACTATTATTAGACTGAGAAACATAAAAGAATTTTTTATGTGCTTTTGAGTTTATAGCCCTCACAACCTATATCAGTCTTTTATGGTAATCAACTAGGTAAAGCTCTTTGCGTTAGGCTCCCAGGCAAAGCTCTGTATTTATGTTCGCAGGCAAAATTTTTTTCTAAACCTCATGAAATTGTTAATGCCCTATTCTAAGTATAATACTTTTAACAAGTGGGAGATCATAAAATAAATGAAGTTTTAAGATACGTTTAGGATAAGCTCTTTGTGAGTCACTTTTCCCTGGAATGTCCTGTCCTTGCTGCAGCTGAGGGGCAAGGTAGGTAAAGTGTTCTCTGTGCCATTAGCTCCCTAAAAAGTTGGTGAGGAAATCTGGAGGTCAGAACCCTGTATATAACCAGTTTTCTAGGTTTAATATCCAACTTGTTTTACATTGTTTTGAATGAACTTTTGGGTATGAGTTGCCTTACCTTTCTTAAAAAATAAGAGCCCAAACTACAGCATACTAGTAACCAAATTCCTGGTTCTGGCCCAAAGGCAATTTCTGGTTATGCATTAAGATTTTAGTAATTATAGTATAGTATTCTACTCTACCACACCACTAACTCCCCAGCATAAATAAGGTGGAGCAGATATCATTTTATGCATGAAGCAGTTAAGTCTCAGAGAGACTTAATGATTGCCATTCTATTAATAAATGGCTGCACTAGAATTGGAATCCAGGTTTTTCAAATTCCAAGCCCACGTTCTCTCTACCACAGCATGTTGAAAACGAAAGGGAGAGGAGGAAGAGAGAGATCGTTTAAGGAATCACTGTATTATTTCAAGTGAGAGATGATCAGGGTCTAAAACAAGCAGTGCAAACAGAAACAAGATTTAAAGGTTTCACTTGATTGGGCAGATTAGATGTGGGGAATGAGAGAATAGAATGATTGAAAATGTGAGTTTTCTTGGTGTATAGATGAATAGTCATGACGGAAAGAGAAGCAGTTTAGGGGAGGGGTGCCCTTTATTCCTCTTTCTGTACAGAATTCTGTGTATTGACTGAGGTATTTGTGGACTATTTAGTTAAAGATGTTCAACGGGCACTTCAAAATTCAGGATGCTGCTCAGATTATTTGGAGTCTGTTGGTAGGGAGTACAAGGGACTTAAACAGAGGGAATACTCTTAATTCCTGTGTCATTATGGTAATCCTGTGGCACCTACCTAATGAAAATATAAATTCATAACTCTGCCAAGGGACTACCGTGAGGTTTATGTCCTCACCAAATTCCCGCTGCGATGGACCAAACCCACGTGCTTAGAACAGTGTTTCTGCCTGTATACGTATAGTGCTATATTTTTTCCTTTTCTAGGGAAGATAGATTAGAAAAGACACATATTCTTGAAAGCATTTTGATTAATACAATTTAATATTGAGGTTGTACAAAATATTCAATAAACAGTAGTTAATAGCCAGTATGTTTTTAAAAAAAGGAATTCATATGTGCACTTTATGGTTGGATAATATGGTAGTGACTTGTGCATATGCCCTTGCACAATTCCTGCTCTCTGGAAGGTTGTACAAATAGTAAGTTGGTAAGATGACTGTTAGCTACAAGCCAAGAAATTTTATTGAAACAACAAATCAGAACTTAGTTACCTGTTTCAGTGTTTTACTTTTTAAAGTAGGCCTTCCCTAGCCCTTTATGTGGTCTCCCTACTGGGAACTTCAAAGCACATAAAATTAAAAGACACACAATTAGCCCTTATGAAGTAACTCAGAGGTACTTGTTAACTCTCTCATTTTTGATTATCTAGCTGAGTTAAAAACTTAAGTGAGGAGGGGAACAAGGAAGGGCCTGATATTTTTCCCAGTGATTAACCCTTAGGATTTGAACCTAGTAGGAAATACTTGTTGGTCAAGTCTCTAAATATATATTTAGTTTGGCTCCCTTTGTCTTTTATTAAGTAATAAAAATTATTTTATCTTTAGTACCTAGCACTGTGCCACTAATTTATGGGAAAAAGTACAGAAGACACAGTCTCCATCCTTGCCCCTTGAGACATGTGCAGTCTTGAGTGGTTTTATTTATAATTTGTTATGTGATAAGATGTTTGAGTTTGTCAGAGGATTTGAGTATCAAAGTATGGACAGAACTGGGCTTCCCTGGTGGCCCAGTGGTTATGAATCCACCTGCTAATGCAGGGGACACGTGTTCGAGCCCTGGTCCGGGAAGATCCCACACGCCTCGGCGCAACTAAGCCCATGCACCACAACTACTGAGCCTACGCTCTAGAGCCCGCGAGCCGCAGCTACTGAAGCCTGCACACCTAGAGCCCGTGCTCCGCAACAAGAGAAGCCACCACAATGAGAAGCCCGCGCACCGCAACGAAGAGGTAGCCCCTGCTCGCCGCAACTAGAGAAAGCCCGTGCGCCGTAACTAGAGAAAGCCCGCGTGCAGCAACAAAGACCCAACACAGCCAAAAATAAAATAAATAATAAAAATAAATACATTTAAAAAAAAATTATGGACAGAACTTTTAAGTTCTTAGCCCAATGCAAGTGAAAAATAAAAGTTAAATAATGATGGGACTTAACCTTATGGTGCAGTGGTTAAGAATCTGCCTGCCAATGCAGGGGACACAGGTTTGAGCTCTGGTCCAGGAAGATCCCACATGCTGCGGAGCAACTAAGCCCGTGCACCACAACTGCTGAGCCTGCGCACCTAGAGCCCGTGAGCCACAGCTACTAAGCCTGCACGCCTAGAGCCCATGCTCCACGACAAGAGAAGCCACCGCATTGAGAAGCCCGTGCACTGCAATAAAGAGTAGCCCCCGCTCACCACAACTAGAGAAAGCCTGCACACAGCAACGAAGACCTAATGCAGCCAAAAATTAATTAATTATTTATTTTTAAAAAGTTGAACAATGATGCTGTCAACTACAGTAATTCTCCAGCAACCTCTTTGGTATGATATCACCTTTAAAATTTCATTTTTATTTCATAGGAATATTTCTCATTGATGAAATGTCCTGTAATAATGAACACTGATTTAAAACCTTTGATGATTGATTCATTTTTAAAAGCCATAGAATTGTAAAGTGGAACAGACCTTATGGAACTTTTAGTCCAATTCGTTCTTTTTCCGATGTGAAAAGGGACCCCAAAGTGTATGGTTAATTGAACCTTGTCTAAAATTATCCCAGCTATTTAGAGGCAAAACAGTAACTAGAACATGGGTTTTTTACTTCTTATATAACTTACTGTTATTTACCTCAGTACTCATTAACTGAAAGCATATGTGTATTTGTTCATTTGTTTTTATATTATTCCTGCATGATAGTCAAGAAATATTATCTCTAGTTACAGAAAAGAAAATTTAAGTGATTTGCCTGATGTCATGTACTGAGAAACTAACAAAACTAAGACTAGAACCCAGATCTTCTGTTTCCTAGTACATTGCTTTCTTTATACTGTTCTTCTGTATTGTTGCCACTAGATTGTTTACAGATTTTTCGTACTAGGAGCTAGCTTCATCAAACTGAGAAAGAACATTTTCAAGAAAGAGTGATAGCAGAGTTCTACCTTTTTTTCTTTTTTGAGGTATGGTTGATGTATAATATATGTTTCAGATGTACAACAGTGATTCACAATTTTAAAAGATTATGTTCCATATATAGTTACCATAAAATATTGGCTGTATTTCCTGTGTTGTACAATATACCCTTGTAACTTATTTATATTATACATAATAGTTTGTACTCTTAATCGCCTACCCCTATCTTGCCTCTCCCCCAAAATTCCACCTTTATAGACAGTTTGCATAAACTTGGCTCTACTCCATTTGAAATTTGAATTTACCATTCACTGGAGTTTGAGGCTAGAGGACAATTTCAACATAGAATTATAGATTTAAATTGGTCTGTAGGTAATAACTGCTTTTATTCACAACAGGATACTTTTTTTAAAAAACGTTCTATTGGGCTTCCCTGGTGGCGCAGTGGTTGAGAGTCCGCCTGCTGATGCAGGGGACACAGGTTCGTGCCCCGGTCCGGGAAGATCCCACATGCCGCGGAGCGGCTGGGCCCGTGAGCCATGGCCGCTGAGCCTGCACGTCCGGAGCCTGTGCTCCGCAACGGGAGAGGCCACAGCAGTGAGAGGCCCGCATACCGCAAAAAAAAAGAAAAAGAAAAAAGAAAAAGCATTCTAATGAAACGTAATATATTAATAGTCTCTTTTTAAGTTTTTATTGAAGTGTAGTATACATCTAAAAATATGAACATAATTAGCCTACAGCTTGATGAATTTTCGTAACTGAACACACCTGTGTAACCAGCACCTAGTTCAACATCAGTACCAGCCTTCCAGAAACTCCCCTTACAGTCTCTTCTAGTTACTACACCCAACCTGCTGCCCCCTCAGGAGTGACCACTATAACAGGATAGTCCTTCAAAGATGAGATCAGATACTTCATTTGTCAAGGTTGTCCTCTCTTCTGTATTTGCTGCAAATATGAAGAGGATGAGAAAAGAACAATTTCTCTATTCTTATCAACACAAAAATAATTGCTGAAGACAAAAAAAATCAGAATTTTTTCATACCAAGTCTTATTTAACAATTTAATATTCAATCAGAGTAATACTGGGAGTTTTAAATCTTTTGTGCAGCTTTGGAAACATCTTGGAGTCTCTGTAAGTGACTTTTGTCTTCTGAAACAAGACACAGAGTAAGCAGGAGTTATAAGAATGGACGTAGGGCAGTGTTCCCCGTCCCCATTACCCCACCCCCCCACCCCCCGTAGGGCTGTTCCCCACCCTGGAGAAGACAGAAGGGAATGAGTAATGCTGTGATGCAGAGCTGTGGTTGAGGGATCACTGATATGTTCCTCTTTCTTTTCATATATTCTCTGAATGTTGAAGATAGCTTTCTAATATCAATAATTAGAATTCTGTTGGAGATTTTTAATTCTGTAACTTCTGTGTTAAATATAACTCTGTTGTTTCCCATAACTTTCGAAAAATTGATTAAAATTCTTCCATCTTGATTTAAAATATGTTATCTATAACACTGTCTTCACTTTCTCTGTTTCTTATCAGGACCCCTGAACAGTGCCCCAGTGTCGTTTCATTGTTGTCAGAGAGTTACAATCCTCATGTGCGTTATGGAGCTGCAATGGCCCTGGGCATCTGCTGTGCTGGTACAGGAAACAAGGTAAAGGCCAAAGCCAATGCGGTCAGTTCTTTTCTGGCGCCAGACTGTTTTCTGTAGCCGAAAAGTTTATGTAACAGTTGTAAAAATACAAGTGTGGTGTGATCTGTAAGACTTAACTTGCCTCACAAGTTAAGCTTCCCAGAACTTCCTCACTTAACTATTCTGGATTGCTCAAAGCCGTTTAAGAACAAACCACCACATTACATGGATGGCTCTAATGAAAACAATGCTGTTGAATTTTTTATGAAAGCATTGATTTCTTTAAAAAGAAGAAATAGTATTTTTTTCTTTGAAGAGCTACTCTGGCTTTACATTGTTATTTTACATGTTTAATTTGCATAATAAGTATTGTGGAAATCAAAGTTCTTATTTGAGGCCACCACAGTCAACTCAGTTTGATTTTTTTGTGTGTTTAAGTTTATATTTAACTGCTGTTTGCCTGTTTTCTCAAGAACATAATAGATAACCTGGTATTTGTTAAGCCCACAAAAGTGACAAAATAAAGACTTGGGTTAGGTACATTGATGATTTGAAAACAGTTTGTCATGAGAGTCATAAAGAAATGCACCAATGCTTTAGTAACAAGTATTCTTGATTCACAGCAATAACATAAATCACCACATTTTGCCTTTCATAGAGCACATGAACACACCTTGGCCAGTTCCCCAAAAGGTGCACTTTTCTTTTAATAGCACACAGGCATGTGTGTGTGTGTGTGTGTGTGTGTGTGTGTGTGTGTGTGTGTGTGTGTGAGAGAGAGAGAGAGAGAGAGAGAGGGAAGAAGAACATGATTATATTCCCAGTGTCTTTACATCAGAAAGGAGCCACTTTTTAAAAATCATCTCTTGTCCGAACTAAAGTAAAGCATAATTATTAGTTTATTGATTGATTCCAGGAATTACATTTTAATTTGCTTGACTTTTTCTCTAATAAAGAGTATTAGTATTGGATACAAATAATTTTTTTCTAGTCACATAAAACATTATTAAAGCTAGGAATTAAAATAGGCATTTTCACTATATGTGGCGAGAATTGTATAAAAATTTATAGAGACATGCCCTTCCAATATTCTTATTCTGTCTCCTTACCCTGCTTTATTTTTCTTCATCACCACCTGACATTGTTTTTCTTTTTTCTTTTTTTTTTTTTTTTGCGGTACGCGGGCCTCTCACTGCCGTGACCTCTCCCGTTGCGGAGCACAGGCTCCAGACGTGCAGGCCCAGTGGCCACGGCTCACGGGCCCAGCCGCCCTGCGGCATGTGGGATCCTCCCGGACTGGGGCACGAACCCACGTCCCCTGCATCGGCAGGTGGACTCTCAACCACTGCGCCACCAGGGAAGCCCCACCTGACATATTTTTACACCTATTTATTTATTGTCTGTCTTCTCTCCACTGAAATGTAAGGTCCCTGAGAACAGAATGTTCACTGCTAAAACCTAAAGTCAGACCTGGCACATAGTAGAGTTTCAGTAAATATTTGTCGAATGATGAAGGGAAGATCATTTTAAGGATATGATGATGAACAAGTTGGACGTGGTCTCTGTCCTAACAGTTTTGTTTTTTAAATGTTTTCATTTCTTTTGGAGGAGAATTTCTTACATGAGAATGTATCTTCAGTGTTATTAGAAAAGTCATTGTGTGTATAAAATACAGTTTATAGAAATAGGCCTTCATTTTTTTCTAGGACACATCTGTTCTATAAACAAAGGAAAAATATAGTTGGATGTTTTACTAAGTATTTTCTCCCTCCGGTATTTAGTAGACATTTATGTCAGACCTCATAAGTTAAATGTAAATTAGATTTTTTTCTTTCCAGATTATTCTAAACTTAATATGCTATCTAGGAGCAAATGTTCTTTGAGACACAGTATCTGACAATTTAATTCAATGAATATTCTTCATTACTCATACTAAACAAGTCTGCTTTATTTCTAGATAGTTTGTATGATCTACGTATCAATACCGATCTGTCTGAAACTTGGCACGTTAATTTTGTTTCTTAAAAGCCTGAAACACCTATTTAGTCTAAAATGTATCTTTGAGGTCATATCACATACCTCAAAGGCCAAGTTAGTGTCTTTTAACTTATAAGTTGGAAATTTTCTTATATTTTTATCATGAATACTTCATAAACAATATTGACAATATGAGTAACATTTGCAAAACTTTCTCTTCTAAACAACGGCACTACATTTTTCAGGGAAGTGAGGAAAAGGAATACATTTATATGGTATTTGTATTATTTATTAATCGCTCTGATTTTTCTCTTTTGAATTTTATTTTATTTTTTTATACAGCAGGTTCTTATTAGTTATCTATTTTATACATACTGGTGTATATATGTCAATCCCAATCTCCCAATTCATCACACCACCACCATCCCTCCGCCACTTTCCCCCCTTAGTGTCCATACGTTTCTTCTCTACTTCTATGTCTCCATTTCTGCCCTACAAACTGGTTCATCTGTACCGTTTTTCTAGGTTCCACATATATGTGTTAATATACGATATTTGTTTTTCTTTCTGACTTACTTCACTCTCTATGACAGTCTCTAGGTCCATCCACAAATGACCCAAGTTTTTTCCTTTTTATGGCTGAGTAATATTCCATTGTATATATGTACCACATCTTCTTTATCCATTCGTCTGTTGATGGGCATTTAGGTGGCTTCCATTACCTGGCTATTGTAAATAGTGCTGCAGTGAACATTGGGGTGCATGTGTCTTTTTGAATTATAGTTTTCTCTGGGTAAATGCCCAGTAGTGGGATTGCTGGGTCATATGGTAATTCTATTTTTAGTTTTTTAAGGAACCTCCATACTGTTCTCCATAGTGGCTGTATCAGTTTACATTCCCACCAACAGTGCAAGAGGGTTCACTTTTCTCCACACCCTCTCCAGCATTTGTCGTTTCTAGATTTTCTGATGATTCCATTCTAACTGGTGTGAGGTGATACCTCATTGTAGTTTTGATTTGCATTTGCCTAATAATTAGTGATGTTGAGCAGCTTTTCATGTGCTTCTTGGCCATCTGTATGTCTTCTTTGGAGAAATGTCTGTTTAGGTCTTCTGCCCATTTTTGGATTGGGTTGTTTGTGTTTTTAATATTGAGCTGCATGAGCTGTTTATATATTTTGGAGAGTAATCCTTTTTCCCTTGATTCGTTTGCAAATATTTTCTCCCATTCTGAGGGTTGTCTTTTCGTCGTGTTTGTAGTTTCCTTTGCTTTGCAAAAGCTTTTAAGTTTCATTAGGTCCCATTTGTTTATTTTTGTTTTTATTTCCATTACTCTAAGAGGTAGATCAAAATATCTCTTGCTGTGATTTATGTCAAAGAGTGTTCTTCTATGTTTTCCTCTAAGAGTTTTATGGTGTCTTTCCTTAGATTTAGGTCTCTAATCCATTTTGAGTTTATTTTTGTGTATGGAGTTAGGGAGTGTTCTAATTTCATTCTTTTACATGTAACTGTCCAGTTTCCCCAGCACCACTTACTGAAGAGACTATCTTTTCTCCATTGTGTATCCTTGCCTCCTTTGTCATAGATTAGTTGACCCTAGGTGTGTGGGTTTATCTCTGGGCTTTCTATCCTGTTCCATTGATCTATATTTCTGGTTTTCTACCAGTACCATATTGTCTTGGTTACTGTAGCTCTGTAGTATAGTCTGAAGTCACAGAGTCTGATTCCTCCAGCTCCATTTTTTTCCCTCAAGACTGCTTTGGCTATTTGGGGTCTTCTCTGTCTCCATACAGATTTTTAGACTTTTTTGTTCTAGTTCTGTAAAAAACGCCATTGGTAATTTGATAGGGATTGCATTGAATCTGTAGATTGCTTTAGGTAGTATAGTCATTTTCACAATTTTGATTCCTCTGATCCAAGAACATGGTATATCTCTCCATCTGTTTGTATCATCTTTAATTTCTTTCATCAGTGTCTTAATAGTTTTCTGTATACAGGTCTTTTGTCTCCCTAGGTAGGTTTACTCCTAGGTATTTTATTCTTTTTTTACAGTGGTAAATGGGAGTGTTTCCTAATTTCTCTTTCAGATTTTTCATCATTAGTGTATAGGAATGCAAGAGATTACTGTGCGTTAATTTTGTATCCTTCAGCTTTACCATATTCATTGATTAGCTCTAGTAGTTTTCTGGTAGCATCTTTAGGATTCTCTATATATAGTATCATGTTATCTGCAAACAGTGACAGTTATACTTCTTCTTTTCCAATTTGTATTCCTTTTATTTCTTTTTCTTCTCTGATTGCTGTGGCTAGGACTTCCAAAACTATGTTGAATAATAGTGGCGAGAGTGGACATCCTTGTCTTGTTCCTGATCTTAGAGGAAATGCTTTCAGTTTTTCACCATTAAGAATGATGTTTGCTGTAGGTTTGTCATATATGGTCTTTATTA